>NC_045427.1:614531164-614850779 GCF_902635505.1 Sarcophilus harrisii | reverse complement strand
CAGTTGGTGACTAGAGTCTTGAGGTCACTTGTAGTAAATCCATGGCTTCATCTTATAGCTGATATAAGGAGATCAGCCTCTGACTACATTTAGATATATCAACAGTACTTTGTGGCTAGAATTAAGTATGATGATGAAATTGCCCTCTCCTTCAAATTAGAAGAAATTAATATCTTTTTACTATTTCTATGGGAAGTACTATGAGCAAAGACTTGGGATGGTAACTCTTTAGAGCAAAGAACCAATATCTCAAGAATACAGGGAAGTGAGTGAAATCAGAAGCAAAACTGAGACAGGAATAGAGGAGAGATATTATGGACTCAGAAATCCTCAACCTCTCCAAATTTTACATTGGAATCGGACCTGTGGTTCTATAGAAGGAAGTACTTGGTTGGAAGCCAGAATTGGTTGAAAAGTCATCTAAATTCACATGTTTATATGGCTGTAAACATACATGTAGGTTGAGATCTGGGAAATTTGAAGTATCCCAGAGGTCAATAAAAACCAAGAACAGCAGAAGAAAAAGATTTTTACAATCCATCTCACTCTGAAATATATGACGTATTAGAAAATACAGATCTTATAGGTTCTTAAGGAAAACTCAAGTCATTCCTGTGCTCTGGAAGTTTCAATGGCTCCCTATGGCTCCCCATTGCCGTTAGGATAAAATACAGATTCTAATCTGCCTCTAGCCTGCCTTACTTCCACTCACGGAGTCTATGCTTTAGTCAAACTGAACTGACTTTCTATTGTTGCCTGCTCAATTCTGTTTCCTCTTTCTAAACTTTGTATGGACTGTTCCCACTCTTTCTCATCTCTGTTTTTGGTAACTTCTCTTCAAGGCTAAACTTAAATGTCATCTCCTTTGAAGAGACCTTTGTTAATTCTTCCACTTTGCATGTACCATGTACATGCCCTGTACTTCCCTATGAATGAGTTGTACAGTTAGGTCTTGATTAGTGTGAATAATGGATTCCTTAAAGTGGTTGCTATATTTGAATTTGGACTATTTGAAATTATAGAAAATATTGATTTGCCCCAGCCCAATGAAAATAAGCAGCACAAATGTGAATAACTTAACTACTTCATGGGATTCATTATTCACACTAAATGAGAGTTAGTTATATCTTTCTCTCTTGCCCCTCATCCCTCCCTCACCAGTATAAGTTGCTTAAAGGCATGGATGCCTCACCCTTTGTTTTCATATCCCATTGCCTAGCACATAGCAGTCAATTACTAATTGCTTGTGGACTGATTTTCTTTTATGTAGCCTGATGGAGGGAAGGGAGGTTTAACTATTGTCTCTCTGCCTATCTTGGGGGTATTTCTTCCTAAAAGGTGCAATCTGAAACTAGATTGGGGGTCAGCTTGTAATTTGGGGACATTCTCTCTGCTTTCTCTCCTCACTAGCAGACAGTGGCTACTTTCTATGATACCCTGTATGTCACTGCCGAATGAGACCCTCACGTCCACTATACAAGTTATTGGGGTCTTTGCTATTATCCCAGTATCAGCAAATGCAATAACTTGAAAAAGACCCCAATTTTTACTCTGACCTTTCGTGGATCCCAGAGTTCACCCTATTTGGCCACTTAACCTGTTTGTTCAGAGCTAAGGGCTGACAGACAGAGAGAGAAAAGGCAGGTGGTAGAGAAAGAGTGGGAACATGGATATAGAAAGAATCCAACCTCTGGATTTCAAAGAAAAGATAGAGAAGCAAGTGCTTATAAGAACTGTTGAAGAGAAAAGTGGGGGAACAGTATCCTAATGGAGAGGTCAGTGACCTTTTGAAAAAGCTATTTAATTATTTTTACTTTGGATATCATTAAAAATGGTCACAACACATTTTTTACTCTTATTTATCTCACAATTCCACTGTTCCCTCCCATCCATCCAGGAATATTGACTAAGTTCCTCTTGGGGCCTGACCCTTTTGCAGTACAGTATAGAATTCAAAACTTGTCCTGAGGAACCTTAAGAACTAGAGAGATTTTATAACATATCTTATACCAGTTTATGATTTATAAATTGCCTTCCCATAATACATATTTGTTCTTCCCAGTGCCTGGGAGGGGAAACTAGGTGATGCAGTGGATAGAGCACTGGCCTTGGTATATGTTCAACTCTGATCTTGATACTTATTTGTGTGTCCCTGGGAAAATCACTTAACCCTGATTGTGTCAGTTCCTTATTTATAAACATGAGCCAGAGGAGGAAATGGCAAAGCACTTCAGTTTTTTTGCCACTAAAACCCCAATTAGGGTCACAGACAGTTAGATATGACTGAAGTGATTCAACAATCCAACAAAGTGAGTGAAGATGGGCATTATTATACTTATTTTACAAATAAGGAAATTGAGGCTCAGTCAGAGGAGAACCAGACCTCAAACCCAAATCTTTGGGGTTTGAAGATCTTTTCATTGCTTGATATTCAGTTTCTTCCTTGCCTTCACCACAGATGGAGAAAAGTGAGGCACAAAAAATCTTTTTTAAAGTCTCATGGCAGATTGATGATAGGCTAAAACTCAGGCTCTGCACCCTTGGCCTCTTGTCACTGGTGATGGCTCAGCTTTTATCCATAGAAAACCCTGTGGAAGAACTTTGAGGGCCTTTAAGATATGATGGGACCCAGGAATGGATGACACAATGGGAAAAAAAATTCCATGGTGGAATGGGAAAAGGGAGACACCTGGAGTTAAACAGATTAGTATATGACAAGGTCCCTAACTCATTTGTATCATGTCCCCCTTTGGCAGTCTGCTGGAATCTATGGACTTCTCAGAATTATGTTTTTAAATGATAAACTATATATAATTACAAGGGAAACCAATGATATTAAAATAATTATCAACAATTCTTTTGAACATGACTCTCTTCAACAATGAATTGATTCAGACCAGTTCCAATTGTTCAGTAATGAAGAGAGCTGTCTACACCCAGAGAGAGGATTGTGGTAACTAAGTGTGGACCACAACATAGCATTTTCACTCTTTGTGTTGTTGTTTGCTTGCATTTTTGTTTTCCTTCTCAGGTTTTTTTTCTTTCTAGATCTGATTTTTCTTGTGCAGCAAGATAACTGTATGACATGTGTGTATATATATATATATATATATATATATATATATACATATACATATATATTGGATTTAACATATATTTTAACATGTATTGGAATACCTGCCATCTAGGGAAGGGGCTGGGGGGAAGAAGGAGAGAATTTGGAAGAGAAGGTTTTGCAAGGGTCAGTGTTGAAAAATTGCCCACACATATGTTTTGTAAATAAAAAGCCATAATAAAAAAAATAAAGAAAGAAGGATTTAAACTAAAAAATAAAATAAAATAAAATAATTATCAAAACAAAGTTGTGGCATAGTAATATATTGCTTCTTCATCAACACATTAAATTTCAATAAATGAATTTAAAATATAAGAAAGTTAAGTTAAAATTGATTTTTAAGACTGTGTAAAGGCTACCATTGCTTAACTTGAGTAAGAATATTCAACTGTGGTGTAGTCTTTGAGGAGATGATGTTCAGGTCATGCTAGACATCCAATTGATTTTTCACTACAACAGGATGTGAAAAGATCTGATTTCTAGTGGTGACCAAATAGCAGGGTCTGCTAAAACTATTGTGACTTGTTGTCAGGATTCATAATTGGAGGAAATGCTAAATTTCAGGTAGTGGTTAGGGAAAGTAAGAGTTCGTTTCCCATCCAAGTTCATGGAGCCCAGCTTAAGAACGCCTAGTTTATGGCTAGGGTTAATTAAGGCTTTGGTTGGGATCAGTGTTGGGAGGTATGCACCTCCTTCTTCCTCCCACCTGATGGAAGAAAAAGGAAAGATCCCAAGCTAAATGGGAAAACTGGCAGCCACTCTACAAGGCCTGTCAGATGCGTGGTGAAGGAGTGCATTTCTTGGCTGTAATAGATTTGGGCCCAGCAGTTGGTTCTAAATGCCTCTTGCCCTGACGTTCGAAAGGAGCATTGAGGGCAGCAGGAGGGCTGGGAACGGGGGAGGTAACTTCAAGGATGGGGGCCACAGCCTGCCTGTGCCTGCCACTTGCCTGTATAAATACATGTTTACCCGACAGCCATACTCTTCACATCACATGCTGTCACCCTGGCAGCTGCTCTTGCTGGAGATCTGGGGGCCTTCCTGGGATTTGCATACCATAGTCTATAAGCAGCCAGGAGCAGGGACAGCAGGAAGGAGCTGTGAATGAGTGGATAAGGACAAGGGGCTTATTTTCCTTCCTGGTGCCATTTTAAAAAATATTCCCTTCCCTAATTCTGCAGATTCTTTGTTAAAAGCAAAAGATGCAAGCTCAGAAAGTGGGGATGAGAAGAAGGTGGGAGATGCTGGCTGAGTAGGAGGCAAGGAGTTAAACCAAGTCACTTAGCATTGGACACAGGGAAGACATTAAGCTCTGATGAAAGTGGGAAACCAGGCAAAAGAAAACACAAGTGCCTAAGGTTTAAGACCATGGTCAGTGTTTATTCTATCTCACCCCCACCCCAATTTAATTAGTTGCCAAACCCTGTCGCTCTGTCAGTTCTTTCACTTTCTCTCATGCCCATTATCTGCTTTCCACTCACATTGTCATCACCCTGGCTACCCTCATCTCTCAGCTGAAGGAACTAGAGATGTTTAATCTGGAGAAGAAAACTCTGAAAAGGAGGCAGGTATGAGATCTGTCTTCAGTTATTTGAAGGATCATCATGTGGAGGGAACGGTTAGATGTGTTCTGTTTGACCCCTGAGGTTAGAATCAGGAGCAAAGTATAGAAATTGAAGAATAACAAATTTGGGCTACATGTCAGGAAAAACTTCCTCATAAATAGAAATGTTCACAAATAAAATAGGCTACCTTAAGGGGTGGTGCCTTTCCCTCCTTAGAGTTTTCAAGTAGAGATTGGATGTTCACGTGTTCAATATGTTTCCATGGGAATTCTTCTCATATATGAGTTGGGCTAGATGGCTGCTGAGACCCCTTTCAGTTCTCTCTTTTTTTGATTCCCACCTGAATTCTCTTTTTAAATTGTCTCCTAATTGATCTTCTTGTGTCTGTTCTCCCTTCTCCAATGACCAAGACAACTTGTATAATGAATGCATGGTTCTAATTGTCTAATTTTCTGCTCAAAAGCTTTTTTGTTTCCCCATTGCCTAGAAGAAGAAATGTAAATTCTTTAGCTTGATTTTAAAGTACTTTAAAATTTGGATTTTACCATTTGGATTCAATATCATATCCAGCTCCACATCACTCACCTCCCTTTCATTCATTCATGCTCAATTCCAGTTACACTGAATGACTGATCTCATCCTATCCTTCCCTGTCTCCCCTGAGGATGTGTGAGCCATCCTCAATGACCTGAATGTTCTCTCTGTATAGCTCCCCCAAATGTAATCCTTCTTCTCCTCATGTATCACCTCTTTTAATATGTCTTTCCTCCTCCTTCTACCGGACAAAAGTGTTCCCTCAATCCCCAATTATAATATTAGCATTGTGTCTCAATCTTCTCTTTGTTCTCATTGAGTCTCTTTTGGTATCATATCTGTTAAGTATATGTCTTACTCTTCCCTAGTAGACTACAAGCTCTCTGAGGGTAAGGACTGTCCTGTTTTTCATTTTTGTCTCTCCACCTAGCATAATACTGTTTACATCGTAGCTATTTATAAATGTTTCTAGAATTAAATTAATTAGGAGTGAACTTGAAGAAACACTAGAAGAGAGTGTTAAGGTGGTCTTTTCACAATTATTTCCTAAAGTATAACTACTTCAGAAGTCTAACTATTTTAAAAATAAACATTGATCTGACAAACTATTGGGTTTCAAGGTATACTATAAAGAATTTAATGATGTTGATTCACTTATTTTTGGTTTATTCATGTCTTTTGTCTCTCTATATATAGAATGTGAGCTCCTCAAGGGGAGAAACTGTTTCAGTTCTATCTTCACCTGCCCACTGAGTAGTACGATGTAGTACACTAACCACAGGCTTAGTAAATCCTTACTCTTTGATTGACCTATGTAGTATAATTGAACAAAGCTTCCATGAACCTCTCCTTAAGAGATCCAAGTCTGTGCTAGCCTTCTTCTTGTCTCTGTACTTGGGAAGTGTCAGCAAGACTCCAATCACCATAATTGATTGCTTCTGTGAGAAAGACAGTAAATAATTGTCCCACAAGTTCTGAAAGTGAGCATAATTAGTATAGTTAACAATCTTGAATGATGAATTGGTTCATTCAGTACTGGTGTGAAGGGATGAGGAGAAGGGAAAGGGACTTGAAGTCTCCCCAGAGATGAGCTTTGCGTTGTTTATTGACTTCATCACTGCTAATATACTACTATCCGATCTCCTATGTGAGTTTGGGCTGAGCTTTGTGAATGGAATATGGGTTTCTCAGGCCCAAATGGAAAGTGTGTATGTGTCTGTGTGTGTGTGTGTGTGTGTGCACGCGCATGTGTGCACATGCCTGTATATTTCTTTGGTGGACTGCAGGTGCCTGTATATTCTCTTGGTGAACTGCAGAAATTTGTTTTATTGAAGTAGACTCACGGAGAGAAAAAAGGACTAGGTCTGGCTTCACTAGGTATGACTTTCATTGGTCCTATCTTAGGACTCAGTTGCCAGTGATGTAAAAGAGATGAAAATGGGCTGATTAATTCATCCTCTGAGAGAATGAAAGAACTGAATTGGAGAATTCTGGGACCAGAGACATCTAAGAAGAGTCATTTAGAAGGCTTCTGGAGAGGATACCATAAAACTCCCTTGACACCAATAACCTTCCTTTCCTGGGCCTTTCTTCTTCCAAAGAAACCTGAATTCCATCCTTTCTTTTAGCTCCTCATCACAAAGATTGTCTAGAAATGTCTAGATGCCTTTAAAGATGTTTGCCAAAATGGAAGATGGAGACCAGCATGACACTGGTGATAATAATAGTCTCACTCATGTGAGATCAACAGTTTACAAAGCACATTTCCTCCCACAATCACCCAGAGAAGTAGGAAACAGAAACTTCTTCATCTCTTCCTCTTCAGATTGTTTTCTATTTACCTATCTCAGTACATTCTGTGTTTTCAAGAAATTATAAGCTCCTAGAAGTCAGGGATTTGTCGTTGAATCCTCAGGACTCAGGACAGTGTCTGGCCCATAGTATTTGCTTAATAAATGGAATATTGTGTTACATTGTGTTGAATTGAATTGAAGTATAAGATCAGACTAGATGATCTCTAAGGTCACTTTGAGCTCTAATATCCTATTTTCAGACTATTGTATTCATTTTTGACTAATAAAAAACTGAGTTTAAGAGAAGCTAATTGATTTATCCAAGTCACACAACTAATAAATGTCAGGAAAGAGAAGGCATGAGAAAGACAGGACTTAGAACCAGAGAGTACTCATTTTTTAAAAGGCTTTGAAAAAGTGATGTCCTTTATCTGGCCATGTGTCCTGATTTGGGGGTTTGGAAAACACAGTCATCATACCAATGAGGTGTTGTGCCTGGGAAATGGTTGTGGTGAGAGAGTGAATCCTGCAGGATAGGAGGAGGAATTGCTTCCAGAGCCAAGGGCAAATCACTATTCTAGGAAGATGGGGAGGAGATGAAGGTACCTCAGAAAGGAAACAGGAAAAAGAACAGAAAGAGAAAGAACAAGACTCCTTTTGCTAGAAAAATGGTCTCAGATCCAGAGCAGAGAGACAACTGCCTCCCATTCCAACCAGCCGAAAAGACATCCTAGAATATACACACAGATCATACATATTTGCAAGCTACAGTACAAACGAGCATCGAACCTAATGATTCGTGATTATTATTTGAAGGGTCCTACTGTTACAGATTTATTTGTCATTTCTTGTAATAACACCAACGGTAATGAATTCATTTGTATTAATGTGAGTGTCACGCGGACTTCCGTTGAAATTCCGCATTAATTAATGTACCATTAAAACAAAGTGTCGCCCAATTAATATCAAACGGAGGTAAAGCTGCCAGTGTCCCGATCATCAGGGTTTCATTTGTAATTCATGATATTAACACCAGGCTTAAAGAAAGTTATTTGCAATTCCCACCGGTGGCCTCCCCACCTTTCCCAGGGATGCAGCATCAGGTGGGGATGAGCTATAGACTGCATTGATAAGGACTTAACAGAGAAAATAAAGGAAAAAGGAAAGATGAACACAATCAAGATGAGAAAGACTGACCTATTCTCCCCTTCCCAGGTTGGTCCTTCCCCCCGACCATCCTAACTGCCATATACTATTCCAGGAGGTTGATGAACACAGGAACGTAAGATCTAGAACTGAATATGACCTTGCACATGTGGTCTAATCCCTTCATTTTATGGATGAAGAAATTGGGGTTATGAGAGACTAAATGACTTAATCAAACTTAACCAGTAACACTATAAAGTTATTGAGAATATGGAAGAATTCTTTATGGAGACAGTGAACCTAAGACAGGAGAAGAAGATGTCCTTCTGGGAAAGGGTAGCTTTGTCAATAGAGAGGAACAAGGTTGTTTTTAGCAATACAGACCAATTTTGTGTTTATGTTAACTATCTTAAAACAAGAAGAAGGGGAGAAACTTTTTTTTATTCAATGATGTTTTCTTCTTACAATTACATATAAAGATAGCTTTCAACATTCATTTTAGTAAGATTTTGAGATCCAAATTTTTTTCCTCCCTTCCTTACCTCCCCTCTCCCCAAGACAGTTAGCAATTTGGTATAGGTTATACATATACAATTATTTTAAACATATTTCCATTTTAGTCATGTTGTGAAAGAAAAATCAGGACAAAAGGAGAGGGGGACAAACCTTGAACTCAGTACACTTATAGTACAAAGAAAACAGACTCCAAAATGTGGGGACCTGGGTAAAACATTTTGTCTCTTACACTTACAACCTGGATGACTTTGGACAAATCCTTTTACCTCTCAGAAACTCAGTTTCCTCATCTGTAAAATGAGAGATTAGACTAGGTGGATTCAGCTGTCTTTCCTAGTTCTTAAGCTATAATCCTCTGATCTTATTGAAGTTTTTGGAAATGTGTTGAGTGGTTAGTCAGTCAACAGACATTAAGCATTTGTTAAGTACCTATTATGTGCTGGGGAACATCTCCAGTCATCTTGATCTATATCTTGCCACTGGATAGTTCCCTAAGAGAAACTGAGACTGATGACTTTGCAAATCCTTCCATCTCTTAAATTCAACTCACTTGCATTTCATGGCATTACTTCCCTGATATTTTGGTCTTCTTTGAGAATGAAGGACAAAAAAACAACAGGTTTATGTCAGGAACACACAAAGAAAGGCAAGATACAATCCTGCTCTCAAGGAGTTCACAGTCTGATGGGAAGACAACATACAAACAACTATGTACAAACCAGACACATACGGGAAAAATTGGAGATAATCAATAGAGGGAAGGTAGTAGAATTAAGAGAAATCAGAAAAGACTTTCTATAAAAGGGAAGATTTTTAGCTGGAGATTGAAGGAAACAGGGAAGCCAGGAAGTAGAGAAAAGGATAGAGAGAAGTCCAGGTATGAGAGAAAGTCAGTGAAAATTATCTGTAGATGGGAGTGAAGTTTCTTTTTTTTAGAAACAGCAAGGAAGCCAGTGTCACTGGATTCTAAAGTGTGTGTGTGTGTGTGTGTGTGTGTGTGTGTAGGGTGTGAGAAGACTAGAAAGATGGGTGGAGGGGACGATTATAAAGGACAAAGGATTTTCTATTTGATCCTTGGAGTGATAGGGAGCCACTTGATTTTATTAAGTAGGGGAGTGAAATTCTGCTCTTAGGTAGTTCACTTTTGCAACTGAGAAGGATGCATTGAAATGAGGAGATACTTACAGCAGGGAGAAAAATCAGAAGTTATTGCAATAGACTAGGTATGAAGAGATGACGGCACCGGGGTGGTAGCAGTGTCAGAGGAGAGAAAGGAGTTTATAGGAGAGATTTTATGAAGGCAAAATCAATAGGCTTTAACAGGTTGGATATGGGAAGGGATAAGAAGAGAGAATGAAGAGTCAGGGATGGAACCTAGATTTTTAGTCTAGGTGAAGGGGAGCATAATGGTACCCTCAAAAGTAATAGGGAAACAGCCACAGGCAGGATTTGGGGGAAAAGATAATGAGTATTGTGGATGCCTCCGTTTCCAAATCATGATCAGCCCAATTCCTCAGACCTCAATTATGATCAATTGAACAGACACAATATCCCATGGCTCCACACACTTATGATTACCTTAGCCCCTGCAGTTGCCTTATAGCCACCCTCCCTTCCCCTGCTCCTCTCCTCTGGTTATTTTCTTTCCCCGTGGGATTTCATGGACTCCAAAATGCTTACAAGAATGCTTACTCAGTTCAGAGGGAGTTGGCTCAAGAACACAGGATTCCAGAATCATGTGACCAAATGACCAGCTGGAGTCAGTAATAATAATAACAATAACAATAATAACTAGCAATCACATAGTATGCACCATGCCAGGCAGTGTGCTAAGTACTTTAAAAACATTATCTCATTTGATCCTCACAGCAAGCCTTGGAGGTAGGAGCATTACCCTTTTTTTTGGTTCTGTGTTGACCCACTAAATGATCACATTTTGATTTCTGGTGACTAATAATAACTCATTTATGTAGTGCTTTAAGATTTAAAACATTTTCCTCATAGTCACCCTGTGGGACAGATAATACAAGTCTTACTGTCCCTAGTGAGAAAAAAGAGAAGGCTAAATGACTTGTCCATGGTCCCACAACTCACAGAGATAAATGCCAAGAGATAAACCCAGTCTCCTGTTCCTGATCCATTGTTCTTTAAAAATGAAAAGATTTCCTTGATGCTTTTTTTTACATTAGGTCGTCCTCTGATACCCTGACATCCCACCCCCGTAGAACCCATCCTTTATAGGAAAGCCAAACAAACTGACTCATTAAACATGGCTGACAGCACTTCCTTGCTGCACTCTGTCAGATACCCATGGTCAGCGTTCCTGTTCTCCCTTCTTACGGAAATGAAAGAATACAGCCCAAAGCTCTTCGAACTTGCCTTTTGTCAATATAATCATGTCACATAGTTCATCTCCAAGAAGGACAGAGTAAGAAAAAAGAGAATTGGAAGCATGGCCTTGAGAGGAAAGCGATTCTCAAGTGCTCCCTGCCCCTACAGGCCTACAGAACTTATCACTAACTTTACTTGGTGGTCTGGATTGTACCTCCAAACAGAGGGTCATATTTCAAAGGGAAATGTGCTCCCTGGAAGAGGCAAAAAAAGAAATGGTGAAATGCTGCAAAATACAGTTCTTGAAATGCTGCAAAATACAATTCCTATAGCAGTGAATGCTCAATAGTGTCTTGTGATGGTTATATAGAGCAGAAATGTTCTCAAAGAACAGAACCAGAGGAAATGGACCAGCATTGTAGTAACTGTGGTTTCAGTTAGATCAAAGGGAAGACTTCCTAATGACAACTCCCAAAAGAACTGGACAAGGTGCTCAGTGAACACTGGAAGAATCTGAAGGAAAAATGTTTTGCCAAAAGTCATGCAGTTCATGACATGGCCTGGACAAAAGCCTGGGCCTCTTGACTTCCATATGGGCCATTCACTCATCCATTTGATATGGTGCTAAGATCTTAAGGCCTGACCATCAAGATCTGCCTTCTTCTAACCAGTCCAGAGACAATAGATTTGCAGGAGTTCTTTGAAAAAGTTAAAAAGAAAGGAATCATTTGTCATTCCCCCTCTCACAGTTGAGAGCCAGTGCTAATTATTATTGGTAGTAGCAATAGTAATGATAATTGATAATGATGATAATAATAATAAACATTTGTATAGTGCTTTAAGGTTTGCAAAACATGTTAAAGATATAATCTTACTTGATCTTCACAACAATCCCGGGAGAAAGGAGTTATTATTATAACTGTTTTACAAATAAAGAAATTGAAACCGAGGGGAGTTATATGACTTTCCCAGGGTTACATCATTAATATGTGTCTCAAGCCAAAATTGAACTCAAGTTATCCTGATTCCTGGCCTTTCTATCCACCGAACCACCTAACTACCTCTTTCTTACCCTACAATGGAAAATAAACCATCAACAAGCATTAATCAGATGCTTACTATGTTCTGGACCCGGTTAGTCATTGAGTATACAAAGACAAAAATACAAAAGTGGAGAACTGAGGTTTGCCATGTCTGTAGAGCCCTAAATGCTATCCCTGCCCAGAATCAATATGCCCTACTTCTCATATATAATGAGCCAGAAATTAGTCCCTTAGGGAAACATACTACTTTATCTGTATCTAAAGGTTGATTCATAGAAAGTTGCCTTCCAGATCCAAGAGCCTTTATGAATCCTGGGTTACACCATTTGAATTATTTGCTGCCCCTATAATTTTTCAAAGGATTGGGAATTTAATGTTTCAAGATGTCCTGGCCACAAGGTGTTAGGTTATTCTGGTGATATTATTTTCTATTGGGTTTCCATTTAACATGCCATGAAGTTTATAAGATAAATTTAAAGCTGGGAGGATCAGTCTCAATCTCTTAAACTATTGCTGGTGCCATTGCTTCCTTCTTGGTGAAGTTTAAAAGGCAGACCCTCCCCAATTGCTATAAGACAATCTGACATGGGAGTGGGAAGACCTTACACGTAGATGGCATGACTTCTGGTGCTGGTAAATTTGATAATTCATTCCCAAAATATAGTCAAGGCCCAGGACAGAGTAAGCTGGTAGCAGTATTGATGTAACCCTCACTAACTATCTCTTGTCAAACCTGACTGACAATAACATCAAACTGGATCGTTGACTTGCCCCAATTTCAAGGACATGTTAACGTCTCAGTGATAGACATCTGACAAAAATGGTTCACTAATCACTCTCTACTGCACCCTTCTATTGCAATGGAAGTCCCTACCCTGTTTCTAAAAGAAATTTTCCAGCTTCTTTGTCTACTTCTCACATTTTTCCTACTGAGGACCGTCAGTTCATCTCATATTTCGATATGTCCTTTTCATGATTTTTTCTATAGTCTGCCCATCCCAGTATGACTGATAGACGAGGCACAGAGAAGCAACCCTTCCTCATCACTCAGATAATCAGCCATATTAGTTATGGCTTATTGGTGAGCACCTCTCCATAAAGTCTCAGACCTAGAAGGGACATTGAGTCATACCTGGCCAACAATCCCTTCAATAAGTGGTCATCCAACCTTTATTTGATGACTCGCAGTGAAATAGAAATCATTAGCTTTCCAAGCAATCCATTTGACTTCTGTTTACCTTAATTTGTTAGGGAGTTTTTCCTCTATCAAACCTGAATCTTCCCCTTTCAGCTTTGACCCATTCCTCCATTTTCTTCCCTTTATGGCCAAACAGAACAAGTGTAATCCTTCTTCCATGAGAAAGGCCTTCCACATGACAGCCATCATATCTTTTCCTCTGTTTGCCTTTTGTCAAGTAACCATGTCACGAATTCTATCCTTTAGAGAAGTGAAAAGGGGAAAAATAGAAAAATAGTCCTGAGATGCCATTCCTTCTGCATACCTCAAAGCACCAGTGCAAATGACACTCAGTTTAGACTCAGAGGCCCTGGATTCATAGCTTTCTTTTGTCCTGTCCTAGTGGTATGATATCACTTAACCTCCCTCAGCCTCAGTTTTCTGACTTGTAAAAGGAGGAGATTGAACTAGATGCCCTCTAAGATTCCTTTCAGTCTCTAGCTCTCTGATCCTATGAATCATTTCTTCTTCATCCATTCTGTGATAAAAGATTCTTTGCCCATATAGACTGTATTGAATGGTTGTTGACATCCTTTCCAACTCAAAAATTCCGTGAAGTAGTTTCAGTCACAGGTGTAAAATGCTCAAAACAAAGGCTGCATTTGTGGAAGACTATGTTCCTCTTTCCAAAGTTTGGATGTGAAACAAAATTAGGAAGAAGAAAAGTCCCCAGGACAAGTAAAGCTGAATCACAGAGGAGATCCCAAAACCTAGGGTCTGAATGCTGTTCCTACCACTTATTTTGTGTGTAAGCTCAGAGAATAGTTGTATTCTTTCATGGATTACCTCACCTGTAAAATAAAGGGGGTTGGTCAAAATAGTCCTAAACTCCTATGTCTTTGGTGGCATATGGTTTTGTGATTGGCAGAATTTATTTAAACCTTTGCATGATAAAGATTTGGTATGTTCCTCCTATACTTCTTTACCAATTGGGAGAGATTTTGGAATAAAGAAAATATAAATAGTTTATAGCACCTTTAATTTTTAAAAATTCTTCATATCTGCTACTTTTCTTTATTCTTACAATAACCCCACAAGGTCAGTGGGATAAGTATTGTGTTTTCCTGTAGGTGGAGAAACTGAGTCACTGAAAGGCTAATTTACTTTAAAAGTCAGATGGTGAATTAGGGACAAAGTCAAAAATAGAAGCTAGCTTTCCTAGATTCCGGATCTCTTTATGAGGTAGTTTCTACTATCCCTACTGCCTTCTCTTACATTCTTTATTTTTTTTGTTTTGTTTTTAGTTTAAAATTAGTTCCCTGCTATTTGCCTCTGCCCTCAGATACTAAGACAGGGAAGTAAAGGCAGTAAAATACAAAAGACAGCAAGTTTTCTTGATATTGAGGTTATGTCCTCATCTCCCACTTGAATTTTTCTTGACATCTTCAAAATGAAGATAAAGAAATTGAGAGACAATTGGACCACCAAGAATCAAGGTTCTTTAAAAAAAAAACTCTGATTTATACATGCATACATATATATGTGTGTGTGTGTGTGTGTGTGTGTGTGTGTACACACACATATATACTAAAGTTAATGAAATGGTCCATCTCTGTGGCTAAATTAAGAATGTAAACAGAATGTGTTTTAGGGGGAGGGGTCAGAGATTAAACCAGTGCAGATGCCAGGGCAGTATAGTCACCAGAGTGACCATTTGTAGTTCCTGCCTCAACTTGTCCCTCTCTATTCCCTTTGCACGTCTCCTCTAACCTTCAGCCAGCTGTTGGGCCAGATTGCCAGCCTTGATATGTGCCTTCTGTAATGGGGTCTTATGTGTATGTTTCTGCATCCTAATCACCTATATCTGTCTCCATGTGCCCAGCCCGTGGTGATTTTGCCCAGACAGCTCAGATAGATGCTATGAGCATAAATTTAAGGACATTTGAGAAAGCATTTGGAGCCTTTTGTAAAGGAACTGCTAAAAAATATACAAAAGATTCTGAAGATGATTTTAAGGGTGTTTGAAAGTAGTGTTTTATCTTGAATGAGAACTCCCTGGCTAAGGGTTACTGAAAGTTCTCAGTAAACAGAAGGCTGGGCATAAGATTGATTTCTTGGAGTATATCTAGTCTGATTCCTTCATTTTACAGATAAGGAAACTGAGGCCCAATATGTTAAATGATTTGTCTAAGATTTTCCAGCTAATAAGTAGTAGAGTGTGAATCTGAACTCAGGGCCTTAGATTTCAAATTCTCTTTCTTCTGGATGACATTGAAAGTCCTTTGAAAGCTAACTTTTCAGTCATATATAAGTTGGAAAGTAGGAAATCAGTGGGAAGAGATTTCAGAGAGGCTGAACTACAACATGGCAGGAGAAATGAGCAAGTACATCATCTGAATCTTCCCATTCCCACAGCCCCCATAATAGATGCTACCCCCCAAGCAGCCAGGTTGACTATATCTGTTAGACCTTTCATCAGGGTTTGGGAAGGGAGCAGAAGAGTAGTAGTAATATTAACCCTGAATAGTTTTGGCTCAACCTCCTTTAGACACTGAATTCTATGTGGGAATTTTTTTCTCTAGAGAAAGCAGAACAAACTATACTAAAGGTAAGTAACATGAAGCTCTCCCTCAGTCAAGCAAGAGGCAGGAGGAAGCAGAGACCATGGAGTACCAATGTATGGACATTTCTGGGCAGACAAGGGAATAGAAGAGCTCATCCCTACTTGACATCTATCAGTTTTCTAGCTTTAATTTAATCATTTTACTAACTATATATCAAGCTTTTTTGTTTCTATGAAATCAGCTCCCTCTAAACATGACCCCAGAAAAGCCCCGGTTGTTCTTCCCTAATTTTGCCTCTACCAAGTTAACTCTAGGAAGGGCGCTCATCTAATCTCATAAATTCTCCCAGACCCAACACTCTATCTCAAAAGATCCACCTTCACTTCCTTGATGAGACTGGTTTTGATTCCTTGAGGGCTCCTGGAAGAAGGAGATCAGTTGCCTGTGATAGATCATGGCCCATGGCAGGCATTGGTGCTTAATCCACACTGGAGGTGACAGTAAGATGAGGATTCCTCCAAGGTCCCTTGCATCAGGTAGTGCCATGGTTTTCCCTCATTGTGCCATTGCTGTACCTGATGTCCACCAGATTCATTTGTGCATTAATGTGTCTAACTAATATTTATTGAATGCTCCCTATGGGTATCAGCATTGTACTAGATATGGGGGAAAGGTAGGGAAGACCCAAAGAAATGTAAGATGTAATTCCTTCTCTTAGGAAGTTCACAGTGTCACTGAGGAAATAATTCAACAGACATCTATTAACTACTTTCTGCATGAAAAGTACAGTGTTAAGTGTTGAGAGAAGTGAAATAACATACCATGTGAAGTTCTAGAAGGGAGCGTTCAGGTCCAGATGTAAAAATCTAGAGGGCTTCATGGAAGAGATGATATCTATGTTGGTCCTTGAAGGATGTCAACAAATAGAGATTGGCTGGAGGAAATAGGAAGCACTGCATTTTTGTTTTTCTTCCCGGGTTATTTCTACCTTCTGAATCCAATTCTCCCTGTACAACAAGAGAACTGTTCGGTTCTGCACACATATATGTATCTAGGATATACTGTGACATATTTAACATGTATAGGGCTGCTTGCCATCTGGGGGTGGGGGTGGAGGGAGGGAGGGGAAAAGTTGGAACAGAAGTGAGTGCAAGGGATAATGTTGTAAAAAATTACCCAGGCATGGGCTCTGTCAATAAAAAGTTATTTAAAAAAAAAAAAAGGAAATAGGAAGTACATGGGGACAGTTCAGCAGTAGGCAAATGTAGGAGAAGGGAAAGGAAGAAAACAGTTCTTAGCATGTGAGAGACCCTTTAAAGGTCAAGGACTTGAGTGCCAGATGTCAGATAAGGAGTCATATTCAAATTAAGATTCCATAGATTTTTTCTTGTAACAGGGAGTTATTGCAAGTCTTATCTGACCAAACCTATGCTTTTAGGAAGCTAAATCCGGAAGCTCAGAGCAGAATGGATGGGAGAGAAGTCTGGTTGTTGCAGTAGTCCAGTCATAAGGTGATAAGGTCCTTTTTTGCCTAGATCAGTATTGGTAGAAAAAGAGAGAAAATGTAGAAGTCTTTGCGAAGGAAGAATCTACATGACTGAAGGCTTATTGGATTTTGTCTTCTGGTTGGAAGACAAAATCTTCACAACCCTGGGATGTTATATATTCATATTCTCTCTCTCTCTCCTCTCTCTCTCTCTCTCTCTCTCTCTCTCTCACACACACACACACACTTACACACACTCACTCACACATCACACACACACACAGTTGAGGAGACCAAGACACACAAAGATTAAGTGATATGTTAGGAGAGTAGATATACAGTTTATCTATTTTTCTGTGTCCCTCCATTTTATTTGCCTTGCTTACCTGCCTTTATTATGGCTCAACATCTAACAATATAAGTTTCTTTTGGCTAAGATAGAAAGTCATTTCCTCATTCCTCTGGGAATAGTAACACTTTTTCCACTGTAGAAAATCTATAGTCTTAAAGACTATCATTAGTGCTCTCTTTTCCAGATAACTGAAATCCTGTAATTCTTGTACCTCATTCCTTTTGCTTTTTCTGTACCAAGATGTATGACATTTTCAGGATGATTTCCTGGATTTTCACCAGAGGCTCATAGAATCATAGACTTAGAGATAGATTACTTCTCCATCCAGACTTCTTATTTGGCTGATGAAGGAATTGAAGTTCTAGGTTAGTGACTTGTCCATAGTCATATAGATACTGAGTAAGAGAACCAGAGTCCAGTTCCAGATCCTCTAGTTATAGTTCTAGACATTTAGCCGTACCCCATTGGCTCTGTTTCTAATGAGTCCAGCCAGATGTTCCAACCCCTGGCTAAGTTTACCAGCCTTCCCCTACTTCCCTGAGATTGCTCTGAGGTCTTCTATGCACCTCCATGGATTAGAAAATGGGGTAGTAGGGATGCTGTACCCCCTTGAGAAGAGTGACTGTGCCCCTTGTAAGCTTCTCTGATGCTCCTGCATCTCGGCAGAACACCATCTGTCAGAAATTTATGACTAATGCATTTTAAAAAAGGCTTTATCATAAGATATTAAAGACTGTAACTGCATCTAGCATGTATTTCATAAATATTCATCAGGCCTTTAGAGATGGTACTTCCAATGAACATGTCTCAGCTGTAGCCAGAGAGCTCAGGGGGGATTTTATACAGACATGGAGACATAGACGTAGACATACAGAACAGGGGAGCAGGGTGCACCCTAAAAATGGAAGAATGTCTGTGGCTCCCTTCCTTCGTGTTTTCTCTCTCATATTCTTGTCTCTTCATTCTTTGTCACTTTATTTTGTTTTTGATTCATTTTCTCTGAGCCTTTCTAATACTCCCTCTCCCTCTGTGAATTTCCCCTTCCTTTCTATATCTTATTATTTCTGCTTCTTCATTTCCTTTGGACAAGTTGCTTGACTCAAAAGAGGCATTGAAAAAAGAACTGGTTCCGAACAAAATCTGTCCCGCCATGTGACTTTGAAAAGTCACTTTTGTTCTTTAGGTCTCAGTTTTCTCAGCTATAAAATGGGACTAACCCACATCACTTCATAAGGTCAAAATGATCAGATAATATAACTCCAAGAAAATCAGAATATAAATATAAGCAATGAGGACTAAATCAGATAATGTAAGGAAGAGTTAAATTAATTTAGAATATTATATAGTTATTATTAGTAATAATATCACTAATGAGAAATTTTTTGAGCTGAAGTCTCCTTAACAATAAAATAGGGGACACACACACACACACACACACACACACACACACATTGCCATCTACTTCACAGGATATCTCTAACAACAACAATATCAGTAACATTCATATAGAACTTTAAAGTTTAAAAACATTTTACATTTTTGGTCTTATTTGAGCCTCTCAGTAATCCAGTCCTATATAGGTCCTAGATGAGGAAACTGAGTCTCATAGAAACTGAGGCATGGGAATGACTTGCTCAGGAGCACACAAGTAGTAAGTGAATCAGGTAGGATCCCAGTTCTTCTGGTCTCCAATCTGGCTCTTTCCTTTAAGCGGGGCTGTCTTTCTATCAAAGGAGAAAATGATATGAATGATGCTGTAATTATAAATGACATAATACTGTGTCATTCCTGTTTTCGCCATTTAGTCTTCTCTCCATCATTTCCCCTTTCTCTCCTTCCTTTCCTTCTATATTCCACTCTTGTTCTCACTGTTGGTTATTTCTCCTGCTCTCCACCAGTTTCTCCCATTTCTTACTGTCACCTCTTCTTTTTTGCTCTTTCTTTACTCCTCCCCTCCTTCCTCCCAGCCACCCTTTATCTCCTTCTAGTTGCCTTTCTCTTTAAGGATCTCTCCCTCTCTCTCTTTCTCCCTCATACCCTCTCACCTTCCCTACAAAGTGTTTGTCCCTACTTCTAATGCTCTACTGAACACACCAAGTCCCTTCCTCCAAAACCCAGAGTATAATGCCATTCACACTGCATGTGAGAAATATGGTTATTTATCATTATTATTAACGAATAAGATTCCTAGCACAGCAGAACTTTCCAGTAGTCTATTCCCTTGTCACCTCAGGAATAAAGCAAAAAAAAAGATTTATTTTTCTCTCAAATGCATAAGGTGGCCCACTTTAAAGCAGCCCCTGAAGAGCAGTAGTGTTTTATAAGATCATAGAATTTCATGGGTAGGAAAGACCAACCCAACCTTTCACAGGAATCCCTCTCACAATATTCCTGCTAAGTGATCCATCCAACCTTTGTTTAAATGCCCCCCAATGGTAGGGATCTCAATATCCCCTTGAAACATTTTATTCCATTTTTGGATTGCTTTCTATTCATTGTTAGGGGGTTTTTCCCCCTTTGATTAAACCAAATTCAGTTCCCTTTAATTTATACCCAACAATCATAATTGTTACCTCTCAGGCTGAGCAAGTCAAATCCCTTTTTCTCTCATCAACCCTTGGAATGCTTGAATGTAGTTATCATACCTTTCAATTTTCTCCAGAGTAAATAATATGTTCTGTTTTTGTTTTCTAGCCAATGCTGAAGTAAGGCATAGTTACAAGATTTTTTACCATCTTGGTCTCCCAAGGAGGCAACTAGATGGTGCAGTGGTTAGAGTGATGGACTTGGGGTCAGGAAGACAAGCTTGAATCCTAGCTTCACCCCGTTTCTCAGTCCCAGCTCAAGCCTTAAGGGCTTCCCCAGCTGTAAAATGGGTCTATAATAGTAGTACCTCACCAAGTTGTTGTGAGGATCAAGTGTGACAATGTATGTGAATAGCTCTATGAACCTCAAAGTGCTAGATGAATGCTATTGTTCTCATTACCTTTTCATAAACACACTCTAGCTTATCTATGTCCCTTCTGATTTTCTCAGTGGCCTTTCTCATTTGTTGCTATTCAGTCATGTCTGACTTTCCAAAGACCCATTTGAGGTTTTCTTGGCAAAAATCCTGGAGTGGTTCGCCATTTCCTTCTCCAGCTTATTTTACAGATGAGGAAACTGAGGCAAATAGAAAGGTGAGTCTTTTGGACCCAGCACTCTATGCACTATGTTGCCACCTGGCCCTGTTTACTGGCAGTTCTTAAATATCAGGTGTTTTTATTCAAAGGCACTACTACAGTGACTTCTGTGTATAACATTTCACCCTCTCCTTCCATTCTTTTGCCTGAAAAGCTGTCCTTACTCCCCTCTACCTCATAAAATCCCCAGCTTTATCAAGGGGCTCAATTCCAGTGCTTCCTTCTACAAAAATCCTATCCTGATTCCCCCCCAGCTGTCCCACCCCCAAAATTGTTGTATTTATTTCATATATATATATATTTATATATGAATACATGTGTATTCACACATTCATATATATGAATACACACATACACATACACACATATTGTATTTTTTAGTTGATTGGGATGTAAGCTCCTTGGAAACAAAGATTGTTTTATTTTTTCTATTTTTATCCCCAGGGACTAGCAATGTGTCTGGGTCATAGTAAGTGCTTAAATGGATGATTATTGAATGAATAAATGAATGAATGAACTAAAAGAGTAATTTAATAAAGCAGGATTCTCAGAGCTTGCTTTATCTGGGATTGTGTTAGAAAGACTGAGGTAGACTTTGACCTCAGAGCCTCAACTGTAGCCAATAAGGATCTGAAGCTACTGCCAGAACCAAGAACTGCAGTGGCTATGTAGATGGAAGATGCTAAGGAGGATGGGAAAGGAGGTTCGGGGAGGAGGAGAGGAGAAGAGATTTTCCAAGCCCCAGAGAATCATCTGGCCCACTTTTCATAACAGTGATCTGCCCTGGAGCCTTCCAGGATAGAGTCTCAGTGACCCTGGGGCAAATACCAGAGAGTGGAGAGTAGCCCCCAGCCTTCATATGGTGGTCTTCCTGACCTTGGATAGGAAGACAGGGGTCAGTTTAGCCCATGCATCTCTCTTCCTGGCTCATCTGGTTGACTGTGAGAAGTACAATAATCAAAGGGTCTGATTCACTGCCCTCCCTCTCCCTCACACTTCATCACCACCATGCATACTGATAATTGCCAGTGACCTGAGAGGATTTGCATGTTAAAAGGGGTGTCTGGGGACACTTGAAAAGGAGCCGCACAGCCATTCTTCTGGGGTGATTTTATTCTTCTCCCTATGATTATATCCAGGTCTTGAGTCTGCCTGGCTACCAACCACTTCATTAGCAGTCTTTCTGACTCATAGTTGAGTTCTCTGCCTCCTGGCCACCCAAGGCAGAGCAAGTCTGTTCTGGCAAATGCTATGAAACAGGCCCTGATTAATTGTTTTATTGAATGGCTATACTTAAGAAAGTGCTGATAATACAGATGAAATGTAAACTTGTGTCCCGTGTACTTTCTGGAGAATTCATTGTTAAACATTTGCCAGCATGCTTCTGCTTCTGGAGATTGTAAGTGAATGCTTTATGGGAAAAAATGACATTTGAGTTAGGCTTTGAAGAATGAGTTGTTATTGTCCATTTATTTCAGTCATGGCCAACTCTTTGAGACCCCAGTTGGGATTTTCTTGGCAAAGATACTGGAGTGATAATGTCATTTCCTTCTCCAGCTCATTTTACAGATGAGGAAACTGAGACAAATTGCATTAAGTGACTCACACATCTAGAAAGTGTTTGAGGTCAGATTTGAACTCAGGAAAATGAGTCCTGACTTCAAGCTTTATCCACTGTAGCACCACCTAGCTGCCCCAATCCCAGTCTTCCCCTCTCAGTTATGCAACTTCAACTTTTCCTTCTGTACACATTTCCCCCTCACCTGCCTATAAGCTTGTTGAGATCCTCCTACTATGAAAACTTCTCTTCTCTTGTTTCTTTATTACCTTATCTAGCCACCATCCTGACTCCTCTCATTGATGAACAAATGTCACCAAAAAACTTTTTCATCTCTAATTCAGGTCTTCCTGACTTCAAGCCACCATGGGGCCATCTATTCCAGTTCCCATCCCTTTTAATCTGGGAACCAGAGCACTAGAGTGACCCATCCATTGCCACACAGGTGGCTACCCTCAGAAAGGGTAGCCAAACTTAGATCATCTAACTCCAGATTTAATTATCTTTCCTTCACCCTATGCTAGAACGCCTTCTGACTATTATTTATGTCAGTAATACCAGCATTATTTCATGTTTTAGACCTCAGTACCATCATTTTCTCATCCATCCCTCTTTATCACCTCCTAGATCTGATCAAATATTAAAGAACTCCAAATTCTGCTTCCATGATATCTTTGTCCATATTCCCTCACTGCCATGACCCTCATTATCACTCACCAGGTCTACTTTAGTCAATTCTGAATAGGATTCTTCCCCAGGGGATTCGTTAATGGGTCCCTGCAATGGCCTTACAAATCAAGAGGAGCCATTTCTCAACCCTTCTCCATAGTACTCTCAGAAAGTAAAATGATCAATCAGATTATTTTTCCTCCTCATCTCACACCAATCCTGGTTCCTTATGAGTAAGTCTTTGCCTGACTAGTTTAGAAATCTTTTCCAAATTACATGGGAAGAAGGTTCATATGACCAAGGGTTCATAACCGGGAGTCACTGAATTTTTTTTTATTTGATTGTTATATTTCAATATAATTAATTTCTTTTATAATCCTATGTATTTTATTTTATGCATTTAAAAATGAAAGAAATCCTAAGGGGGTTCATAGGCTTCATCAATTTGCCAAAGAGGAATATAAGCAAAAAAAGGGTGAGAAACCTCTGATCTAATCCAATCTTACATTATCTGTAGGCTAGA
This sequence comes from Sarcophilus harrisii, assembly GCF_902635505.1. Taxonomy (NCBI): domain Eukaryota; kingdom Metazoa; phylum Chordata; class Mammalia; order Dasyuromorphia; family Dasyuridae; genus Sarcophilus; species Sarcophilus harrisii. The sequence continues at coordinate 614,827,225 of NC_045427.1, read as the reverse complement.
AAGGAAATGTTGTTTGCCCAGAATCACATATGCAGAAGCTACTTATTCCAACACCCTCATTTTACAAATGAGGAAAATGAGCAGAGAAAAATTAAGTCACAAAGTTAATGATTGTCAGTTAGAATTTGAACTCAGATTCTCTGACTCTGCAGAGATTGCTTGTTCCACTATACCATTCTACTTTTTCTACAATCCAGAAAAGTCAATAACAGACCCTCAGCTAGAATTTTTCCTTCTTGGTCCCATTTTCCTGGAGCTTTGACTTAACCTCTCTGATAATTGAAAAGCCAATATGACACCAAGAGTAACAGGTTATATACCCTCCCATCTTCAAAGCACTGCACCTCGTGAGATCTGATATTTTCACAGTCATTTCCAGTCTCCTACATTTTAAGAATTCTAGACAGATTCTATGTTTAGTCGGATGCTGAGTGATCAGGAATGCTATTTATCAGCAACGTAGGGGGTTGACACTGCTCTGAAATCTAAACATGTCCATCTTGACTTATGGGGCTACGTTCATATGGCATGAACTGTGTGTTGATGAAGTGTTTTGCATTGAATTCTGGGGGGCTGATTTCTGGTACTGGCCAGAGATCAAGTGGCTCAGCTTGCTTAGGGAAAGGAAGATGGTAAGAGAAAATAGTAGTGTGGATAGGGGAACTCTTTTCATGACATTATTCAAGGCCAGAACTAGGGACTTGTCCATGGTACACTCTGGAGGCACAATTAGGAAGACTTTGAAATTTTATTTTTTAATCAATTCACATAGTTTAAATGGCAGAACATTCTACTCTCCATGCCATAAAGGTTGTTATTTTTGAGATTAAGGCAAGCCCCAAATGCTACTATGAAGCCTCAGGTGGATAATAATAGACAAAAGCAATTTTCAACGCTTTCTTAAGGGATATAAATGTCTTACAAGGTAGCTGGGTGAGAGAATGGCTAGGGTTGGAGGCTTGGGTTCTATTTCTGCTTCAAACACTTGCTAGCTAAGTGATCCTTAGCATAGCACTTAAACTCTTTTAGCCTCAGTTTCCTTCTTTGTCAAATAATAATAATAATAATAAATCTATCTCCCAAGATTATTGTGAGGATAAAATCAGTTTAATAGATCTAAGTGCTTCACAAACATAAAAACTCCATATAAATGTGATAGATTTTGATTATATTTCAGCTCTATCTTCAATGCACCCTTTCTATACTGCTATTACTACTGCTACAACCACCAACACCAATAGTGAATTGCATCTCCATGTGTATGTATGAAGAGGAAGAAAGGAAAAAAAGCATTTATTAAGCATCTACTATATACCAGATGCTATACCAAGTACTTTACAAATATTATCTTATTTTATTTTCACAACATCCCTATGAAATAGGGGATATCAAACTGGGGGGAATGAAGGAAACTTATTGAAGATGGACAGTGTGAGAAGTAGAATTTTACAGGTGAGGAAACTGAGGTAGAGGTTCAATGAGTAGACCAGGGTCACAAAGCTAGTAAGTATATGAGACCATATTCAAACCCAGGTTGAACATTTTACTCACTGCACCTGATATAGCTGCACCCCTATATGTGTACATGTACATATATGCATACCATATTTTTTTGCAGGTATACTTCCACCATGTGTCATGAGCAGTTTCTCAGTTCTGGCTCTGAATGATGTAACAAAAACAGCTATTCTATAGATACTACTACTGGAACCCTTCTCTTACCCAAGCTAAGCTATTGTCTCTCTGGTCAGTGCTACTAATCAGCCCCAAGAATTCAATGTAAAACATTTCATCATGTGTGCATATAGACATCTGCCATATAGGTTTATGTATGTGTATATGTATGTATATATACACATATATACACTATACCCAGATAATTTGTATTCACTTTGTAGCTATACTGAATATGTACAAGGGAGGGGAGGAGATAGGTTTGAATATAAATATGTATATATATATATATATATATATATATATATGTGAATGTGTATAAATATATGTACACAGATATACATACACACATTATACATACTTTCATGAGAATGTAAGCTCTACATTGATAGGGATCATTTCAATATTTGCATCTCTATTCTTAGTGCCTGGCATATAGGAGGCTTTTAATAAAAATGAATTGTCTTATCAATCTATTCTAATTTATAGTTTTTTTCTAGTTTATAACATTTCTTATACTTTCTTATACTTTTTCTGTTTTCTATTTTGTATATTTCATGTATTTGTATATAAGTCTGCATCCTTTGTAGCTGTGCTTGTCCTGGACTCACTCAGCATCTTCTGCCACTAAGAGCAATGGTTCTCAAACTTTTGTTTTCATTATCTTTATCCTATTAAAAATTATTGAGGATCTCTCCAAAACGTTTTTGTTTATCTGGGTTATATTTATAGACATTTACTATATTAAAATAAAAAACTATTTTTTAATTTGTAGACCCTCTAAAAGGGTTTCAGGGATCCCCAGGATTCTCTAGACCATACTTTGAGAACCACTGCTTCAAAGGATCCAGTTGGCTCAGAAAGCATGAGCTGCTTCCAGAGACCTCTTCTCCAAAAGACCTTTCCATTTCCCCTGCAACAACACCCTCCTACCTATGTTTTTCCTCATACTAGAATTGTCTCTCCCATTAAGCTTCTTGAGAAGAGGGACTATCTTGCTTTTCTGTCTTTATCCCTAGAGCTTAGTGTAGTATTTTGTACATAATAAATGCTTAATTCATGCTTTTCGGTTCTCTTCCATGCCATTCTACTTCCCACCACACACTGAATGATGCAGGCAAACTGGGCTTCTTGGTACTCCTCACATGCTCCATCTTCAGCCTTTGCCTGGGCTGCATCTCGTGCCTGGAACGCCCTCGCTCCTCGCCTCCATCTCCTTCCAGTTTCCTTCATTCTCCAGTTTGAGCACCAGCTTCTGCATGACAACCTTTCTAGCTATTACCTTTGCATTGTTCCCTATCCCAAGGTTACATTGAATTTGCAGTGTTTGGTTTTCATATGTACACATACATGTATCTAGTATAAATACAGTTATGCATAAAAATGTACATGCAGATTTGTACATATATTTGTGTGTTTGTGTACATGTGTACACGTGTATACCTACGTATACATCTGTGTGTGTATATACTGCCATTTCCATGTAAATTCCCTGAGGGAGTGACCATTCAATGCTTATTTTGCCAATGGCCAGCACAATGCTAAGCACTCAGAAGGCACTTAATAAATGTTCTCCTTCCCAACAGCCCTTAGAAGGCAGATACTACAAGTAGTTTTTTCCCATTTTCTAGATAAGTAAAGTAAGGCCCAGAGACAAAATTCCTTGCATGTCACATATAGGGCTGTTTGGCTAAGTTTGGACTTCCCTTCCACAGTTAATTTTTTTTTTCCTGTGGGACATTTCATTGTCCCTCCTACCTCAGTTAAAATCACTCAGTTAAAATTTTTTTTAATTTTTTAAATTTTCAAAACACATGCATAGATAATTTTTTAGCACTGACCTTTGCAAAACCTTGTGTTCCAAATTTTCTCCTCCTTCCCCCCACCCCCTCCCTTAGATGACAGGTAATCCAATACATGTTAAATATATTAAAATATATGTTAAGTCCAACATATGTGTACATAGTTAGACAGTTATCTTGCTGCACAAAAAAAAATCAGATCAAAAAGGAAAAAATATGAGAAAAAAATAAAATAATAAAATCTAAGCAAACAACAACAAAAGAAGTGAAAATGTTATGTTGTGATCCATACTCAGTCCCCATCATCCTCTCTCCGGGTGTAGATGACTCTTCATCACAAGGTCTGAATCATCTCATTGTTGAAAAGAGACAGATCCATAAGAATTGATTATCATATAATCTTGTTGTTGCTGTGTACATTGATCTCCTGGTTCTGCTCATTCACTTAGCATAAGTTTATGTAAGTTTCTAAAATCATCCTGTGGATTGTTTCTTACAGAACAATAATATTCCATAACATTCATATACCACAATTTATTCAGCCATTCTCCAACGGATGGGCAGCCACTCAGTTTCCAGTTTCTAGCCTCTACAAAGAGGGCTGCCACAAATATTTTTGCACACAACTCACTTAAAATTAGTAACAGTTAACTGCTCCTCTATCTTGGTTTCATTAATCTTATCACCAGGGTTTGAGTGTATTTATAAGCATTGTTTTAGAAATGTGTAACTGTGAGATGTATGTATTTCTAAGGCAACTATGGCACTGTCAGAAGACCTGGCTTCAGATGCTGTATAATCTACTTTCTGGCTGTGTGACCATGGCAAACTACTTAACTGTCTGGGACCTATTTTTGTCATTATATAATAAATAAGCTAACTTGACACCCAAACTGTAGGATCTGATGAGTAATTTATATAATTTGTAAGCCAATGAGAACTCCAGAAATCTCCCTGTTACTAATGCCCCATTAGCCAGTTCTTCTAGAAAGACAGAGCAGAGAGAGAGACCTTCTTGAGGCCGGGAAAGCCGAGATTCAAGTCCCACCTACAGTATATAACAGTTGTGTGACCCTGAACTAATCACTTTACCCCTCATTGCTCTAGGCAGAGTTAACACTTTAAAATGGAGAGAAGGTGCCATTCTTCCCTGATAGATAAAGGGAAGAAAATCCTAATTCTTATTTTTCTTGAAGGCTTTGGATGGAGGAGCTTCAACTTTGTTATCATCTTCTGAGTATGTGTTTTGATCTTCCTTCTTGCCATAATAACTTTCAATGGTCAGAAACTTTTTCTGTTGTTTGCTCATTTTCCTAGCCTATTATTTGACTTTTGATTCTTTTTTTAAGTAAGTAGGTTTCTGTTTCCAGGGTGAAGGGTAGACTGTCCCAAGCTGCAGGGGTTTTGTGCATCTGTCTTCAGACAGATCCTTTTAGGAATCTGACCACAAGCATTCTTCTGCCCTGGAGCTCTTGGGAGTCCCACCATAGTTGTAAGCTCTAGTGTGCTAAAGCAACCGAGTCTTGCTTTGCTGATGCTGGGGCCATAGAGGTTGGGGTTGGGCTGTACTGGTACGACCTGTGCTGTCTCCCACCTTGGTGCCACAGAGCCTCTCAGCTGAACTTCCCAGTCCTCCCTGGTGTCTCCTGGCAGAGAGGCCCAGAAGGCTCCTGATTCAGAGGTCCCATCTCACTTATGCGGGCTGGGGCTGGGACTGGGGCCAGGGCTGGGGCTACACTAACACAGCCTGCATTGCAATTGTGTGCTGGGCTCACCTCCTGGTTCCACAGACCTTTTCTGCTGACCTTTCAGGTCTTCTTTGGTATCTTTTGGATGAGAGGTCTAGAAGTCACTGCTATTAATTCAGAGGTCGCGCTGAATCTGGGTCTGGGGTTTGCACTGGGTCTGAGGGTTATACTAGCATAGTCTCCACTGGGACTGTATTCTGGACTCCCACCCTGCTGTCAGAGACCTTTTCTGCTGAACTTCTTAGTTTCCCTTGGCTGGAAAATGTTCCACTCCATCCTTTTGGGTATTCTAATGCTCTAAAATTTGTTTAAAAGCATCATTTAAAGGAATTTAAGGCAGTTTAGGGGAGAGATTGGGCAACTCTGCCATCTTGGCTCTGTCTCCCTCTGGTAGTTGGAAATTCCTTGTACCCATAATACCACAGGTTATAGTTGCTATCTCTACCATGTATATGTCTGTATGTATACACACATACACACACACACACACACACACACACACACACACACACACACACACATAAATGGCTGAATCAGAAGCAGAGGCCGGGGCACCAGAGCCTAGCAAAATGAAAATGGTGGGAAGAGTGGAGGCTCCATGTACCACTGATGAATCCTTGAGGGAGATAGAGGCAGCATCAGTCTGGAACACTGGAGATGGACCAGTCCTACTTTGTGGAAGATCTGCCCACACCTCTGGCTTGTTCCCACCTTTGTTCCTACCCTCAACCCATTCATACCCCAAGCTTGCATCCATCAAAAGAACCTGGAGAATACTGGAAACCATTTTGCTAATGGTCTCCAATAGAGAAGATACTATTCCTTAATAACTGTGGTCAAGACACCCGGGCCCTGACTTGGATTTAACCACACAGTCACTCTCTTGTTTGCCTCTGAGTGGCCAAATCCTTGGCTTGCCAGGAGCCACTCTGAAACCAACCTCTGAGTTTAATCTCATAGCACTGCTCTTGCCAATCAGACTTTTTATCCTTTAAGAGCAAAAATTTTAGAGATGAAAACCTTTATTGTTATGTTCCCTATTGGGACATTTCTCCCCCTCACCCAGAGTCCTTCCGTCTCTGCCTAAGCTGGAGGCCCAGGTCCTGAGAACAATGCCTTAAAGTAATAACTGGGTGATTCCTAATGAAATTAGTGTCTCTCCCACACTGTCAAGCTGCCTAAACAGTCATGTCTTTAGAATTTTCCTGGCTCCAGTCAGCTCTGAGGGCAGAAGCCAAATATGAAATTTGTCCCTTAACACTTGACCCTCCTGCCAGAAGACCCCACTCTTGGGGACCCTGGACAGGGTGCCTGAGGGGAGGGGTGGTCAAGTAGAAGAAGACAATAAACACCAGGAGTTCTGGGCTACACCTCTGACCCAACATTGAAGAAGGAGATGAGCAGGGGCTTGTCACCCCTGTGGAGGCCTCTGGACCCCTTTTCAGAATCACACTTTTTTGCCTACATTTATAAAGAAAATGCTAATTTTCACTTGCCCAATGAAAAATAAAGATGGTATTATTTTTCTCCATCCAACATCAGGGACTCCCTAACATCTATTTTCTGACTCCTTGTGGGTACATGGATGTCAGGTTAAGAAGCCATGGTTTATGGGAAGGCAGTTAACAATTTGCTGTGTGAACATCCCTGCCCTGATCCTCAACCTTGTCTGGGAATGAGGAGGATGTAGAATTTATTCTAGGCCTCAGTTTTGTAGACTGCGGACCTGAGTTCAAATTCTCTCATGAGCTTCCTCTCTCTGTGATAGTTGGAGTAAAATGCTTAACCTCCCGAGGCCTTCAGACCAGCTGTTCTCTGTGGTTCTGTCCATCTCTACATTTATGACCCTAGGGCCCAGACCTCTGTCTGAGGGCACAGAGGCCATCTAAACTAGCATCATTTGGGTAGCTAGGGACATGATTATGTCTTCATTTTCTCATAAAGAATAAGACTGAATTTTCCATAATTAAAGAAATCAATGTGTCACATCTCTATCTCTAACGTCTGATCATCAGACAAAGTCTCCCAGGGACATGGGTCAAATGGAGAAGGGATGAGGAAGTAGAGAGCGTCCCGTTGCTTCTGACCTCTCGCCTCCTAGAAAATTACAGGTGCCCAATGCCTCTCATTCTGCTCCCGGAAGTGGTCCAATCTTGACTGATGAGCAGTGCCAAGAAACAGGGGCTTGAGGATGAATATGGAACTCCGGGGCAAGCATGACGATCACTGTATCGGGGACTGTTACAGCTACCAGGAGGCCATCATAAAAAAATAGATATGGCATTTTAAAGTCTTTTGAACCCACTCAGAATAAAAATGACAAAGCCTTTGGTTTGGTTGGTTGAAGGGATGAAACTAATGGGCTTTGGGGGAATAGTCACTGATAGATGCAGCTGTTCTGTTCACTCCAACTCATCCTTTATTTGCTTTTCTCCTTTCCCCAGAACACCCCGGTGGGAACACCCATCTTCATTGTGAACGCCACAGACCCTGACCTGGGAGCAGGGGGCAGCGTCCTTTACTCCTTCCAGCCACCTTCAGAATTTTTTGCCATCGACAGTGCCCGGGGCATCGTCACTGTGATTCGTGAACTGGATTATGAGGTCACTCAAGCCTATCAGCTTGTGGTCAATGCCACGGTGAGTTATGGAGGGATGGGGGCTTGTGACTCTTCCTATCCTGGTAGTTTCCTACCTGCCCCATCCTCCCTGGAGTAGAATGGTAGAACAGGGCAACAAAAGGTTCTCTCTGGGTGGACACAGGAATTCGACTCCATCTGGGAGGTGTGTTCACACTACTCTAGGAGGTGCGTTCACACTGCTGAACAACCACTCTTATTCTCATCTGTGTAAAATGGAGATATCAGGTGTAAGATGCGTCCTGACCCCATTTAAAATACATGTTCTACTATAGTAGAACTTTGGGGGCAGGAAAGCTGTTCTGTCATCAGCTTTTCTATTTTTAAAACTTGACCCCAGTCTCTAAAGTAGAGACTTAGAGATAGGGGAGCTGAGGGACCGAGATGCTTCCTTGCCCACCCACCTTCATTTTCACCAGAGCATAGGTGTTCTCTCTCGGTCCCTGAGAACTTAGTTTTCAAAGGCTCGGGCCAGCAGCAGAAGGAGCCAGGCTCGTCCCTATTGGCCCTCCAGGACTCGTTTGCTCATCTTGCAAAAACTGCCACCTGGTGCACTCTTCTTGGCAATCTGGGCATGGAGGGAGAGAAGTGGTGGGGAGCCTCGAGCCGGAGGAGGGAGCTGCACACACACACACACACACACACACACACACACACACACACCCCCAAGCTAAGTTTGCTGGGGGCCAGGTGAGAAGAGAGAGGAGGGAGATGGGACCTGAGATGGGATCAAAATCAGACACATGGGCTTTCATAGTCCAGAGGCTAAGAAACACAAAAATCCTGTCCTCTGCCCTCACTTTCATAGAACTGAAAAATTAATTGGTTTGGAAAGAATTACATGATACTAAGAAAGGATGCAGTGTGGTCTGGTGGAAAGAGCACTTGTGTATCTCTGATACCCATGTGGTCCTGAATAAGTCACTTGCCTCCTTAAACCTCGCTATTTTCATGTATTAAATGAATTGGAGACCCGGTGTCTTCCACCTCTCCAGCTGATATTCCTTGACCCCACAAATATTTTTTTTAAAACAGGAAGAGAAATCAATATCTTCCTTCTCCTCCCCATACAAATTCCAAGTCTCTTTCTGCCATCACTATAAATTCTGAACATTAGACAATCCTCCAGGGGCTTTTTTTCTTGTCTGTGCCCACCCAAGACTCTCCATGCTTCCCCACACCCAGAGACCAGCATAGCACCCACTGCCCGTGCCCAGAGCCAGTCTCATAACTCCATGCGCACATGTGCCCCCTCCACACACTGTACACTTGCTGGGTAATGTTCACCTTGTGTTAAGGTAATTCAGGGCAATAGCAGTACATCAAGTGGGCGGGTGGGAGCCTGTATGACCACAGGTTATCAAGAGGCTCGTGCCCAAGCTGTGATGGTGAATACATGGCAAATGCAGCTAAATTACCGCTAATCTCCTGGCAATCAGGCCGTGTGTCCTTGAAGCTGCAAGAGGAGAGGGGGGCCCAAGAACTCCCACCAATGGTCATTCTTTGCTGTGGTAATGTCTTTCTCTGCCCTCTCCATGAGCAGGGAGGTTGTGTTATTGAGTCACTTTAGAGATGGCATTGTACCCTGTGCCCCTGGCATCTCTCTGTGGGAAGCTCATTTTAGTACCTAGTAGAGTGGGAAGGGGGCACCAGGAAGGCACTAGAGCGAACCAGCCCAAGCATCCTTCTGAGAACACACTGCCTACTCGATGTCTACACTGGCAGCCGTGTCTGTCCCACCAGCCGGCACTCCCAGGGACCCAGTCCCTTGGAACTTCCCACCAACCACCAGAATCCTGCACGTGCTGAACGACATCAGAGCAGCTGGAGTCGTGGTGGTGCTGGGAAGTCAGGCTACCTGTCTGAATCAGTCATTCAGTCCACAAGCATTTGTTCAGCATCTGCCATGGACCAAGCTGTACCAGGCATTGGCGTTACAAAGAACCACCCAGATCCTAGAGTTTGCATTTTACCCAGGGAAATAACAGATGCACATCAAAGGGGAAACCCCACTGGCTGTATACTTTTACCAGGGAGAAATCAAAACATACTAAACCCCTATTTCCAGGTAAGAAGCAACACTCGTTTCCTAGGATCTTGTATCCTGTATCTCTGGAGCCCAGTCCCAATGACCTCGTGACCATGTGGGGCCATGGTTGTAATCACCAACCAGAAGTAGTGACTGAGGTAGAATTATATAGAGGGGGATCCTTCTCTACCTCCGGCAATGGTCCTCTCACCTAAGCATCTCCCTTTATACAGTTCTTCTTCATCCACCTCCTGGGATCTGGTCCCCATCCCATCATCATTCCTGTTCTTCTGGCTCCATCTTTGTCAGCCCAAGCTGCTCCTTGCTTGTTCATGGAATACTTGTGAGGATTTGGCCTCCCACCCTATTCTCTAAGGAGCAGAGCTTCTATCTCACTGGAGAGCTATAGTAGAATCCCCAAGACTAAAATGAGAACTATATATACATAATATTATAATGTGTTAGTATTAATTTAACAATAATATGACAACATAATAATAAATATGTGTGTATATATACATATATGTTTATAGAGAAATAGAAATATATGTTCATGTATATACACATATTTATGGAGAAATATTCATGTATATATCCATACTTCCATAAGTAAAGGTATGCATATAGATATATCCCATAGTCCTAGAGAGGTAGAGAGGTAGTGTAGTGAAGGGCTTCTTAAACTTTTTCCACTCCCAACCCCTTTTCACCCAAGAAATTTTAAGTGACCCTGGGTATGTAGGCATACAAATCAAATATTTACTGATAATATAATTTCGTGACCCTCCCACATTCAATGGGCTTGTAAAGCAGTTTAAGAAACAGAAATAGATAGAGCTCCAAGCCTATTGTCAAGAAAACCAGAATTCAAATCTAGCCTCAAGCACTGAGTCACTTAATCCTGTTTGCCTCAGTTTTCTCATCTGTAAAATAAGCTGAAGAAGAAAATGCCAAACCATCCGATAGCTCTGCCAAGAAAGCCCCAAATGGAGTCATGAACAACAAAGTCCTCGAGGACAGCATAGGAGGCTATTTGCTTCATGCGTAACTTTCCATCTTCCACCTCTGGGCAAAGTGTTATTAATGCCTTTTGTTTTCATATCTCACATATCCCACCTCTCCAGTATTTCTCCCTCTCCCTTCCCAGCCATCCCATACAGCAATGAATCTTTTTAAAAGAATAAAAAAATCAGAAAAAGTGATCAAAACATTAAACTGGCCATACCTGGCCATACTGGCAATGTGGCACATCTGCAGACAGCTCCCTCTCTATTCTCTCCCTGCCCTCTGCTCCAACTCCTGCAAAGGACTGGGAGAAATTGTCTTTTAAGAAGTATTTTGAAGGTTGTCAGGGGTTCAGGTTTGTTATGAAAGCCATCCAAGAAAAAGCCAAGTGGGATCTGATGAAAGAGCACTCTATGCTGGAGCCAGGGAACCTGGGTTCAAACCCCATCTTTAGCGCACACTACCTGTATAATTTGGGCAAGTCCCTTGTTATGTTTGATCCCAGTTTCCTCATATCAAAATAAGGGGGTGGTCTAGTGTGGTCCTTTCTATCTCTAGGGAAAAACTACTTCCCAACAGAGATGAGCCATAGGGAAGTCAGCTGGTCCTGCCTCCCCTCATCTTATAGATGAAAACTCTAAAGTCAGAGAAGGAGAGCATTTATCTATGACACAAAAGTAGTATAGAACAGAGCCAAGATATGAACCGGACCTTCTGATTTCCCTGCCAACAGTTATCTCTTCATCATGCTGCAGTGCTTTGGAAAAAACTAAGATGGGCTTCCAGCATCCATCCTTCTTTGCCAAACTTTAAAATCAGTCAGATCACCTCTCTCTAAGAGACTTTAGACATCACCTGCTTGGAGGCAGGAGACTGGACCACATGACCTTTCTGGGTTTCTTTGCAATAGAGAATCTTTGAAAAGTTGCAGACCCTGAGCCTCCCACTGTGGACTTCACAGAAGAAATTAACCAGCAATGGCAGGACGCTCCAGCTGTTCGTTATTTCTGCAGGTTTCTAAAATCACAAGTAGGATTAAAGAGTTCAGAAAGGCTTAAAAGACTTTTATTTGACTTCTGAGGAGACTGATCCTGAAGAAGAGATATGATTTATCTAAGATCGTCCAGTTAGACCTATGGGGGCAGGATCCCTCAACTGCAAGCAAAGGAAGATTGAGGCTCAATGTCAGAAGAAAGTTCCTGACTATTGGAACTATCCAAAATGCAACACAGGCAGTCTCAGCAGATCATGGATTTTCCTTCCTGAGAGTCAGAAATGTTCAACTATAAGCTTCTCAAGAGCAGGGACTGTCTTCTGCCTCTTTGTGTATGTTTAGCACTTAGCATAGTGCCTGGAACACAGTAGGTGCTTAATAAATGTTTATGAATTGATTGATTGATTGATTGATTACTTGACTGAAACTTATTTCCCTTCCTAACTTCCCCACTTTGCCACGGGCTCCACCATCCTTCCAGTTGCTTAGATTTTCAACCTTAGAGGAAGTCTTAGCTGCCTTTCTATGGGGACCACAGCAGTAATTTCCTAACGAGTCTCTGCTTGTAGATTTTCCCTTCTCTAATCCATTATTCATACGGTTGCCACATTGATATTCCTAAAGCATAAATCTAGCCATATCACTCTCCTTCTCCACAAGTTTCAGTAGCTCCCTATTGACTCCAAGATAAAATGTAAACTCATCTGTTTGGTATTTAAAACCCTTCACAGTATGACTCTAAATGATTTTCTCAGATCGGTTTTCCATTATTTCCTTTCACACATTCAACTTTCTGGTCAAAGGAGAGTATTTTTAGTTCTTTATACATAACATTCCATCTCCCACCCTTCTGTTTCTGCTTAATCTGTCCCAGTCCCTTCACTCTATTTGGAATGCTCTCACTCTTCACCTTTGCCTCTTGAAATTAATAATTCCCTTCCACATTCATTTCTAATGCCAGCTTTTACATGAAGCCTTTCCTCATCTCTCTAATTGTTAATACTCCTTCTTCCCACCAGAAATCATGAAGGAGACCCGGAGCTCAACTACTGAGGGGGCCTTGACTGGTGGCTTTCTTGAGCTTAGGAGTTCTGAGCTCAGGGTCCTTTGACAATTGACTATCTAGATTAATTTTAGCATTGATTGTATCAGGCCCACAAAAGTAGGAGACCACCATGTTGCTTCAGGAGAGGTGCAACAGCCCAAGTAGGGAGTGGGATCCAAGTAAAGCTTCCCCTTCTAGCCAGGGCAAGATAAAGAGACCCAAGTCTTCAAAAAAGGAAATGATTCCGCTGCCCTTAAATTGCTTGTATGAATTCTGTATTTATCTCTCTGTATATCTTCTGTATTTATCTTTGTACATGCTGTTCTCCTGAAGAATGTAAGCCCTTTGAGAACAGACTGCTTTCATTTAGTTTAATTAGTTTCATTTAGTTTAATAAATACTCGAATTAAACCAAATTAAAATTTTGAGGGTGTTCTTAGATCTCAATCCCATGTGAACAGAGAGGCCTATTTTCAGAGGAGGCCACTTGGGGAATTAAGAAAATGCTTAGGACGGGTCAAAAATATTCTTAAGAGTGGATTTTTATTTAATATTATCCCTGGCATATGTGTACATGAATGTCAGTGTGTATATGTGTATTCTCTACTGATTTAAGAATGTTATATGTTCCTTTTTTAATTTTTTCTCTGATTTTTTTAAGGACCAAGACAAGACCAAACCCCTGTCCACTCTAGCCAACTTGGCCATCATCATCACAGATGTGCAGGACATGGACCCCATTTTTGTTAACCTGCCCTACAGCACAAACATCTATGAACATTCTCCTCCGGTGAGTTCTTTGACCAGACACACTTTGCTCACTTCCAACAATACCCCCAGTGACAAGCTTCCCTTGAGGGAGGAAAGAAAAAGAATGAGGGCTTCCCAACCTAAGCCACTGGTTGTACTTTCTTCCTCCAATTTGGAGTGCCCTCTTCGGGGGTGGCGGGGGGCGGGGGAGTAGGAAGCAGTAAGACATAGAGGAATTGAACTGGAAGTTAGTTGACTTTAGAATCAAAGATTTAGAATTAGAAAGGACCTTAAAGATCACGGAGTTCAACTTCTTTTTAAAATTTTTATTTTATTTCATTTTCAGACAAGGATACATCTTTTCTCCCTTGTCCCCATTAAGAAATCAAGAGAAAGAAAGCTCCCCTTACAATCATGTATAATCAAGAAAAACAATGACCATGTCCAAAAACAAAACAATCTCAGACTGCATTCTGAGTCCATTGCTCTCTCTCAGGGGGGCAACCTATTTCATCATGAACCCTCTGGTATTATAGTTGGTCATTATGTGGATCAGAGTTTTCCTTGTCTTTCAAGTAGTTTTGTCTTTACAATGTTGTTGTGACTATAGAAACTGTTCTCTTGGTCCTACTTACCTCCCTCTGCATCAGTTCATACAAGTCTTCCCAGGCTTATCTGAAACATGCTCTTTATTGTTTCTAGCAACAAAAGAGTATTCCACGTGTTTCACGTAACTTATTCAATGGTTCCCCACTTGAAGAGCATTCCATGAGTTTCTGATGCTTTGCTACCACTAAAACAGAACTGCTAAAATATTTTTCCTCATATGAAATTCCCTCTTTTTAACAAATGTGGAGCCTTAGACACCAAGAAGTCAAATAATTTTCCCTTGGAGTCAAGTCCTAACTCAGCTTCCTATGACTTGCATTATGCTAGGAATATCACCTCAGCCCCACACCATCCCCAAACCTCAGCTTTCTGCTGTAAGGTTAATTCTTGTGCTACCTTTGAGATTAGAATCTTATAATCCCTTAGCTACTGCCTTGGTCAATGTCCCCCCTCAACAACCATAGGCTTAGCAAAAAGGTGATAAGAAAATATAACCTAAGGACCCATGTAGGCAAAATGTTTGTAGCACCTTTTTTGTGGCAAAGAATTGGAAAATGAGTAGATGAGCATCAGTTGGGGAATGGCTGAATAAGTTATGTTATATGAAAATAATGGAATATTCTTGTTCTACAAAAAATGACAAACAAGCTGATTTTAGAAAGACCTGGAAAGATTTATATGAACTGATGCTGAATGAAACAAGCAGAACCAGGAATATGTTGTATACAGTCACAGCAAGATTGTGGGATGGTCAACATATCAACTATGGTTCAGTGATCCAAGACTATCCGATTAAACTTTGGATGGAAAACACCATCTGTATCCAGAGAGAGAACCATGGAGACTGAATGTAAATCAACACATGCTGTGCTCACTTTTTTTTTTCTTTTTCTTCTGTTTTATTTTTCTCTCGTGGTTTTTCCTTTTTGTTCTGATTTTTCTCTCCCAACATGATTCTAAGGAAATATGTAATTTTAAAAATGAATTAACATGTATAACCAAAATTAATTAGTTGAAAAAAGGAAATTTAAATTTTTTTAAAGAAAAAGAAAAGAAAATGTAACCTAAAACAGAGATGTACCTTGACTCACAAACATTATGGTGAAATCTTCATACCTTTTGAAAAGGAAAGTGGACTTGAGGATTATAGACTTTATTTATCTGACAGAAGACTGGAAATGATGGTGATAACAAGAGGGAACTGACAAGGAATTATAGCAGTAGTGAAAAGAATAATGTCATATTAGTAGTCCATCCAGTGGAAATCCATTTGTGATTATTCCTGTATGGCTAGGAGATTAGAAAGCTAGTCTTGCAAGTCACAAAGATCTGGTTAGCTCAAGTCCAGCTTTGGATGATTACTCTGCTGTGGGTTTTCAGCTCTTCTCTCAGCCTTAGTTTCTTCATCTGTAAAATAGGATAATAATAGCACATACTTCACAGAACTGCTGTGAAGATAACATATGAAACACTTTGCAAACTTTAAATACTACATCAATGCTAGCTTTTATTATTAATATTACCATTACTAAGAGAGATCTATGATCTTAGTGACATGGATTCTTTGCGTTATTATCTCCGTTTTTTCTCATCCAATGAAATTCTTGTCCATATCTTTATAAAATTTAATCCTGGAGGATCCATCCAACCCTTTGGAAACTTTTCTTTTCTTTTTTTACTATTTCATGGTACCCAGGTAGCACTTGAGCATCCAGACTGTTATCTTTCACTCTCAGCATTTGGGAGACCTGCTGCCCCTATTTTTGCTCACACATGTCCTCAGTGGAATCTTTTATGACCCTTCTTGAGCACAGATGGCCATTAAGTTGCAGGTAACTTATGACCCTCATGTCTTATCACTGCTCTTTGGGTCTCCTATCATTTTGATTCTTCTGAGGTCATAGTGTTGCTCAAGCCCATTGACATGCCTGGGATTGGACAGAGGATGGGGATGGCTAAGATTATACAATTCCATATTTTCCATGGCACCTAAATTATTACAATCATATGGCTTTGCCAAAAGAATGCATATTTATTTATTTGCTGAGGTAATTGGGGTTGAGTGACTTTCCCAGGATCACACAACTGGGAAGTGTTAAGTGTCTGAGGCCAGATTTGAACTCAGTTCCTCCTGACTTCAGGGCTGGTGCTCTACCCACTGCACCACCTAGCTGCCCTTAGAATGCAGATTTTAAGAAGAGATTTTGCTTCAATAACTTAGCCTCATTGAAAGCTGGGTAGTTTTCCAAATGTAATCAAGCCTGGTCAACTCTGCTGAGATTAGCTCATTGTTCACCCACAGTACTTGCCCAAGATCTAAATCCCAGTTCTTTGTAACTTCGGGAAAATTACTTAACTCTCTGAACTTCAGGTATTTTCCAGCTCCATGTTAGGTCATAAATGACATTATACTAATCTAGGGCTAAAGTACTTTATATACATTATCTCATTTCATCCTCTCAATAGCCCTGAAGTAGATAGTACAAATAACAGTTATCTTCACTTTGCACACAGGAAAACTGATACTCAACCTAGTTAACTGTTACCCGGAGAATAGATTTTGTGATCAGGGCCTCAAACCTAGGTCTTTCGATGCCAAATCGAGTTCTTTTTCACCTACATCACATTGTCTTCTAATTTTAAGAAAAATTGGTTTATTCTCTCTTCTGGTAACTGAAACTTTGTTCCCAAATCCCTCAGTTACCCTGAATGGTTCTGGGTTTAGAATGGAGGAATTAACCAATCCAGATCCTTTAAGGAATATGTGTTTGGGGTGAAAAATATTCTGATCTCATCAAGATAGAACTCTAAAAGTCATTCCCATTCCAATATTTCCATGGAGGTTAGCAGTATCATTCAGGGCCTTCATCTATATTTCTAACCTCATTTTCCACTGCTTTTCAAAACTCACAATTCTTTCTAATTACATTAAACTTCCCATCATTTTCCCATCTTCTCTTTCACTTATGACATCCCAATCCACTTGGAAGTCTATCCTTCCCACCCTCAGAATTCCTGTCTGCTCAGATTTGGCGAGTCTTGAAAGCATAATTTAATTGCCACTTTCTCCATGAAATCTCCTTGACCATTTCATCCCCCTCTCCTCATCCCTTCCTCCACTGACTTCCTCTAGCATCCATTAGCCAGCACCACACAATTGAACACTTAATTCCTGCTTTGTGTTGTTCATTATTCTTTCAGTAAGTTAGATTCACTCCTTACCTAGATTTGGATGGTCTGTAATTTTGTTCTTTTGTTATCTTCCTTAATGCATTTCAGGATGTTGAGTATATATTAAGCATTTGTGAGGGGTGGCAGGAGGGGTCAGTCGCATGATTTCTTTGGAAGAGGAATTCCCAATATGGAAACACTGATCCAGAAACTGATATTCTCAAAGAATTATCTTGGCCACTGAGAACCTGAGTGACTTGTTCAAGGTCACACAATCAGTATAAGTTAGGAGCAAGACTTGGAGCACTGGGTTCAATTTTGGCTGCTGTGGTTTAAGAAGGAAAATGATCAAGTGCAAAATGCCCAGATGAGGGCTACTAGGAAGGTGATGAATATGGGGACTGGTTAAAGGTTGGAGAAGACAAGACTCAGAAGAGATATGATCATGATTTTCAAATCTCTGAAGGGCACTTGAGTAGAGGAACAATTATATTTGTTCTTGTTGACCCCAAGGGAAGAAGAAAAGGAAGGAAAGAAGGAAGGAAGGAAGGAAGGAAGGAAGGAAGGAAGGAAGGAAGGAAGGAAGGAAGGAAGGGAGGGAGGGAGGGAGGGAGGGAGGGAAGAAAAGAAGGATAAAATGCAGGGGGTAAGGATAGAGGGAGGGGAAACAAGGATTTATTAAGCAACAACTATGTGCCAAGCATTGTGCTGAGAACTTTATTATCTCATTTGATCCTTGCAACAACTCTGGTAAGTGAGTGCTATTATTAATCTCATTTTACAGTTAAGGAAACTGTCTGAGCTCAGACTTGAACTCAGGTCTTTCCTAAGCACTATACCATTTAGGGTAGAGCTCAGAGGCAAGGGGTAGAAGTTACCAAGAGACAAATACAGGCTAAATGTCAAAGAAGAAACTTGTCGATAATTAAAGCTTTCCAAAGTGGCCAGGCTGCCCTGGGAGATGGTGGCTCCCCCACCTAAAGGTCTTCAAGCAGAGACTGAGTAGCCATTCTCCAGGATTATTTTTGTGGATGTTTTGGACTAGATGGCTACAAAAAATCTCTTCCATCTCCCCAATTCTGTGATTCCTGACTCAGAGATAGCCTCCTATCCTCCAAACCACATGGACTTCTTAAAGTTTCCATATATATTGGTTTTGTAAAATAAATTTCATTTTACAGAAGCCAAACTTCACAATGCATCTTCCCCCATTCCTTCCAGAGACAATCCTTTGTAACAAAGAACTTTAAAAGGAAGGTATGGGGCGAGCAACAGTTCAAGAAAACTAGTCAGTATTTTTTTACGTCTAACATCATTAAATGCACTATTGCATACCCATAGTTCCCCATGTCTAGAAAGAAGCTGAGGATAGGAGTTGAGGAGAAGAAGGAAAAGAAAGAGAAAGGGAAGGAGGAGGGGGAGGAAGAAGGTGATAGGGGAAGGGGGAGGAAAAAGAAGCAGGAAGTGGAAGAGGGAGAAGATATCTTTTCATATATATATATTTTTGGCTCAAACTTGGTCATAATCTAGGAGCATTCAGTCTTGGTTGAATAAATGTTGCTAATTGATTCTGCTGTTTGTTGGAGAGGCAGGGTAATATGGTGGAAAGAGGATACTTCTCATAGCTGTGAAATCACAAATCAGACCACTACCACCCCCCACAAAAAAAAAGTTTTGTTATATAAGACAGTATGATGGAGTAGAAGGAATGCTGGGCTTAAAGTCCAGAGATAATTGAGTTTAAATCCCACCTCAGACAGTAGCTGTATGAAAAGGAACAAACATCTTACTCTGGACCTCAGTGTTCTCATCTGGAAAATGACCATAATAATTATAAGAATCAAATGAGATAAGATATGTAAAGCACTTTGCAAACATTAACCTGCTGCTATAAACACCAGCTCTTTTTACTTATTCCCTTATTCCACCTCCTCCCCTTCAACAGAAAAAGAGAAACCGAGAGAGGGGGACAGAGTGCGGAGAGGAAGGGAGATGGGGGAGGAGAGAGAGAGAGAGAGAGAGAGACACAGAGATAGACAGACAGACAGAGACAGAGAGACAAACAGAGAGACAGAGAGAGACAGAGAGACAGAGAGAGAAATAGACTCATCAAATTCAAGCTAGGATTCTTTCAGCAATATTCATAATTAGAATGGGATTAGGAGCAGGGGTATATTCATTCTTGGCTTTTGATATCCCTCCTCCTGGTGACCTTCACTTTTTAGCTTTCTTTTATGTGATATCTTTTCCCGTTAGATGTAAGCTCCTTAAGGGTGGGTTTATTTTTATTTCCTATATTTGAATACCCAGTGCTTAGCACAATCCCCAAACACATAGTAGGTGCTTCATAAATGTTTCTACCATTCCCAAGGGTCCTCAATGTTAGACATCTATAGTTCTGTTCTAATCCTGGTCATGATTCCCACATGGCTCTTTGGGTAAGTGATGAACAAGTCAAAGAACTTCTTCCGCTGATTCTGGCTGATATATTGAAGGCATTTTCCATACTCCCCAAGCAGCCATTCCTGGTTCCCTGGGCAGCTGGAAGTACAGTTTTAGTGTCTCTTAGGATGTCGTTTACTCCCAGAAAACCAATGTTTCCTCTCCCTGTCTCCATTTGCAAAAAAATGGTATTTCAATTCCACATCTCCTTTCTCCCCCCAGATTTTTCCATTTAAGTCAGTCAATCACCTGACATTTATTAAGTGACTGCTATGTGCCCAGGCACTGTGCTAAATGCTGGAGATATAAAGAATGCAAAAAAATGAGTTCCTGGTCATACAGAGAAGGTTAAAAAAAGTCTCTTAGAAATTCCCAATTTCTTTGGCAATTTTCTTAAAGCCCGATTTACTTATCATCATCATCATCATCGGCATTATCAGAATATTAATGAACATATAGCACTTCGTATATAGAATCCCATTTTACTTAAGCATTTCTATTGCCTTCTTTCACTCTTCCATAACCCTTTTAAAGTTCAGAGCCCTGAATTAGACACGCTCCTATTCCCAAGTCAGACAAGTACAAAAAAGGACAATTACCCACCCTTCGGCCTCTCCATAAGGGAGTAGGACACTGTATTTCTATCCCAGCCACAGTTACCAAGAAGGCTTCATGGGCCTTTCTGCCACTGTCTCTTATGCTCCCTTGTTATCTGTGGCTCCCAGCATGTCTATGTTTCTCTATCTATGTATCAGGTGAGAATGCCTAATCTAAAGTGTATATATTACCTAATAAAATCCTTCTTATTTGGGATTATTGCATCAAATTTTAATTTCCTCACTCGAGCAGCAGCATGTCAGCCTGCCCGTCAGCACAGGGGTGATAGAAGGCAAAAGGAGCGGATAGACGGCAGCAAATTCCTGCCAGCTGATTCTATCAGCCCTTTCACTGGAATTGACTGGAATGAAGGACTGCGAAATAGGATTTTCTGCCTCTAAATCTGCTGGAGCAGCTCTCAGAAGCCCCCACTGGCTCTCTTGCCCCATCCCTCTACCTCCTTCATTTTAAGGGACTCCTCCCACCCCGTCACAGGACTGTAGATTCACCTTTCAAGTCCTTAATCCCATAATAGAAGCAGGAAAGAGAAGAGAGTAGATAGGAAGAATGTTCTCATAGTTATGGGTATAGAAGATGAGTATAGATGAAGTGTGGAAGAAGAGGAAATAGGTCCTAGAAGAGAGAACTCCCCTATTTTCTAAAAACCCTCCCAAATCTTGCTGCAGTTCTTAAGGATGCCCGGATTTGATAGAGAGGAATTTTAAGCATTGCCCTCTCTTCCACCAATATCTAAGTACTGACAGGATGGAGAAGGGGGCTGTAGAAAGACAAAAACTAAGCAGCCCCTGCTCTCTGAGAGCTTATAGTCCATTGGGAGTAGGATGTGATGTGCAAAAGCATGACACAAAGGAATCTGAAGAAGAGATTTCTCTGGGAAGGCTTCATCCAGAAAGATCCATTTGAACTGAAAGCAAAAGGAGGAGGAGGAAGGGTGGCCATGATGGGTGAGCATCTTTGAGGAATGGGGAAACATAATTTAGGAAATGTAGAAGTAAGAACCAGTACTTTGAATGTGGGAAACTGCAGGCTGCCCATTTGATTTGGAATATAGAATATTTAAAGGGACAAAGAGAGGAAGGAAGGAATAGAGGAATGGATGGAGTAAAGAAGAAAGAAAGGAGATAGAGGTAAGAAGGAAAGTAAAGAGGGAGGAAGAGAAAGGAAACAAACAGAAGAAAGAAGGAAGAGAAATAAAAAAGCAGGGAAGAAAAAAGAAAGAGTGAAAGAGGGAGGGAAGCAAGAAGAGGAAAGAAAAGGAAAAAATAGAAGAAAGAAAAGGAAAATAGCTGGAAAGATAGGTCAGAGAGAATCCCAAATGCATCACCTTTAACCTCCTGTGACATTTATTACTCCCTCCATAGCTGATCGTTCTCTCTCTCTCTCTCTCTCTTCTCTCTCT
Source organism: Sarcophilus harrisii (assembly GCF_902635505.1). NCBI lineage: Eukaryota > Metazoa > Chordata > Mammalia > Dasyuromorphia > Dasyuridae > Sarcophilus > Sarcophilus harrisii. Next base: position 614,805,301 of record NC_045427.1, on the reverse strand, counting down.
CTTCTCTCTCTCTCTCTTTCTCTCTCTCTCTCTCCCTCTCTCTTCTCTCTCTCTCTCTCATCAGCTCTCATAGTTTCACTCATGTCATCTTTCTACAGATGATTCCCAGACAAGCATTTCTAATATCTCTTCCAAAGTCCACCTTGAATTTCTAGCTGCTTTTTGGACATTACGGCTTCATAATCATTAACATTTGTAACACTTTAAGCTTTGCCGTTAGATCCATTTGACAAATTAGAAAACTGAGGCCAGGAAAGAGTTAGTGACTTGCCAAGGATTCAGACTCAGGTCCAGTGCTCTATCCACTCTGCCACCCATCTGCCTCTCATTGGATATTTGTGATAGCCATCTCAGAATCACCATGGCCAAAGCAGGACTCATTTTCTTCCCCTAAAACCTCTCTCTCCCCTTCCCAATTTTCCTATAACTGTCAAGAGTGCTGCCATCTTCCCAATCCTCCAAACTTACAATCTTGGTATCATCTTCCATTCCTCACTTGCTCCACCCACCATCCCCTGTCCCCCATAGCAGATCTTGTTTCCACTATCACAGTCTCTCGTATAGATATCCCCTTTTCTCCACTCACACAGTCACCATCAATACAGATCCTCAACACTTCTCATGTGGACTATCACGATAGCCTTCTAACTGGTCTCCCTGATGGGTGTAGGGGTCGAACCCCAAAAATATATTGGGGATTTGAGTGGGTGTTGTGAGGTGTCTCCAAAAAATTGTAGGCTTAGACCATCTCCAGCTCAAGAGGCAAAGATTTTATTGCTCTGTTGGCAGCAGGCTAAGTTCCAAAGAGTAGTTTAGCCATAGCTTGGCCTTCTGATTGGATACAGTAATCGTGGGATCAGAATAATTTTGTTAATGCAAAGAATACCTACTGCAACAAAAGCCCACTTAAGGACATGATAATCCTGCCATGTCCTTCCCTGCTTGCTCAGGGAGTAGCTTGGTCTCCCAGTTGTACGCAGTAATTCAAGTTACTTTGCAATCACTTTACTTCTTGGGGTTCCATTTCTTCACCTGTCAAACAAGTGACAAGGGTCCATTTAAATTCAACAAAGGCCCTTTCCTATCAGTGCCCCTCACTATGGCCCACTTAGCTACCAAGGACCTGGTCTTTTGCTGGGGTCTTTCTCATCCCCATCATCCCCATTACAGGCATTTTCCCATTTCAGTCCCTTTTCTACTCAACTGCCAAAGTGATTTTCCTAAAGCTCAGATATGACGCCCCCTTATTCAATAAATGAATGGTTCCCTTTGAGGGAGCATTGAAGGAACTAGGAATATTTAGCCTAGAGGATCAAATACAAAATCCTATTTAACATTTAAAGTCCTTTCCTATAGTTCCAGTGTTCTACTTCGTTCCAGGCGCTCTGTGATATAGTTACATCTGCCCACTTACTATTTTTCACACACAAGAGTCCCTTTCGCACCTCCGTGCATTTTCACTAGCTGTCCCCCTTGCTTGGAATGGCCTTCCTCTTCTCCCTCTACTCTAAACTTCCAGGCCTACTTGGCAACTCCCTCCAGAGCCTACTTTCTGCAGGTCTTTCCCAAGCCCCTGCTAGTGTCTTCTCACTGACATTACCTTCTTGTACCCACTTTGCTATTTACATCTCCAATTTTCCACGTGAACTATCTGCAGACAAGGGCTGCTTTTGCCTTTTTTTGTGCCCCCAGCATTCAGTGCAGTGCCCAGCACATAGTAACTATTTAATAAATGCTTGTTGACTGATTGCCATATAGAAACACATTTTAAAAGATTACCCATACCTTGAACATTTCCAGGGGCATCCATCTTCCCAGTGGACATTCATCATCCAGTCTCTTTATTTAGTATGAGAGGACTGGGTTGAGTATATTCCCAGCATGCTAAGCCCTAGGACAGGGGATCTGGACTCCCTGGAAATCTCCAAATCATAATCGGAGTCTTCCACCTCAATCTGTTTCTGCTTCTCATCTTTTCTCTGGTTATGACCCTGTAGGGCCCCCTGGGCTGTAGTCTATTCCAGGAGCCAGCAGAGCATATTGTCCAGCCCCATAACCAGAGAAGGCCTTCCCTTCTCCCTGCCTTTAGAAATAAATTTCAGTATATTGAAGAAATAATAATTTAGAAACTGAAACAAGTACTTTGTGTTCCCAGGAGCACTCACTCCTCCCAGTTAATTCCTTCCTATAATATCTCTAGCCTGTCTGTCTGTACCTGTATTAAAAGCTCAAGGTTTTATTAAAAATGGATTTATTTACCAAAAAAAAAAAGGAAAGAAACCCCAAACTTTGTCAGAGATCATCAGATCCTGCTTGCTGAGGCACAGGTGTAGCTCTCATCACAAGCTTTAGTTCTCACCCTCTAATTGTCCTTTCCTAGTTGAAATAGCCACCTGCTTTCCTGGATTTCCTGGCCACACTCTGAAGAGCAGTGTGGAACCCTACAATCCAAGAGTCAGAGCCTGAGATCTAGCCCCAGCTCCTCCCAGCCATGTGGGTTTGAGTGAATCTTCTTGAGGTTCCATTTCCTCACCTGTCAAACAAGTAACATTAGACTACATTGGAGATGTCGAATTTAGACTATTCGGGCAAACCTCCTGGGTGTGGCCAGAACCACATTTATGTGCAAATTGGGAAACATTTATTCAAATATATAAAAACAAAATACAACATTTCTTGTTGTTCAGTCATGTCCAATTCTTTGCGACCCCATTTGGGGTTTTCTTGGCACATATATATACTGGAGTGGTTCACCATTTCCTTCTCTAGCTCATTTTATAGATAAGGAATCTGAGGCAAAGATGGTATAGTGACTGGTTCAGGCTCACACAGTAACTGTTGGAAACTAGATTTGAACTCACACAGATAAGTCTTCTTAAATCTAGAGTGGTCTAAACACTATGACACCACCTTACAATACAAGACAGATAATTTAAATTTGTGGTTTTCTAAGTTGCCTGTTTCTATTTGAGATTGATGTAACTATACTAGATGGCTGGGTCCTGAAAGGTGCTGGGTTAAACTTAATGTAAGAATGGGCTTTTTTACAGGGATTGAGGATATTTAGAAGCTCTTCAAAGTCTTCTGTGACTAATGCGTCTTCTGCTCACCAGTAGCCGTCATTTGTTGTCCTCTACCCATTCTCTTTCTGACACATAATCCTATCATCTGTCCCATGACTTTAGTAAGTGATGTGGACTCTGAGCTTCCTCTCTTCCCCTATCAGGAAGAAGCCCAACCTGCTATTATTATCAGACATAGCCAAGTCCCAGACTATCCTGCTTGTATAGAGTGATTGTGAGGATGAAATTCTTTATCAACCTCCATTGTCTGTCCCTCAAATCTCTGAGCATCTTTAAACAACCTTTCCAATATGGATTAGCATGTCTTTAGCTAGGACTGGACCTGGTCTACCAGCTATTCCATCTTGATCCCTCCCTTTGAGCTACCAAATTCTTTTCTGGTATTTCCCTCCTCCTTTGAGAAACCCCCAAGGTTTTATTTCCCCTATAAAGATCTGCTTAGAATGAAGATCTTTGTTAAGTCCCTTCCAAGACCAAGTCCACTATGGGGTATTTTCTCTCCTTCTCATAATGTCTTTCTCCTTCATATAGCTAATTCTGGTTAGTCTGTTAGACTCCTCTATGGCTTTAACCTGCCAATCAATGGTCTTATGGCATATTCCTTTAATGGATTCTTCCAAACTCCTTTCCTTGGTAACCCTTTTCTCTCCTCTATCTGTTCCACATTTGTGACTCCTGGTACCTATTTTATCTCTTTGTTTTGTCTGTAACTCCTTCTCCTAAATAAACTTACCTTTTGGGAAAGAGAATGGTCATTGTGAATTTGTCACATGTTTATTTCAAACTAGGAATTGCTACCCTGACCTCATCAGTAGGTGTTTAATAAATGTTACATAGAAATCATTCAAGATTATATTTGTATATTATATTATGTAATAGTCATATATAATATGTATTTTAATACATATATACATTTATATAACCATTATATATTGATTATTTAAGTAACTCCTTGAGTTTGTTGCTCTGTGGTTACTATGTGCACAAATAAACTGAAAGGCCAGGACCCTGCTCTCAAGGACTATTCCCCAACCCCAACCCCTCTAAAATTAACATTTTTTAAATGGGATAGTGTGGTTTTCCTTGTGACCTTCAGGTCTTGCCCTTCTTCTGAAGTCACCTGGTAGAAATAGCTACCGGTCTCCTTTTTGTTATCTAACTCTCAGGGACTAATGAAAAATAACCTGAATTGGGCAGGATAGAATTCTTCTAGTTGGGAACAAGGCTTTGTTCAAAAGCAGAAGGAAAAGGATGGAAAATAATGGCTGTTTGGACTTTCTCAGAGGGAGGACAAGCTACTAGAGAGCAAATATTGCTTCCTTTTTGTCATTGTATGCATAAATGCATTATAAGTGAGATAGTTTCATCCTTTGGGCTTGAAACCCCTACTGTCCAATCAGTGACCGACATACAGTAGGTATTAATAGATACTTAAAGATTTATTGATTGAAAATTTTTGAATTGAGGAAAGTCAATGGGAAGATGACTCTTTGTGTATTACAAGAGGGGAGGAAAGTCTTATTGAAAAATACCAGCTCTGATTTCAATTCTGATAAATATAATCTATTAAACTCTAACAGTTCCTTTCTCTGTAAACTTGGGGTAAACCATTAGCCATTTAATTTTATCTTCTCAAGAAACCTAAAAGGAAGGAGAGAGGGCCAAAAGAAACAGTGAGAGGGAAACCCCCCAAGAGATGTACAAGGTGGCTTATGAATGGGATTGTCTAGACAAGCTTGAATCAAGGAATAGGAACTAGGGAATTGGATGTCCCATAAGCCATGTCAGCCAAGATACTCAATGACTGGACTTTGACTAAGCACAGAATCTATTCTCTCTAAAGTCATCCTTTTTTATGCTTTTTTGCAATATGAGGGGGCTTTGGGATTTTGTTTTCCTTATGTTTTTCAAATTGTTAATACAAGTTCCTTTTGAAGTGTCTCACTTTGTTGCAACTAAACTAAATGCTAAAGAATTTTTTTTCACATCTTTGTAAGAAGAAACAAGTTTAACTCAATACCACCAAGGTGAGAGTTGGATCAGGCAGTTGATAGCAAGACTGGATCATCTCTCAAATCATGGAAAAGCTGGTTAAATTGAGACAGAAAGAAAATTAGAATCAAGTTGAATTCAATCATGGATATTAGATTTTTTCCAATGTTGGTGATGGGGTTCAAAGATCATATATTTCTAATGGAAAGGAATTTTAGAAATCACCAAAACCAAGGAATCTTTGCTTTTTTTCCATGAATCCTTTGGGTCACATGGGGAAACCTATATGCTCCTTCTCAGAATAACATTTTTAAATATATAAGTGAAAATAAATAGGACTATAATTAAATATATTTAAATAAATTAAATAAATATTACAACATTTTTAGAAAGCAATAAGTTTGTGCATCCCCAAACTAGGAACCCCTGTTCTAGTCCAATCCCTTTATTTCACAGTTGAGAAATGAAATCACTTGACCAGAGTCACAAAGGCAGAAAATAGCAGAGCTTAGGTTCGACTGTCAGGTTTGGGGAATCCAAATCCAGAGCTAGAGAGGGTCTCTAAATTGATTTTTTCAGAAATTTCTGTTTTTTTGGTAGTTTGGCCTCCCCTTTTAACTGACACATCACTCAGGATATAAGGACTGATGTTAAGGCAAGTCAGTATCATCAGTCTGCAAATTCAGTCAGAACAATGGGAGGAGGAAGCCTGAAGGGTGAGCTGGATATTGAATAGGAACACTCTGTTCCAACCTTCGACTGATAGATGATGACATTGGCACAAGGCTGCCAGGGCCTCCTGGGTGCCCTTATTAGTTATGCAAATACTTCTGCTGACATTCTCCCTGAGGGAGAAAGGATGCCTCCTGGCCCGTTCCCATAAACCAATATAAACATAGGAGCAAAGTGTTATAAATGCAGTGCACAGGGCATTGATTGTGGAATAGGAAGACGGATATGTATGATATCTGGGGAGAGTGCAAAGGCTAGTGTGGAGAGATGGGGAATTCAGCCATCAGGGCCGACACACTTGGATCCCCACCGGCTCCTCCCCAAATCATTGCCTTCTTGACCATGGGGCCAGATGGTCACTGCTCTTGCAGCTGCCCTATTGCCAGTGACTTGAGTCAGGAGATGTCGGGTCCTACAGTCCAAACAATCATTAGATCCCTCAACAATGTCCCTGATCACCTCACTTCTTCTTAAATGCTCACAAGGACAGAATGCTCACCACCTCACAAAGCAGTCCCTCCCTTTTATATCTGAACTGGACAGTGTGGCGTAGCACACAGGATGCTAGATTTGGAACCACAGGACCTGAGTTCAAATTCCAGCTCAGTTATTTATTACTTGCATCATCTGAGCAAGTCACCTCAGGCACCTGGGATGTAAAATGAATGAGGTGGATAAGATGACCTTTCAGTTCTGTGTTAGAGAACATTTCTTTACACTGAGCTGTAATTTGCTCTCTAGTAACTTCTGCTCATTGAACCTAGTTCTGATTGTTTATCACACACCCATTTAGTCTTCTCTTCATTAAACTAAGAATCCCCTTTTCTATTCTTCATGCAAATAGTGCTTCTTGAATTAAGTTGAATTGCTTTGACTATGACATGCATTCCAGACCTTCACCATCTTCCATACACACACTAGCCCAGAAGTTATTATGGTTTTCCAGGTGCAGGCTGACCAATAAAAAGTATAGTAAGTTTATTATCTCCCTTAAAAGAAAGACCGCACTTCTCTTCATATTGTTGTTATTCAGTCATTTCAGCCATGTCTGATTCTTTGTGACCCTGTTTGGGGAGATTCTTGGCAAAAAACATTGAAGTGATTTGTCCTTTCCTTCTCTAGCTCATTTTACAGATGAGGAAACTGAGGCAAACAAGGTTAAGTGACTTGTCACATAGTCAACAAGTGAGGCCAGATTTAAACTCAGGAAGATATATCTTCCTGGCTCTAAATCCATTGTTCTATTCACTATGGCACGAGCTGGTTGTTTCTTCTATTAGCCTTAATTATATTAAGCTTTGAATGGCCACACCATCCTGTTAGTTCACACTGAATTCATAGTCAACGGAAGCCCCTCCAAATTTTACACATAAATAACTGTCTCGATCCTCCAAGTCGATTTTTTAAAAACTAAATTCTATTTATTACCATTAGATTTAATCTCATTAGATTTATTCTAGCCTATCAAAAATCTTTTTTTGAATCTCAGTTCTGTCTTTTCACTATCCTTTCTAGTTTTGCCTCATCAGCATATTGGAGACACTCTGATGAAATTGTTGAATTAGATGGAACCAAGTAAGAATCCCTGTCACTAGCTCCAGATCCTCAAGTTTAATGTTGATCCTTTGATCACTCTTTGGGTGTGGCCATTCAACTATGTGATTTTACTAAATTGAAAAGTTTAGGTTTTCAGCCCATCTTTTTTACTTTTGCCATAAAAGTATCTCAAGGAGACTTTCTCATATGTGTTGCTGAAATCAATTTACTGTGCCTATAGTATTTTCTCATTTAACAAGTCTAGTAACCCTCTCAGAAAAAGAATCAAAATTAGTTTGACATAAAATGCTCCTTATGAATCTGTGTTGGTTCCTAGTGATCCCAAAAATCTTTTCTAAATGTTCTCATACCATCTACTTGATGGCATCTGTACTTTTGCCAAAGATTGAAGTTTAGTTCATTGATTGGTAGTGTCTGCAATCTACCTTTTTCTTATTTTGAAAGTCGGTGCTGTATTTTCCTTTCTACTAGAACACTTCAACTATGATTACTCAAAGATCTCATGGAGTGGTTTGATGATTGCACCTTTTAGTCTTACTCTTTTACTTTACTCTTTTCTTACTTTATTCATACTTATCATACTCTAGAATTGAACTAATTTACAAGCACCTAATGCTTTTTTAACATTCCTTCATTTATCTTAGACTTCAATTCCATTTTATCTAGCTTTTATTCTATCCTCCTTGCAAACAACAAACATTAGCTTGGACAGACTTTGCAGGATCAAAGAGCTTGGTATGCTATGGTCCATGCAGTTATGAAGAGTCAGACATGACTGACCAACAAGTTCTATCCTTTTCATTTTGAAGGTAATTCTTTCTGGTAAAGAAGATAAAACAAAACAGGAGTAAAGTGGTTCTACCTTCTTTCAATTCAACCAGCCTTTATTATGCTTCTTCTGGCTTCTCTTCACACTATCTTCCTCAAGCCATGAACCTAATCCCCATCTCACTCTTCTTGCTCTAAATATAGGTGAGGTTTAAAAATCCCTTTTGTTATACTTAATACTTTTCACACAGCTTGACTCCTTCTGGGCTTCAACCTTCCTGACACTATTCGTGTAGGTTTGTAGCATTCTTTTTAAGATTCAACTTTGTTTGCACTCTACCCTTCCCATCTTTATACATTGTTCTAAATGGCTTTTTCCAATTTTTTTTTTGGTCAGATACCCCCATCGCTTAGATGCTGTAGTCCATTTTTTAGACTAGCAGCATTCTATTTTGGTTATTTTGGTAAAATATTATTTGATAGAAAATTTTTCTTTACTTCTATATATCCTGGTAAAAGCTCAAGAAGGTTCTATGACCTACATGAGACTCTATAAAGATTTGATGGAATATACAACAGTAGACCACAGATGTTTCCTCTTCTAATCTGCAATTCTATCTCTACTGGGTGACTTATTTGACTCTAAAAAAAATGAGAGGTGGGGATGGATGTTGGTGAATCAGTCTAGTATGGTAGAAAGAATCCTAGCTTCAATGTTAGGAGAGTTCTGGATTTGAATCCAGCATCTGATACCATTTGTGTGACCATGGACAAATCATCTGACCTCTAAGTTTCCACTTTCTTATTTATGATATTCAGTATCTAATAACCACCTTTCCATTGCCATTACCATCAGTTGAAGTGGGATGTATGTGTGTATGTGAAGAGCTTTGTATAGTTTAAAGGCTGGATTTGTCAGTTTTTATTATTTTTAGGGTTAGCCTCCTCCAAAAGACCTTTACCCAATGACATTGGGAACTTAACTGCTCAGAGCAGGCAGAGAGCAGAACTAATCTGAACTCCTGTACATTCTGCTGATTGGTCCAGCATCATGAGGATTTTACCGGCTCCTTCTGGGAGAGGTCCTTCCCTCCAGGGGTGGGTGATGGGAAGGACAGCTAACAAAGGGGGACACGAAGTTCCAGTGGTGGTAATGATGTTTTTGTCTGGCAGGGCACAACAGTGCGCATGATCACAGCGGTTGACCAAGATAAGGGCCGGCCTCGAGGAATTGGCTACACCATAGTCTCAGGTAAGCCTGCATTTGTAGGGAGGAACTCCTCTCTCTTACTTGTAAATAATTTGGACTACTGGAAAACTATGATCTTTCTGACTTCCCCTTTGACTGAATTCTGAGCAAAAATGGGTTGAGCTAGTTGTCTGTAGAGAGCAGTCAGTGTGGTATTGCCTCCTTGGGGATGTGACAGAGTCAGCTCTTCTAGGGAAAAGCAGTTGCCAAAATTTACAACTCCAAAATCCACAAACACTACAGATATTTGACTTACTGTTTTGTTAATTGTCTGGACTTAAGAAAATGATGGAGATGATAATGCAGATGAAAATCAAAAGTGCATCTTGCATCCTTTCTTTGGAAAACCTATGTTAAATATCTACTAGCACTTCTTTGGTCCAGGGTATGTGATCCCAAAGGGAATAAATAACCAGAATAAGATGGCTCTTAGGAGGATGCAACAACTAGGGAAGAGGAATGGGGATAACAAGATGGTGACCAAGAGAAGCAAAGATTTTGGGGAGTGGAATCCCATAGCTTGGTGAAATCACTCTGTGCCATCAATTGAGCTGATGCACTGATTTCATTTGGTTTTGATTTTTCATATGAGAGAGTGTTTTGGGGCTGGGTGGACTGCTGATAACTATGGATCCAAAGAGAGACTATAGGTATATTTTCTAGGGGCAGAGAGATTGATGATGCTAGATGTCCAATTTTAACTGTCACCATCCAGTAAAGGTGCTGAGTTCTTAACCTTCCCCATCCCTGTCAGTGAATCCCTGTATCAGTGTCAATTCACCTATTTGTTCCATGACAGCCTCTGACAGGTCTGCCCAAAGAGTTGGATTATTTGCTTTGATGCTAGATACTAGGGATAATTTTGAGTTCGGTGAGATGACTATGTGCCGCCTTCTCCTCTACTAGCATTCCTATATAAAAATACCTGTGGCAGCCAAGAGCCTAAGAATACCATGTTTGGAGGCAACTAGATGGCACAATGGATAGGGCATCAGCTCTGAAGTCAGCCAGGCCTGAGTTCAAATGTGACCTCAGACACTTAACACTTCCTAGCTGTGTGACTCTTGGAAAGTCACTTAACCCCAATTGTCTCAGCAGAAAAAAAAAAGAATAAAATTTTTTTAAAATTATACCATGCCTGATGTGGATCTCCAAGACACAGGGACAGTCTATTCCTACATCACCCTACTCTCTCAGATACTTACAGGTAGAGGAGAGATTCCAAGTCTCTTGGAATCCATGGAGTTTGAAGCATGAGGAGTTCCTCATACCTCAATCTTCTCTATCTGTTGGGTACTAGCCTAGTTGGGATTCTATGTTTAAATTCCAGTTCAATTCAATCTTTATTAAAATGTCTCCTTTGGGTAGAAAGACAAAAATGAAAACAACTAAACAATATACACGATGATGATCATAACATCATATGAAAGTACAAAAAAATCAAAACCAAATAATGTTGGCCCAGAAAAAGAGATAGCAGAATACAATTTTCTCTCTTTTTGCGAATATGGGAGACGATGGATGTGGAACCCTCCACATATCGTAAGACTTGGTTTATGGGTAGATTACTTTTGATGAACTGCCTTCTTCTGTTAGAAGAGATGGGGCAGAAGGGAAGAATATATTAGGAAATGATCATAAAACAAAAACTAGCATTTTAAAAAATGAAAACATCTCATATCCTTAGGGATTTTGCATGTTCCCCCCCAGGATTGGGACAAATGTTTTCCTGCTGTGTGCTGGAAACATCAATGTTAATTTCTTTGTGAGTTCGGTGCCTCTGAGTCCCCTCTGAGGCACCAGCCATCCTGCTGAAGGATCAAAGACTATCTGAGGAATCTCTGGGTCCTCACTAGGGGACCAGAGGGCGTCATGGGACGAGAAATAGCGAAGCTGAATCGAGGAAGTTCCAGGCCCCAACCTCAGCTGGTAGGGGATATTGAGGGACTAAAGAGGGAAGCAAACCCTTTTTGTTTTCCTAAATTACCAAACTAAGAGCTGCCCAGGGCAAGGTGACATGTGGCTGGAATCTAAGGAAGCGCTATGTGTTAAAAAGGATGCCGTATGGAGTGGGGGAGAGGGCAGGCAGGGAACTGCATGGAGCTGGGTAGAAAGCTTTGTGACACTGATGATGTGTTAGCAGTGTCAGAAAGAAAAATCATAGGATTTATCAAAAGCTCTGGGCTGCTTTTCTCCTTTCCTGCCTGGCTGTTATACAACAGAAAGCATCCTATGTCTTCTCTCCATAGCCAGGGATTTGTAGGTCAACTTGATGGGTGGAGAGGACCAGTGGGTGGATGAGTTAACCATAAGAGAATGGAAAATCATCAATTGATGTTTATTAAGTACCCACTATGTGCAAGACACTGTGCTAAACACTGGCTTCTGAAGAAACAGTAATACCTTATTACCAAGCCTGTCTCAAACTGGCTCAAAGAACCTTCATTAATTCAGTGAGAATTTATTAAGTGCCTACTATGTGCTCAGAACTTTAATAAACACTGGAGATTCAAAGAGCTTAGAATCACAGGTTTACAGTTGACAGAGACCTTAGAGGCCATCCAGTTCAGTCCTCACAGTTTACAGATGGGGAACTGAAGCTCAGACAGTTTAAATAATATCCCTAAGGTCACACAGGAAATTGGATCAGAGGCAAGATCTGAACCCAGAACCTGTGGCTCCAGCTGATATACTTTTTGCTATCCTAGATTCCTGTCCTCCTCCTCTAAGGACTGCTGACAGACTGTAAGGAAGCTGAAATTTGGGTCATTTGAGTATGCAGCTGAGGGTAATGGTTAAATCCCAGAAATCCTGCCCCACCCCAATCCTGAATCTAGCCCAGAGCAGCCCTTTGTACGAGGGATGCTTCTAATTTTCCCATTGATCATGCCCACTTCTTAGCTCCTCTAATTATCCCAGCCCACACTGGTCTCTTCCTTCTTAGACTTCCTCTCAGGGGGACAGGCAATGCTAAACTATTCAGCATTTGATAAGGGTACAAAGCGGCAGCTACATGGTGCAGTAGTTAGGATCCATGGCTTGGAAGCAGAACTATCCATTTTCATGAGTTCAAATCTGGCCTTCAGATACTTACTAGCTGCGTAAGTTTGGGCAAATCACTTTAACCTGATTTGCCTCAGTTTTCTCATCTGTAAAATGTGCTGGAAAAGAAAATGACAAACCACTCCAGTATCTTCAAAAGAAAATCCCCAATGGGATCACAATGAGTGGAAAATTACCTGAACAACAATAAAGATGTATTAGACCGAATAACTCATTTTTTTTTGCTTTAAGGAAATGCATAGGTGAAGAAACTCCTTCTATCCATGAACATGAGTCTTTTTTTTGAAATTTATATTTTCATTGTTGCCTTGAATAAGGTGTCAAGCACTTTCCTTTGCCACAAACCCACAACAGCACTGAGTAATGCCCCCAACTTGATTAAAATGTAATTGGGAAATATTTAATAAAATTAAAAATAAAACCTAGATGATATCATGTTTTAAAATTGCAAAGAATGAGAATCCTAATGCATAGATTCATTCCCCTCTTTTCTTTTCTTTTCTTTTTTAAACTGATTACTTCAAGTTTATTTATACTCATCAAAAAGTGTGACATTTATCTTTTTGTTTTGTTTTGTTTTTCTCAATAATATTTTATTTTTCCAAATACATGTAAAGATAGTTTTCAACATTAATTTTTGTAAGATTTTTGTTCCAAATTTTTCTTCCTCCCTCCCTTACTTCCCCCCCTCAAGACCACAAGCAATCTGATATAGGTTAAACATGTGCAATCTTTTAAAATGTTTTTCCATATTTCCATATCTGTCATGTTGTGCAGGAAAAATGAGACCCAAGGGGGGAAAATACAAGAAAGAAATAGCAAACAAAAAAGGTGGAAATACTATGCTTTGATCCACATTCAGTTTTCATAGTTCTCTCTCTGAATGCAGATGGAGTTTTCCATTACAAGTCTATTGTTTGATCTTGTGACGAAGAGAGACATTTATACCCAGAGAGAGTACTGTGGGCACAGAGTGGGAATCACAACATAGCATTCTCATTCTTTTTGTTGTTTGCTTGCATTTTGTTTTCTTTCTCATTTTTTTTCCTTTTTGATCTGATTTTTCTTGTGCAGCAAGAGAATTATATAAATGTGTATACATATATTGGATTTAACATTTATTTTAACATGTTTAACACATGTTGGATTACTTGCTATCTAGGGGAGGAGGTGGGGGGAAGGAGGAGAAAATTTGGAACACAAGGTTTTGCAGGGGTCAACATTGAAAAAAATCCATGTGTATGTTTTGAAAATAAAAAGCTTTTAAAAAATAAAATAAAATAAGTCTATTGGAATTGCCTTGAATTACTGCATTGCTGAAAAGAGCCAAGTCCACACAGTTGATCATCACATAATCTTATTGATATTATGTATAGTGTTCTGGTTCTGCTCACTTCACTCAGCATCAGTTCATATAAGTCTCTCCAGGATTTTCTGAAATCATCCTGCTCATGATTTCTTATAGAACAATATATTCCATTACCTTCAGATACCATAACTTATTCAGCCATTCCCCAATTGAATTTCCACTCAATTTCCAATCCCTCACCGCCACCACAAAAAAAAAACAAAAAACTGCTACAGCCTCTTTGTGGGTCCTTCGCTCTCTTTTATGATCTCTTTGGGATACAGACCCAAGAATGACACAGCTGGATCAAAGGGTGTGCAGGGTCATATAACCAATAAAGGGAAGACTTGAATCCAGATCTTCAAAGTGCATCATGCTGCCTCCCTTCTTGTGTGAATGATCTAAAATTATATCATCTCTAGTTCTACCTCTTCAATTAGACTGTCTATTCCTTCAGAGAAAGATCTGTGTTTTCTCTTTATCTTGTTTCACTCACAGTGCCTATCTATCATATAGTTGAGCCAGAGGCAGTCCATAGAGAATCGTCCCATGGCATTTGATCTTGCTTCTTGGTCCTGAACTGCCTCATCCTAAGGCTAAGATGGGGAGGGAAACATGCAGAAAACCAGGAAGGAATTGGTGTTTGGATTCAATATCTGCTTTCTTTACCAGTGTACGAAGGATATAAACAAAATAGGGTCCGTTATATATCTCTAAATCCCAGTCCCTGGCTCACCCAGAGCATTTCTATGACATTTCTGGGTGTCTGACTATCACTTTTACAGAAGAGACAATCTAGAAATCAGAATCTTAGGGTTGGCAGAGACCCCAGAGGCCCCCTTGTCTAACCTAACAGGATTATCCTTTATGGCATCCCCAACAAATGGTCCCCCCAGTCTCCATTGGAATACTTTTAGGGATGGAAAACTCCCTCTCAAGCAGGTCTTTCCATTTGGGTTAGTCATCTCTTGCAGTTAGAAAGTTGAAAAATCTCTTGATATTGACCTAAAATCTGTCTCCCTGGCCCTAGTTCTACCTTCTGAAACCAGGCAAAATGAATATTATACATCTACAAGGCAATTGCCTGAATATTTAAAGATTTCAATCAAGTCTCCACTTTTAGATAAACCTCCAAGAGTTCTTTTAACTTCTCCCTGTCTAGGATGCTTTCAAATCCTCCTGCCATCCTGATCATCATCCTCTGGGCAAGCACCAACTTATCTCTTCTGAAATGAGGTGTCTGCAACTGAACCCAGTACAATTATCCCTTCCATATCATAACTTTTTTCATAATAGTTTCAATATATTGCAGGTTGGTATGAGAATTAAATGGAAATTTTTTGTGGGGGTAGGATTGTGGAAGCCATATATGACACACTAAGGCCGAAAGATGACATAGAGCCTATAACTAAATGCTTAACCCAAATTTTACAATAAGATACTGTAAATACCCCATAAAAGAAAATGAAAAAATTCAGATTTTCTCTGAAGAGAGAGCCAAAACATTTTATGCTGATTTTCCAGATCACAGAATGCCATCCCCCTAATCCAAATGATATGGGAGGGATACTTGTACAGAAGAGAAGTGACTTCACCTTGTGAACATATTATGTATAGATGAGTCATTTTTACCATGTGAGTTGATTAATAGGGATTTATTACGCCCCCTACTTTCTCCAGGTCTCATAACGTACTAGAAATACAAAGATGAAAATGAAATAATTCTTACCTTCAAGGAACTTATATTCTAGTAGGGGAAACAACATGTACACATATAGAAGTCTACAGAATGTACAAAATAAATGCAAGGACATTTTAGAGGATGGAGGTTCACCATTAGCTTCAAGGGATCAGGAAAAACATTGAACTGAGCTTTGAAAGCAACTCAGGATTCTTAGAAGCAGAAGTGAGGAGAAAGTGTATTCCAGGCTATGGGCAAAGGCACAAGGATGGAGGATGTAGCACCCTGTATGAGGAAGAGTGAGAATACTAGTTTGGCTGGACCATATGAAAGTGATGTCAAAAGCCGGTCTGACCTAGTCCAAAGGCAGTGTTCTCTGAACTTTTATATATGCTGAATATGGACTCAAAGAATCCTTTTCTCACCAAATTTTTGAAGTAAATAGAATTTGCTTTCAATCCCTTTTCTCTCCCTTGAGACTTTAGCTGTCCCCACCACCTGGAGGCATCCAACTTGCCCCCTCAGCTACTGCATGAAGAGGAGATTGTAGGATTGATAAGAATGGTCAATAGTGAATCTCATCCTATTCCCAAGAGTGTCAGAACCTGGTTCCAGAAGTCAAGACTTGGCCCTTTCCAAAAGGAGAAAAATGATCGAACTTCTCTCCCTGGATTCCAGGCTTGAGAGGACTAGTTTGTCAGCAAAGACAGTGAGTGACTCTACAGCCCAAAGCAGTAACTGAGGCCATCTGGGAGGTCCCTAGCTCTTTATCTAACTGTTGAAACAATCACCACCTGTTGGTACAAAATAGATCAGAACCTTAGAATATACGCTATGTTACATCTTCCCTTAGACTTTGTAAATTGGATAATATTATAATTAATTGCATTATGAAAAGGTTTAAGGGCAGACCCAAACAGTGAGGGTTAATGAACTAGCATCAGTCTGAAAGGTCTCCAGTAAAGTGCCACGTGGCTCTGTCCTCATTTTGGTCTCAAATTGTTGAGCCCATTGTTGCCTTGAATTGTTGATCTTGGAAATGTTGAAACATTTTTATCAGTCCCTTGGAAGAAGGCAGTAATGACGTATGTATCAGATTTGCAGATGACACAAAGCTGAAGGATAACTAACATAGATGAGAAAATCAGGATAGAAAAGAAGTTATCAAATTGTTAGAATCACAGGCTCCTCTAGGAAGATAAAATCAAACAGGAAGAAAACGAAAAATAATTGTGTGAGTACAAAGGATGGAGCTGTACATCCACTGGATGGGTCTGAGGGGCATATAGTTTGCACGAAGAAGATCTGGTGATGTGGGACACAGCTTCAGTGGGATGAATCAGTAAGGCAAAAACTAACGCCATCTGAGGCTGCATTCACCAAAGACTGTTGCCCTAGACAAGGGAAGTTGTAGATCTTTCATGCCGTGTCCTAGTTGGGCCACATATGGACTGTGGTGTTCAGTTCCATTTACCATATTTGAATAAGGACATTGACAAATTAGCACAGGACAATGATGGAACTGGAAATAATTCCATATAAGAATCAGGTTAGCCTGTTTTTGTGTCACAGACGCCTTAGACAGTCTGGAGAAGGCTGCTGAGCTCTTCTCAAAATAATGTTTTTAAAATTCATCCTATAGGACTTAACTCTTTTCAACAATGAGATGATTTAGGCTAGTTCCAGCAGACGTGATAGAGAGAGCCATCTGCATCCAGAAAGAGGTCTATGGGGACCAAGGGTGGATCACAACATAGTTTTTTTCACCTTTTTGTTATTATTTGCTTGCTTTTTTCTCTTTCTCATCATTTTTCCTTTTTGATCTGATTTTTCTTGTGCAACATGATAAATGTGGAAATATATTTAGAAGAATTGAATATGTTTAACCTATATTGGATTACTTGCTGTCTGGGGGGGGGGATGTGGGGAGAGAGGGAGAAAAATTTGGAACACAAGATTTTGCAAGAGTGAATGTTGAGGGCCAGCTAGGCGGCCCAGTAAATAGAGTACCAGGTCTGAAGTTAGGAGGACCTGAGCTCAAATCTGGCCTCAGATACTTAACACTTCCTAACTGTGTAACCCTGGGCAAGTCACTTAACCCCAATTGCCTCAGCAAAAAAAAAAGAGTGAATGTTGAAAACTATCTTTGCATGTATTTTGAACATAAAAAGCTATTATTAAAAATTAAAAGAAAAAATAAAATATATCATATAAAAGACATGGGCTAATAATAGCTAATATTTATATAGAACCTACTATGTGCCAGGTGCCATGTTAAGCACTTAATAATTATCATCTCATTTGATCCTCCCTGGGAATTGGTGCTATTAATATCCCCCACTTTTTGCAGATGAGGAAACTGAGATAGAAGTTATGCCCCCAGGATCATAAAGCTAGTAAATGTCTAGAGCCATATTTTAAATAAGATCTTTGTGACTTCAGGACCAGCACTTTATCCATCGTGCCATTTAGCTGCCTTCAAAGGAAACTAATACAGTGAAATATAGTGTTTATCTACATATGTATGTATGCACACAGTGCACACATATATGTGTGTGTATATTTTTTTAAGTTCATGAGCCCCAAGAGAAGAATCAAGTATGAAGCGACCCCCTCAAAAGAAGGTACAATAGCTGCCTTAAATATTTGCAGGTCTCTCATGTGGAAGAGGAGAGAGATTGTTCTGCTTGGTCCCAGAGGGCAAGAATAGCTGTAATCAGTGGAGGCAGAGAAGCAGATTTCAGCTTATATAAGGGAAAATGTTCTGACGAGCGCCGTTCAGAAGGGTTGGGGGGGGACGGGGGCGCAGGGGGAGAATCTGATTTGAGAGAGTGTGGGTTCCCGTCACTGGAGAACTTCTGACGAACCTCTAGAGGCTGTTCATGCTTCAGGCACGGCTTGGAATAGGTGACCTCTGAACTCCCTTTGAGTCTGAGTTTCTCTGGCTTTATGATTGAAACCGGCTTCACCTCCTGCGTCACTCTGTGCTCCATCCCCCACTGGGGCCCCAGCAGCAGGTGGGATTTATATCCTCCAATGAGCAGGTCTTCCCTTTACTAATGACCCTTCTGGTTTGCCAAGTACAAAGAGCCAGCTTCACAGTTTTATCAGGTAAGTTATGGCCCGATTTCCATCATTTTGTTCTCGGCCTGTCACAGCCAAACTGAGACTGAGGAATGACAAGGTGATTTTCCATGGGAGGGACCTGGCTCAGATCCCACCATTCTCCCAGCAGCCGGCCCCTGTCTCCACCGTGAGCCAGCAGCCTCCATTCCTCCAAGGCCAATAAAAGAGAAGCTGGCATGGGAGATAAACTGAGGCAGACCTCGGTTTCCTCATTTGTAAAATGAGGGGATTCGACTAGATGATGTCTAGAGTCTCTGCAATCTCCTCACGTGGTTGGTAATAATTTCTAACATTTACCGACAGCTTTAAGATTTGCAAAGCAAAGTGCTTTATTATATGTTAACCCTTTTCATCTTCATAACCACCCACCCAAGGCAGGTCCCTATTTTATTGATGAGGAAATTGAAGCACAGAGAAGTTAAGCGACTGCTTTAGAGTCACATAGCTAAGAAATATCTGAAGCAGAATTTGAACTCTGGTCTTCCTTTCTTTATCTAACATGCCATTTCATGTCATTATGGAATGATCCTGAAGTCCTTCACTGCCTTGATCTCTGTCCCCTGTGGATGCTCTTCAGTTTATATATGTTCTTCCAAAAACATATCTGAGATGTCACAATCTCATGGTGATGGTCAGCAATTCTAGTCCCAAGTAATAATGATAATAATAATAGATCATGCTTTTTAGATCATGGTTGGTATAAGGAGAAATTTGATTCCTTTGCACTTCTTGACCAGCCCTAGCATTTTGCTGCATAAGTGATCATGAGGTGATGGGACATAACATATGGGAATCATATTTGACATTAGTAATGGAAATCCAACTCAGTAACTTGGATCTACCCCCCTAAAAATCCAGCTTCTGGAGCAGAGTGCCCTAAAGCCTGTAGCCAGAGCCAACAGGACAGGATTATTTCCCTTACCCTGACCCTTCTTCCCTGAGCCAGGCAAAGCCCCATCATCCCAGGAAGGATTTCCCAGAATCCCTACCATCTCTGTTGCATTCATTTTCTAATTCCTTTTCTTCTTTTCATCTATGTTTAGATCCAACATGATGCAAAAGATTTCCCTAGATTCCATTCAGGGCCTTTCTTACTCAGTCCAGTTTGCCACAGTAAACAAGTATTTAATTTCTCCTATGAACAATATGTACACTGTTCTGTGTTTTTGTTCAGTTTTCAATTGTGTCTAATTCTCCATGAAACTGAATACTAGAGTGGTTTGCAGATGAAGCTCATTTTACAGATGAAGAAACTGAGGCAAAGAGGGTTAAGTGACTTGCCCAGGATCACTCAGCTAATAAGTGTCTTGGCTGGATTTGAACTCAGGTCTTTTTTATTGCTGGTGCCACAAGTGGTAGGAACAAAAAAACAAAAACAAAAACAAAACAAAAAGAGAGAGAGATGACCTGCCACTAAGAAGCTTACTTAATAATTTAGCGTAGTTACTTCTGTAAAAATTGTTTATCTGTAGCCTGAAGAATTCAACTTGGGCTTACATTTAATTTAATTTAGAAAGAATTTATTGTATATTGTGGGCAAGACAGTGGGCTACGTAATAGAAATTCAAAGACAAAAAGAACAGTACCTGCCCTCAGAGAACTTACATTCTGCTGGAGGGATGCAATACAGCTAAGGGAATGGAATGTGTCTGACCCCCCTCAACAAGCTAACCCACAGGAATCTCCAGGCAGATTTACTCCAACCATCTCCTATTTCAGACATGAAGATCCCTATTTTCCAAAAAGAGAAACCAAGCTGTTTAAGGCAGAAGAAAAAACACTGTATTTGGCTTGAGAGAACCTGGTTTAGATCTCAACTCTGTCACTTTCTAAGGTTTGAGCTTGGTCAAATTTCTTCACTATGCTGGACCTCAGTTTCCTCAACAATAAAATAGGGTTGCAAAGGATTGAACTAGATGGCTTCAAAGGCCCCTTCCAGTTCTAAATCTGTGAATCTTTGATTCTAAAGAAGAACGTTGACAACTAAGACCACAAATCCTTGACTCCTAGCTGGAAGAAAGGTGGTTGAATGATCATCCCTGACCTATTACTAAAGGGATTATAGAATTATAGATTTAAAGTGGAAAGGATCTTAAAGTCATCTAAACAACTCCTTTTTTTACAAATAGGAAAAGTGGGAAGAGAGAGTTAAATGTGAGATTTAGGGAGTAAGTAGGGATTTTAACTCACTTTCTCTGATTCCAAATCTTGCACACTTTCCTCTTAGACCTGGCTCCAAGAAGCCAGGCTCTGGTACAAAGTATCCCAGAGCCTTGGGCTAGAGTCAACAGGACAGGATTTTTCCCCTTCCCTATACTACATTGTTTCAATATTTCCTCACCAATGGACCTTCCTACCACCACTCCCCAAGAATCATATTCCTTGCAAACAAATCAAGCACAAGGAGAAAAATGAGCATAGAGTGTGAATTGACAAGCACAGACTCACAGACCAACATGCTACTACATATGCCAATAACTTAATCATTGCCCCTGGATATATCCTGGTGGGGGGCAGCTATCATAGTAGACAATCATGCAGAATACATCAAAGCCACCAGTGATTAAGCTGTTTTGCATTTTTCTTCCCCTTAAAAGATGAAAACCCAAGGAAAAGCATAACTGCCTGAAAATCTCATTCACGAGCGCTGTCCATGGTATCTGAATATCACAGTCAATTTCTAGGAGCCCCCGAAGCCTGCCATGATATCCTACCACGATGATAGGCTGCTGAAGCAAGAGTTGACTCCTTAAAAAGTCATGGAAATGCCCACTGAGGTCAATTAATCCAACCCTTTTATTTTACATATGCGTACAATGCAGCCCGGAAAGATTGAGCTTATTGCTCAAAGTTACACAGGAAACAAATGACAGGGTTGGGCATTTGAACCAAGATTCAGACTCCCAATCGTGTGTACCTCCCTGCCTCCATGTTAGAACCTAAAATTTGACAGGTGAAATAGGGTCATTTCTAGGAATCCATGAATGCTGAGAGGAGTTTTTGATCAAGGATGGGATAGAATTAACATTTAATGAAGGAAACTAATTCCAGAAGTGATCGTCAGGTCGGCTTGGAGCTGAAAGACACTGGAGTCAGAGTCTTGCTAGTGAGCACTGGTATTTATGGGTTATGCTTGGTTCCACCCCCATCTGACTTGGGTTTTATTGGCACTCCTTTCTAGACATTGTGTTCTCTGTCTTAGACATTTATTTAAATGCACTGAGATCTTCAGAGAAAGAGGTTCCTTCAGAGAATGGTTTCTTTAGCATGAGAAACCTCAGTTTCTTAGCCTGGAATAGTAGACAGCTTGTGGGCCTTGGAGTCCAGAAGACCTAAATGCAACTCTGCTCTCCCTCCTCCTCCCAGACCACTGAACCTCCAGAGATTTCATGTCTCTCTCAGCTTGAAAACTCCAGTCCTGAAGCCCCAAATGCCCTGATTAGAAATGCATCACAGGTGCCCACCTCGATCTTCCCAGGCCATGGAACTAGAGAGGAGTCCTTTGTCTCTACTACCTGAAAGAAGGGCATCAAGGAGTATAGTTAGTTAATGCTTTGAATGTGAAACCTAATGAGATCCCATCCCAGATTCCCAGCTCCTCTTTTCAGTCAGCTCCCCAGCTGGCTGCTCGATGAAACCTGCTCCTGAGTAGACCCCAGCCAGCACTAATCTGAAATAAAAGTTTTTATTTATATAGCCTGATACCTGGCACAAAGTTAAATCATACAAGAGAAAAAGCAATAAAAGAGAGAGATTAAGTATAAGGCACCGTCTTAGGCCTGCCCTCTTTCAATATGGTTACAAAGATATTAAGCCTGAACTCACCCATGATCCTGCCCTCTCCCCTCTGTGTCTTCTGGCTTTGCTGGGAGGTGGGGGGATATGCTGGTGGATGCTAAAGCTCATCATGGCAGGGGATGGGAGGATGAGGCAAGGGGAGAGAGAAAGGAAGAAGGGAGAGAAAAAAGAATGGGAATAACAGTAAGAGGAAGAAGAGAGAGAGAGAGAGAGAGAGGAGAGGAGAAGGTTGGGAAACCGAGGATGAGAAAAAGGAGAGGGGCGAAGAGAGAATGGAAGAGATGGGAGAAGTGAGGAAGAGTGAGACAGACAGATAAACAGAGAAAGACAGAGGGAGGGAGGGAGAGAGAGAAGGAGAAAGAGGAAAGGAGGGAGAGGAAGGGAGGGAAAAGAAGGGAGGGAGAAAAGGAGAGAGAGACAATAGGAGAGGTGGGAGAGAAAGAGGAAGAAAGGAAGATGGACAGAGGCAGGGAGGGGGGAAGGAGAGAGAGAGATTATGAAAGAGAAAAACTAAACTACAGGGACATTTATTCTTATTCCTTCCCAAAAAGGGGATGGAGGAACTGAGTAAAGATCTTGCATCTCTGACCCCCCATTTCTCCCACACCCCAAAATAACAGCTCCCCAAAATGACAGATTTTCAGAGAAAATATTAAATGCTGAGTTCTACCACTTGTAGGGGAGAAGTAAATTGAATAGGTAATCAGCTTATCATAACCCACCACAAAACTCATATCCCTTTCAGAAACATTAACTCCATGAGCAGCCATCTCTTGAATATTCCTAGGCACTATGGGAGATTTGCAGAATTCTAATTTGTTGCCCCTACCCCATAATAGAGAACCTCACATTTGAAATAGGGAGACAAGTCATAAACAAACAAAAATGTGATTAGTTTTAAGAGACAGGGGCCAAATGAGGGGGACAGACAATAGGGTCTATAACAATTCAGAGCCATGAACGACCACTGGGGATATAAGTAACTTGAGAAAAATACAAAGAAGGGGTGTCACAATCAATCCACAAGCATTTATTTAGCAGCTACTATATGCCAGGCACCATGGGAGTACAAACACAAAAATGAAACTGTCCCTGCTCTCAGGAAGCTTATATTCTATCAGAGGAGAAAACATATGCACAAATAAGTATGTAAAGAACAAAAGCAAGGTAATCTTTAAATAAGAATAAGATTTCCATAGAGGAAAAAGACCATTGAAGTTATCTAATCCCAATCCCTCATTTGATAAATGGGGAAGGGGGAAAGATGCAGAACACAGTCTGAGAGATGGGAAAGGGTCTGATGAAGGCCTGGGTAAAGGAGTGGCAATCTTACTAGAGAGGAGATTTTGTGGACGAGAGAGCAAGGAGAAAAGTCTGGGATAGAGAGTTGGAGTTAAACTGTGGAAGCTCTTGAACATCAGATTGAGAAATACCTATTCCTGGTCTTCCCACAGCTCCCAGGTGAATATTTAGATTGACCCAGGTACAAGTTTTAAAATGGTAGCTCTCTGAAGGAAGGAATCAGTTCATTTGCCTTTGTACTTCTGGTGCCTAGGCAAGAGCCTTGCACAAATAAGTGTTTGTTGAATGGAATTGAAATGAACCCAGGATAGTTCAACATCCCAAAGGAGTCCTTGAACACAAAAAAGGCCCACTTTGTAGTCATGTCTTTCCCCTGAATCAATTAACTGGTTGGCCCCCATTCAAATATTTGGTCAATATTCCAGAAATGGAGATTTCAGAAAGAGATTGAATGAACAAGATAGTTACAGACATCGATTGAACTGAATAAATATTCCCACACAGAATGAATTTATTGTATCAAGCTATATTCTTTTTTTACCTCTTCCCATCCCCATCCTTCCCCCAAAAAAGGCATCTTATGAGCCAACTAAATGATCTCTGATTTTCCTGACTACAGTCCCTAAACCTTCCTAGATTTATTACCATAATTTAGCCATGTCCCATGTCTTTTAGCTCAAAGAGAAGTCTGAGATGGGGGCAACTTTGTATTAGCCTCTCTGCAGATAGAAAGTTATTTTAAAAAGAAGGGTACCTCAATTTTTCATTGAGAATTGAATTTTTAAAATGATCTTGTCATAGCCAAAGAGATTTAGGTGAGACATAAGGAAGCACTTCCTAGTTGAAAAAAAGGAGATTCTCCTTAGAAATGCTTACTCATCAGAGAGATGTTTATTAATCAAATAACAAATATTATGAATACTATCTATATTTAGGGTTCTAATAATATATGGACCCTACGGTCCATAATTCATTTGGGAGATGCCATGATTCTTTAATGAGTCTGGATCTTATTGATGTGGATATTTGTTCAAAAGGACATTTGTACTTTGTAATAACAAATTCTTTTTCTTATTTTGTGAGACAATTGGGGTTAAGCCCAGGATCACACAGCTAGTAAGTGTAAAGTGTCTGAGGCCGGATTTGAACTAGGTCCTCCTGACTTCAGGACTGGTGCTGTATCCATTGTACTGCCTCCCTCCATCTAT
This sequence comes from Sarcophilus harrisii, assembly GCF_902635505.1. Taxonomy (NCBI): domain Eukaryota; kingdom Metazoa; phylum Chordata; class Mammalia; order Dasyuromorphia; family Dasyuridae; genus Sarcophilus; species Sarcophilus harrisii. The sequence goes on along the minus strand of NC_045427.1, from coordinate 614,780,394 downwards.
ACTTTCTTACTCTTGGGTAACTCCATTCTTGCCCTCCAATAAATCCTCCAGATGGTGCCCACCTAACTGGGAGCCTTCCTCTAATGAATATCTGTTGACTTGAGATGGATACCAATGGCACATTCAGATTAGTCATCCCTTATTCTAGATACACTCCTATCTCATCTCATTTTCAGGGGATGCATCTCTGAAACATCCTTTGTGCTACCTCTTTTAGGCAAGGCTTCTCTAGGCATAGTGGATAAAGTAGCTTCAGACACCAGCTGGGTAATCCTGAGTAAGTCACTTAAACCTGTGTGCCTCAGTTTCCTCATCTGTAAAATGATCTGGAGAAGAAAATGGCAAATCAATGCAATACCTTTGCTAAGAAAATACCAAATGGGGTCACGAAGAGTCAGACATGACTGAACATAACAACTCATTGGAAGCATATTAAGTGTTCTCCTACCCACCTTCTTCCTCTCCATTACTCTTTGGGGAACCCATAGCTATAATTCTTCAGTCTGGTTTCTCATGACTCACAACCAAACAGTATCACTGGAATTATGTTCTGATTTTGAAGATGAACCTTTTTTCCAGATTAAAAACTTGAAGTCATTAAAAGTACTGCAGAATTTCCCAAAGACAATCCAGCTATTCTTCATCCTGTTCAGCTCTAGACCAAATTCATTGTTCAGTAAATCCCCCAGACAGCAACAGATCAGTTCCAAACTGGGCAGCTGGAGAGAGCTAGAAGTCAGGGACTCTGGATGGAGGATAAACAGCTGTGGTAATCTTCCTCATCTGTAAAAGGGGAAAAGCAGCATCTGCTTACATCCTCCATCCATGTCTTGAGGATAAATCATAGAATTTTAGAATTATTCAAGAGAATGTTAGAGATCATCTGGTCCAACCTTTTCATCTTCTAGATGAAGAAACTGAGATTCAGGGAAGAGAATGATTTGTCTAAAATCTCTCAGGTAACAAGTACCAGAGCCTGGATTAGACCTTACTTCTTTCAACTTAAAGTCCAGTATTTTTTTTCACTACCCCCATGTCAGTGACTCACAGTTGGAAGGGAGCTCAGAGATAATCTACCCAATTTTCTGTCAGAACCATCACCATACCAAATTGTCATTTAACGTGTACTTGAAGACCTCCAGTGATGGGGAACTCATTGCCTACATAGTACAGTGGGTAGAGAGCACTGGGCCTGGAATCAGGCAGTTGTGGTTTCGTCATTTCACATGTTCTGACTCTTCATAAGCCCATTTGTGATTTTCTTAGCAAAGATACTGAAGTGGTTTGCCATTTCTTTTTCCAGCTCATTTTACAGATGAGGAAACTGAGGCATACAGGGTGAAATGACTTGGCCAGAGTCATACAGCTAGTAAATGTCTGAAGCCACATTTGAAAGCAGATCTTCCAGATTCCAGTCCTGGTGCTCTGGTCACTGTACCACCTACCTGCCCCTGAAGTCAGGAAAAGACCCAACTTCAAATCTAGCCTCATACCACTTTTAAACTACGATCCTGGACAAATCATTTAACTCTGTCTGCCAGGGTTTCATCCTCTATAAAACCTACATTCTAAAGTTGTTGTGAGGAGAAAATGAGATACCTGTAAAGTACTTTGAAAACCTTGAAATGCTGTATATGTGCTTTCTATTATTACTATTACATTTCATGTACAACATATCACATAGCAGTCCATAAATTTAAACATATCAATATAAGGTTTTCTTACTTACAACTTGGTTCACTTTGAAGAAAAGATGGGAGAGAGCAGTTAACAGGGGGAAAAGGGAAAAGGATAAACAAAGGCAGGAAGGTAAGATTTAAAATGGAGTATTAGAGGAATACAAATTAAAGAGAGAGAACTTTATTGATGAGTAGAGGACCCAGTAAATATCCTCCCAAATGTGGGATTAATTGAATCAGGGAAGAAGAGAATCTATGTTCCTTGAACTGCCTGAAAGGCCAGGGGCCCTTCACCATTTTTGTGTCATGGACCTTTAACTTGTGAGTGGCAAAGACAGAATTGAGTCACAAGTTATGGGTGTCATACACATTAATGAACTAGGAGATCAGGATTTTGAGAAGGTTCATTAATGCAAGTACTGAAGTCACTAGGTAGGGAAAACAGGGGTTGAGCAGGAAAGGAAGGTACTCATTGATGAAGGAATTTGTCTAATAACAGCAGTTTGGAGATTGCCCAGGGAGGGTCTGGAAAAAACAGACAGGAAGAAACAACCCAGTTCCTCTTCCTGCCCCTATCTGTGTATGGGGGGATGGGGGAAGAGGAAAGGGGGAAAAGAGGAACAGCCAGTACTGGTCTTCAGAGGGCAGTGAACAATGTGATATCTTTAGAAGAAAGCCAGGTTTCAGTGGGTGCCAGAAGGTAAAAAGAGGGAGAAAGACTTAGAAGGAAGTAGATGGAGCTTGTTAACAATACACTGGGCAGATGATCTTTAGAGACCCTCACAATTCTTGTTCTCTGATTTTTTTAGATTCCATCCTAGAATGGTAATTCCCTAAATGACCTCCTAGAACTGGGAGTGTTTTATGCCCTTTTTAACAGACAGATAAAATACGCAAAGGCTTTTGTCTTCTTTAGAAGAGACCCAGCTGCCTCAAATCATGGTTGTGCCTTCCTGCTTTTGGTTCCTTTCTGTAAAATGGGATGGGTCACTGACTCTCCAGGGGGTGAAATGCCACAAGGTCGATCCTAAGCTCTTTTTCTCCTTCAAAGGATGGTAGTGAATGAAAGGATTTGTTTGAATTTATAATTAAAAGAGATTCAGACTGGAATAGAGACCTTTTATGCTCCCCCCCCCCAACCATTCCCCCATCCGTCCTTAGCATCTGGAATACCTGAACTTCAGAGAGAAAAGCATTTCTGTAAATGTTGCCTTATTACAAGAAAATCTCCTATGGAGCACAGTCTGTTTCCCTTCCCCAAGATGAGCCACTTTATAGCCATGTCTGGAGACCAGTGATTTAGATCCTGTCCAAAGGAGGAGGAGGAATGGAAAAACCTGAAATAAACTCCCTAACTTTCCAACACTCCCTCACTTCTTCCCTCTGAATCAGAATTATACTTTTATAGTTATTCTCATCCAAGAAGTTCTGGGAAGTTCCCACAGTCTCAGAGAATTTAGGAGTGCATAGAATATTATCTAGGGAATTAAAAGATAAAAAAAAATTGTTTTTTGCAGGTATTCAGAAAGTAAGGGTACCACCGCTCTATCAGTTACCCTTTGAAGGTTGAGGTATATTTTGAGTGCCTCCAGAGAGATGAGTAAGGGTAGTATGGGACTAGTATATAAAGTATTAGATTTGGAATCAGTAAGAAATGGGTGCAAATCCTACCTCTGACATTTACCATATAATCAGTTAATCTCTGCCTGTCTCAATTTCCTCATCTGTAAAATTGGGATAATAATATCCAAAACACCTCACCTTGTGGTCTTATGTGATCATATATGTGAAATTTTGGGGAAAAACCTTTAAGTCTTTTATAAAGAGTTATTATCTCAAGCCCCCAGCGGTTTGAGTCATGATGTTCTTTTTCATGAACTGTCCAATCTGTAACTTTAAAAGTAGCAATAACTCCTCACTTTTAAAAAGGGGTAAGTGAAGTATAGAATGACAAAACAGTGAGTATTTTACAAAGAAGGACATATTCTTCTTTATCAACCCACATTCTTCTTCTTCTCATTGTAGCCACAGAAAGTCAGGAAGCCTGCCCTGATTAACCTCACCCAATTCTGCTTATGACTGAATCCCTTTAGTTTCCATAAAGTTGGTGTGTGGCTCAGAAGGGAGCATAATGAAATAGAAACAGATTTGGAATTGGGAGCCCTGTGTTCAAATCCCAGGTCTTACATCTAATGTTTCTTTTTCTTCTTTCTTCTTCTTTCTCCTTCTCCTTCCTTCTCCTTCTCCTTCTCCTTCTTCTTCTTCTTTGTCCTTCTTTCTTGAAGAAGACAATGACATCAGGGAGGTGACGCCATAATACATAAGTGGGATGGATTTAAATTGAGAGTTGTGCAAAATCAGCAGCCTCACTCTCTCCTCCAGAGCCAGGTAGAGATTCTAATTATTAGCAATGCCCTGGTGTAATGGAAGAGTCTTGGCCTTTTTAAGTTAAGATCTTTAAACAGGTCTCAGTTTGACTAAGGCATCACCCATTCAGATTAAGACTAAGAAAGAATTGAGGCAAAGAATGGCTTCTTTTATTTAATCAAAAAAAAATATTCTGGGAGAGGAAAACCCTCATGGCTTTAGGAATACCACCTAACCATTTGGAACCTCACACATCAGGCTGTGTGATCCCTAAAATCCCTTCCAGTTCTCAATATATGTCATGAAATGGAATATGGATAAATGTAAAATCTTTTGTGTAGGCTCAAAAAATCAACTTCACAAATATAAAATTCAGGAAATATACCTTTGAAAGTGGTTCATCTAAAAAATATCTGATGATTTGAGCGAATTATAAACTACATTTGAGCCTACAATGAATGGTACACTGTATTTGAGAACACTAATGCAGTCTCAGGCAGTATTAACAGAGATATGATTAGGGAAGTCGATGTTTTCTTCTCCTCTGCCTTCATTGAAACACATTTGGAGTCTTGGATTCCGTTCTAGGCTCCATGTTTAGAATGGCCATTGATTAGCTGAAAAGCATCCAAAGAAGGGCAAGCAGGATGCTGAAGAAGCTCAAGGTCAGGAAGATCAGTTAAAGAAACAGGGAATGTTTAATCTGAAGCAGAGAAAGCTTGGGATGAGGAAGTGGGAGTGCTCAAACATATTAGAACTATTGATGAGAAAAGATATTAGACTGAACTGGGAACAGCGGAGATATTTCAAAGAGGGAATTTAAACTCCATGCAGGAAGAACTGAAGTGATGATTGATTGCCATTCAAAGATGAACAAGTCTGTTTCAGGAATTTCAGGATATTCAGATATCACTGGATATCTGAATGATCACTTGCTAGGTATCTTGTAGAAAGGGTTTTTGTTCAGGCAAGGGTTCGAGTAGCTGGCGTCCTGACATCTCTCCCAACTTGGAGATTCTGTTGGTGACGTTTTAGGAAGTTTCTTTGGCCAGGAAACCCACCCTGTTTCTCCTCATGCCCAACAGCCCTTCTCTCTGCCAACCAGAGTTCCCTTGGCAAATTGGCGATACTCAGCCGCTGAGGTTAAGGCTTTGTTTGAAGGACAGATAATTAATCCTGCAAAGTAATCCACGTCACCCGTTTTGGCGGATTTATGGAGATAGCCTCTGTCCCGGGGACTCTGCCTCATCATCTTTCATTTCCCAGGCAAAGCGAGTGACTTGTTATATAACAGGCCTCTCTTAGATAAGACTTTTCATTTAGGGGAGTTCTCCAGGCTAAGGGAGATTGATATCCATTGGGCAAGGGCTGGAACCAGCAGCAAAATTGGGGTCAGGGTGGAGGGAACAAAGTCACAGGGAGGGAAGAGACCAAGAGTGGGGGCCAGTTGCCCTTGGCACTGCCTGAATTCTGACTTGGTTGGTCCCTGTTTTGCCTTCCTTACCTGGATGCAGAGAGATGGTTTTTCTTTTTCTTTTTAATGAAAGCTTTTTTATTTCCAAAATATCTACATGGATAATTTTCAATATTCACCCTTATAAAATCTTGTGTTCCAAATTTTTCCCTCCCTTCCTCCCACCCCCTTCTCTAGACAGCAAGTAACCCAATATATGTTAAACGTGCAATTCTTCTATACATATTTCCACAATTACCATGCTGCATAAGAAAAATCAGATCAAAAAGGGAAAAAAATGAGAAAGAAAACAAAAAGCCAGCAAACAACAACAAAAAGAGTGAAAATATTATGTTGTGGTCCACATTCAGTTCCCACAGTTCTCTCTCTGGGTGCAGCTGGCTCTCTACATCACAAAACCATTAGAACTGGTTTGAATCATCTCATTGTTGAAGAGAGCCACATCATCAGAATTGATCTTCATATAATCTTCTTGTTGTCATGTATAATGATCTCCTGGTTCTGCTCATTTCACTTAACATCATAAGTCTCAGGAAGTAGGTTTTTCAAAACCTCAGTGTTGTCCTCTATGAAAATTCTTGAGCTGGATAATAATTATTATAATTTAGAATTAATAGTAATTGCTGAAATATATTGTCTGGCACTGTCTCCTTTGAACCTCCCTAACAACCCTCATTTGAGAGATACTGCTGGTATGGTCATCCAACTTTTATAAATGGAAAAAAAAATGAGGTTGATATTGATCACACAGCTTCCCCATAGTCCACAGCTAATTATTATCAGAGGCAGGGTTGAACTCTGACACCAAAACTAGCCCTGTCCTACCATAACAAGTCAAAACAGATCCTGATTTATGGCTGGACCCTCCCCCAGAATCTATAGATGAATGAAATGGGGCTACAGTACCTGGCCCACAGTAAGACCTTCATAAATAGAAATCAAGAGAATAATTATTATTGTTGTTGCTGTTGCTGTTATTATTATATTTATAAAATGCTTAAAACAGTGCCTGACAAGAGAATGTAAATATTAGCTATAACAATGTTAATAATAAATAATAGCAATGACTATTATTATTATTATTTTCTTGATTTCTAGCAGTCAGACAAACAATGGATGGAAAAATAACTCCCTTAGCAAGGCTCAGGGAGGACCCAAGATCCTTGTTCCCATGGGTCCCCAGATCCTTTGCCAAATTGGGTGGACACCAAGGGGCAGAGGTACTATCTGCCCCCAGGGCTCTAGCCAAATCTATCTGGTCAGGAGGTATGCTGGTAGAGATTGAGTTTCTAATAAAAGCCCAACTGTGTCCAGTGGGTGAGCCTCAGACCAGGACCCAAATTGGCCCAGTTTTTTGTAATCCTGTACCTGCCTTAAGTTGAGGGTGAGGGAAGGGAGAGCTCTGATGAGGCTGCCCCCTATGCTTCTGGAGTAGGTAAGGACTGACCATCGTACCGAAGGGCTACAGGGCACCCCCTGCCCCGTGTCAGGGAGCTGGAATTTGTAGATAATTTGGAGTCCCCCCGACAGACAGCAGAATCTCCTTGCTGACAGAGCAGCCAGCATAAGGGAGCCACTAGACTTTAGAGGAAAGCTGGACTTGGGCCTGAGCAGGAGATGTGGGTAGGGATGGGGTCCAGGGAGGGAGGATGGGGTTGAAGTTCCACGTCATACAACATGTCAGTCCAAAGCTGCTTAATAGACAAAGGAGATTGGGAGGTGGATGGTGCCCCTGGCTGCTGCCCACGATGCTGAAAAATGTACAAAGTGGCCCTTGAAGGCTAATTTTCAAAGCAGGCAGGAGTTTGTTCTGAGCCCATTTCCAAGGTTGGCAGGAATATCTATCCCCTGCATCCTGTTTAACCCATCACACTTCTCCCAGACCAATGTGCGCACATCATGATAATTAAACAGCAGACATAGCTTCGTACATTCAGTAACGAGGGCATAGACATTCCACCAGCAAGAAGAGGACTGTGATTTTATTAGGAGGCATTTAACCAAAGGGTCAAAGGCCCTGAGCCTCTCAAGCACACATCTGGAAGAGGGGATGCTTCTCTTGGAAGATGGCCTGAAAAGGATTTCAGTCTCATTTTCTGGCCCAGCTGTTGTTCTCCTTCCCTTCTCCCTTAAGGCAGCTTCTAAGGCCCCCCCTTCCAGTGGGGACCCATTCTTATTCCGGCCTATCTCTCCTCCCCTGCTGATTCCTGGCATCCCTCATCCTTCATGCTCCCTTCCCCAGAGGCCTGGAGCCCAAGCTCACCTGTTGGCTGAAGGCTGAGCTTCCCCTCCACACAACTGCTGAAACCCTTACCCATCTGCACCCTGGAATGGAGCAAGGCCCTAGGAAGGGCCCCTTCCCCAAAATGAAGGGCCCCCAAATGACCCCAAGATGCCAGCCTGAGAAGGCTTACCCAGTGGAGGGGGTGCTAGCAAGCATCCAGGATGAACCTGGCCCTACAGTAGGTTAGGACAGGCAGCCCCCTGCCTCCAGAGAACTGACTCTCTAAGGGTGATTCTTCCATTCATTGCCACACATTCAGCCAAGACACAATCCTCTCCAGCTTCGCTTTCCTGTCCAATGTGAGGACTGAATGGAATGACCTCTAAGGTACTTTCCATCTTTAGGTCTAGGGAGCCACATGCACGATGAGAGCCAAGGGAGAGTGGCAACAGTCTGCATGAACCCTGCCAAAGCTTCTAGAGAACAAACAGGATCCTTTCCCCAGATTGACTCCCCAGCCTATCCTAATTAAAGCTCTATGTCATCACGAGGCTGAGAGAAGAAGGGAAAGCTGGGGGGAGGGCCTGCAACAGCTGGTATATTGTCCTGTGGGCCGTACTCCAGCCATCATCCCAATCCATCCTGCTCGGCCCAGGAGAGGAGTCGGACGGGGGCCAACTCTCGCAACAGTTCTTGAGGGCCCAGAACAAACCCACGTCCTGTTTCTGCAGAGATGTGTTCCTCCAGATCCTCAGATGCTTCATTCTGAACACCTGAAGTCAGTTCCCTTCTCCATAATTTGATTTTGCATTTGGGAATTGGCGAGGGAGCAGAGATGGGAGGGAGGGAAGAGGTAGGGGCAGAGATAACCAGGACAGAGTAGGACTTGAGTCACACAGCCCAATCTAATAACCAGTGTTGCCAGGCCCTCGGAAAAGTGCTCAGAGAATCTGGACCTGCAACCTTGCTGCCTACCTGTATCACCCTGGACAAGTCAACTTCCATTTTGGGAGCCTCCATTTCTCATCTGTCCAGTGGAAATGCTTGTGAATCTTTCTAAGCACTATATGAACCACCCATCAATAAGTATCAATTAAATGCCGACTATATCCCAGGAAGCATCACAAGGGGAGAGATATCTGGTCTCAGAGTCTGGATGAGCCACGTTCAGGTCCTACTTCTGATATAACTGATTGTGTGACTCCGAGGACATCACTTAATCTCTCTCTGCTATAGGAAACTAGACAAGATGCCGGGCAGTATTGGGAGAGGGAGTACGGACACTAAGTTCCAATGCCAATAGGGTGCCCCAGTGGCAAGGTCAATGGGCTGCCCAAGGTGAACTGCCCCAGACAAGAAAGAGTCCAGGTTAAGGCTACCTGGCCAGTCAGCAGTGGGGTCAGGACTGTAAAGGGCCCCTTATTTCTAATCTTATAGGGAGCTCTGTAGGAAAACCTAGACTAATTTTAGAGAGCATGGGAATGTTACTCTGAGATATCCCTAATAGAACCAGAGATATCCCATAGACTTCTCTGGGAAAAGGGAAACCTAGACTAATGTGAGACTAAACCTAACCTAATTTAGGGAGCATGGAAATGTTACTGTGAGATATCCCTAATAGAATCACAGATAGCATATATAGTTCTCTAGGAAGAGAAAAACTTAAACTAAATCTAGACTAATTTAAAAAATATGGAAATGTTACCCTGAGATATTCCTGTGAGAATAGGAAAAACTAGACTAAATTTAGAGTAAATCTAAACTAAGAAAGCATTGACATTTTACCCTGAGATATCCCTAATAGACCACAGATAGCCCATAGGGTCCTCTGAGAACAGGAAAACCTAGACTAAATTGAGACTAAACCTAGACTAATTTAGAGAGCATGGAAATCTTATCCTGAGATATCCCTAAAGTAACTACAGATAGCAGATACAGTTCTCTGGGAATAGGTAAACCTAGACTAAAAAAAGAAGAAAGAAGAAGAACGAGGAGGAGGAGAAAAAGAAGGAGGAAGAGGAGAAAAAGAAGGAGGAAGAGGAGAAGGAAGAAGAAGAAGAATTATTTATTAAGTGTGAGCTATATGTTTGTTGGTACTGACTGGGTAGTACAAAAGGCTGCCCCTCCCCATGGAGCTCACTCTGTGGTCTGACTGGCCATTAGGCCCCAGTCTGCCTAGGATCAGCCCTTTACAAGGGGTGCTCCGGGAGGCTGGGGGTGACACACTCAAGGTGAAGAGCGGTGTCATGGTTTAGGCACTGATGGACTATTTCTATGATGATAACTGTGTCTGTGGCTGACTCCCTGAACCTCGTCTGACCACATCTATTTCTGAGCTGAGGAGCCCTGACGGAGCACAATTTGATTCATAAATTACCCAGCACAAGGTGTGTGTGATGGGCTCCCCTTCCACAGTTTGTGAAAGTCATCGCTGTTCTTCTGCAGGTCAGGGTAGAGGCGGGAGTGGCTGGCACAAGCCACTAAGGAGACTGGCACTGGAGAAGGAAAGAACAGCCAGCATCAGCATTTCCAAAGAACTGGAGGCTGAGGAAGTAGAGGGAGGGAAAGAAGAGAAAATCTGCCCAAGGAAGTAGAATATTGGGAATCAAGGGAAGCCTCTTAGTCTCCTTTTGATCCTCACAACAACCTTTGGAGGGCAATGCAGTTATTATCCATATTTTATATGGATAGGACAGACAGAAGGGAAATGACTCATCCTGAGTTACATCGCTAATAAGGGTCTGAGGCTGCATTTGAATTCAGGTCTCCTTGATTCCAAGTACCAAAGCTCCATCCACTCACTGTACCACTAACTCAATGAAATGTGCATTGAGATCATAATTCTTTTATCTATCATCTTTCTGTCTGTCCATCTATCTATCCATCTGCTGTTTATTGTATCTATCTGTCTGTCTGTCCGTCTATCATCTATCTATTTTGTGTATCTAGTTATCTATCTCTCCATCTATTTATCCATCTATCTGTCTGTCTATTCTATCCATCCATCCGTCCATCCATGTCTCCATTCATCCATCCTTTTATCCATCTGACTGTCTAGCATACCAATAGAGAATTACTATTATAATATATAATATATCATAGATAGAACATATACATATTTTATATCTTCTGTATGCAGGTTTCTCTCAATCAGCAGAGTTGGCAGTTTGCCATAAGGGGCATCTGGGGCTCCGTCACCCTCCCCCCCATGCTCTTCCCACAGACCTTGGCAGAGTAGACCCCTTGTCAGTTTATGGACAGCTGGGAGATGGACGACTCCCTGTGCAGCCCCCACCCCAATTCCTCTCCTTGACTACTGGAACATTGTCCCCTTTGTTTTCTTAAATGTCTGCCCTCCCCCCCACCCCCCCACCTCTCCCCCGAAAGACAAGGCCTTTTAGATCATCAAAAATGAAATGATGCTTATGAGAGGTCTGAGATGACTTTATCAGTGCACGTAAATCACCATGATCACACAGCTTCTCCAGAGTGCCAAGATTCTGGTGAATTATGGTGGGCACTGGGCTGAGCGGTAGAAGGGGGTGCTGTACATCAGAACAGCTCCCTGAGTGAATCCCAGCCCTCACTGTCCTTAACTCAAACCCTCGTCCATCCCTAGACCCTGATCCTTAGAGAAAATGGGCCAGAACTAAAGGGAATCAGGCTCTGATCATGAAAAGGCCAACAGAGCCTATGGCTTTGGGATTCCCCTGTGTTCGGTTTTGGGTCATTCCCTTCGCCAGAAATCCTCTGTCACTTAGTAGGGGTCTGCTCAGCCCTAGTCCTCCAACTGAAACTGCTGGGGTTGGGGCGAGGGAGGAAAATTGACTGTGTCAAAACAAAGGCAATTAGGTGGGTCCACACACGTCCCAAGGTTGGGGGGCAGGAATTCTTCCTTTTTCTGTACTCTAGTGTCCATCCTACCAAAGGCCAGACAGGGAGGGGTTAGTTCACCAGCACTAATAATCCACATGACATTTCACTGTTATCATAATGGGTCCAGGTCCCCGGTTTGCCAGGGTAGTGCCCTTGCTTAGTCTCTGCGCCCACTTCAGAAACTTCCCTTCCTTAATTAATGGGTAGGGATGGAGGTGAAAGAAGTCTAATAGAGTTCCCCAAATCTAGTAGAATAAGAAAAAATTTAAGGAAAGGGGAATGAGCATTTATTAACTACCTACTAGATACCAGTCACTGTGCTAATATAGTATCTCATTTGATCTTCAAAGATCCCTGGAAAGCAGATGCTATTATTATCCTCATTTTACAGGTGAGGAAACTGAGGCAGGCTGAGGTTACATATCCAGAGTCATTCAGGGATGAAGCCAGGACCACTGCTCTGTCCACTAGGCTACCTGGTTCCCTCTTTTTCCTCTGGTGACAAAGATGCTGGGAGTTCTGTTCTGTTCCTAATAGATCATAGATTTAAAGCTTGAAGGGACCTCAGAGGTCACCAGGTCCATCCCCCTCATCTCACGGATTAGGAAATTCTACTCATAGCAGTGAATGGCTTAGCCTGCAAGTGGTGATTCGAACCCTTTGCTCTTCATGCATTAAGTACCTTCTGTATCTGACACCATCCTTGCTTTCCCACCATATAGGCCAACTAGAGCCAGTGCTTATTATCATCCCCATTTTACAGATGAGAAAGCTGAGGCTCAAGAATTAAGTGATTTTTTTTCTATGTTATACAACTAATAGAACTCAGATTTTCTGACTTGAGCCATGCACTCCTTGTCAACACTAGACTTTCTCTCAAAAATTAAAATAAGTTACGGGGGCAGCTAGATGCCACAGTGGAGAGAGCACCGGCCTGAGTCAGGAAGACCTGAATTCAGATCCATGCTCAGAAACTTAACACTTCTGAACTGTGTGACCCTGGGCAAGTCCCTTAACTCCAATTGTGTGGCCAAAATAATAATAAGATGTAACAGTAAGTGCTCAGTTTATATAGTCAATCTTTTCTTTAACTTTGCCAGTGAATCTCTGGATTTGTGCTCAGAAGCACTAGATCTGAGTCCCCGCTGCCGGTCACCACCTCCTTGACTTTGGGCAGCTTCCGAGCTCTCTCTGAGAGAAATCTCCCCATCTCTAAAATGAGGGAGGTGGAGTGGACGACTTGTGAGGTCCCAGCCCCAGAACCTCTGAGGTCACTGCCCATTTCGCTTCCTCCTCCAACAGGGTCTCCCCGTCCTCCTCTCCGACAAGCAAAATCCCAGGGTCCGAGTCACCTTTGCCAATGTCTCCCCTGCCGCCCCCGGCCTGCAATGGTTGTCTCCTCCTCAGGGAAAAATTTAATGAAAGAAAGGTGTCTCTGGGTGGATGAGTGAGTGTGAGTGTTGTGGTGGGGGGAGTGAGTGAGGGGGGTATTTTATGGTGTGTGTGTGTGCTCTGCAAACTTACAGGCTTACCCCTGATGCTTCCTGCCTCCCACTGATCCTTCCCTGATGTCCGGCAGTCTCTTTGGTCAGACTCCTGGCCCTTGGGCCCCAGGCCCTGGGTGTGATTCCCAGGGTCACGTCTTATAAACTGGGGCATTCTCATCTCTACAATAGATAACAACAATGACCGAAACACACGCCACCGTCATTGTTTGGGGACGCGAGTTCTGGCTGACCTCTCGGGCCGACTGTGCATTTACCTGTCATGAAGTCTCCAAGGTCACCGTCTGAGCTCAAGTAATCCCAGCCTCGCAGCTCTTGCCAGATCTGGTCACTTGGGCTAATAGCGTCCTGTAAACTGGGGTCAGTTATTAACAAATTAGCTAACCAGGCCTGTGAGCAGTTCTATTATGAAAGATAATCATTTGTAGCTTAACTATAGCCCTGCTGTGCTCCACAAGAGTGATCATTTTAGGAAAACGCTGAGGAAGTTTAGCCTCAGACCAGGAAATACAAGGCCGTGTACCTCACATATATTTGTGGAAATTCAAAAGGTTTTATCTGGAGGAGAGGTAGAAAGAAACAATAATTAATATATAAGTATATTCATTTAAAACAATAATATTACATAATTATAGCAATTATAATTAATTAGAGGAGAATTCCTTTAACTTATTTAAGCAAATAATTATAATTTACAAATAAGCTCTATTAGAACAGCCCATAACTTCATCTGGGAAGCAGAGAATGTTATTCTTATTTCAGACTTTGTTTATATTTGTGTTTATTTAGGTTTTGATTTTGCTTTTTGGTACCTGGATCTTTCTATCCAGTCTAGCCTGGAAGTTCAGGGTCCACTCTCAAGACCAACCCCACTGCTGTTTAGCATTTGTTCCATTTTCTCCCTGGAAGGGGCTATTCCTCCTCAGACAGCCTGGTGTCCTCCCCACTCCCAGGGACTCATCTTGTGGGTGCCAGATTTAGAGCAGACACTCTATGGATTTTAGCCCATCTCAGAATCCCCAAGCTCAGTGAACCCCACTAGCCTCTGCCTTCCCAATAACAAGGACTGCAGGAAGATCCAGACTGTTTTCTGACTTTGGGCTTGTTTCAATTTCCCACAGCACTTTTTTTTTTATTTTTGAGGTGGGGATGAGTTAAAACTGTGCTCTCAAGAGTATAACCTGGTGTGAAAATCCTCTCCAATACAGATCAACAACTCGTATAGAGTACGTCAAGTAAAATGAGTTGTCAGACCCAGGGCCTGCCCAACAATCCTGAGTGCTGCCTGAACCAGATTTAAATGTATTTGGGGAATATTTAACAAAATTAATAAAAATGCATCAATACAAGCATCAGTGACATTACATTTTACAACTAAGTCAATAGGCAACTAGTGCTGAATTCTTATGTATGGATCAATTATTACCCCACCCCCTATTTTAATTTGACCTCAGCTTTAGGAGTAGCGGGTCTTCCTACACTCTATTCATTATAGACCACCATCTCTGGGCAGCTAATATTAATAATTTGTGTGTATATAGAACTTGCAGCCTCATGAAACACTTATTTGTCCCTCACTATTATCCTATGAGACAGACGGTGAAATGATTTCCATTTTATAACAGAGGAAATTAAAACTCAGAAAAGGTGCCACTTGATCAGAAATGAACCTACTAAGTGCAACAGACAGCATCTGAACCAAGCGTGTTCTCACTCTAGAAACAAAACATTCACACTCTCCTCACAACAATCCTTTCAGACTGGGTTTCTGTTTGTTTTGGGGGACTTGGAGGGTGGGAACTGCTTTCCAGCCACACTCAGAGAGCTTGAGGGGGAAAAGTCGGTGAAATTCTCAACCTCGGTCTCCAGCCCAAACCGAAAGTGTGGCTGTAACCCAAGCCTCCCCGCGCCATATGTTTCTCATGGAGTTATTGACTCCAGCACAGGCTGTGGACAGCCTCAGTCGCTGGTCCTTTTGTCAGTGGGCAGCTAAATAACAATCTTTAATTTATAAGGCATCTTGCATTGAGCCCATATCTCAAACAGGCTTCCAGATTTAATTATACATTGACGGAATTATATGGCAAGCTAAATTATAGGCCCGTTCTGGGTGGTGTTGAGTCTGCAATTGAGCCAGGTAAAAATGCCTGGAAGGATTCGGGTGGGGGAGTGTTTAATGGGATTGAGTTTGGCAGAGAGAAGGAGAATCCATGGCCCTTTGGAAAGCGATCTTAACCCTTTCAGATCCATAGATATTGGGTACCAAGAGCTTCAAATAAAATAGCCACAAAAAAATCATAGAATAAAAGAGTTAAGAAGGACCTTCCAGGCCATTTAATCCATTTCAAACCTGAATTAGAATTTCCACCTCCAACAGCCATGACATGCGGTTGTCCAGTCTTTGTTTGGAGGCCTTCAGGATGGAAAAAACCACAAAATTTTCCAGGGTAGCCCACTTTCAGAGAGCTTTTATTGCAACATGACTGCTCCCTAGGTCAAGCTGAAATCAGTCACTTCGTTGACCTCCACCCATACTTCTCTGCTCTGGAACCAGTCAATAAGCTTTTTATCAAGCATCTACTATATAACAGTCATGGTGTTAGAATTATAGAACAACAACAAAAAAAAATTTCTACCTTCAAAGAACTCATATTCTACTGGGGGCGAATGACATGTTCCTATATAAATAAATATCCCCAAAGTTACAAAATAAATTTCAGAGATGCATTAATATCTGGGGGAGGGAATCGGGGAAGGCCTCATGCTCAAGCAGAACCTGAGCAGGGCTTTATAGTAGTTGAGTTTGACATCAGTCTTGGGGCGTTCAGAGAGGGTAACCTCTCTATGACATGTTCCCTGAGGCAGCAGCAGACTCTTGACCAGAAAGAACCCAAGGTGGCTGGCCAAGGGGGAAAGACTCTGTGTTCGGATTCATGGAAAATCATAGATGAAGGAGAATTTGCACTTAGTGGGCTCTTTTCACTTAGATATTGATGCAATAAGGCCGCAGGGACATGCTGTTGATTGAGTAGCTCTTGAGATAAATGAGTCAGGCTCTATCAGTGGGGCTCAAGGCTGACTTCTGGCCATGGGAGTTTGGGAGAACTGGGTAATTTTAACTGGATGGGAGCAGCAGAAATCATGTCTTCTATCCCTCTGTCTCCTGCCCACCTGAGTCCTGGGAATAAACCCTGGAGAAGGTTGGTGTTTAAGAAAGCATGAATTAAGGACCCGTTTGTCAGTAAACTTCTTGAAGACTGTTTATTCCCTGTCTTGGGCATGCCATTCTCTGTGCCTCCTTTTCCCCTTCTGTGAAATGAAAGTGTTGAACCAGATGCTCTCTAAGGCTTGTTCCTGCTCAAAATCCTGTGTCATGGTGGACTCCTGTAATCCCTAATAAGAGAGATTTTAATATGGTGCAAGCTTGGGAACAGGGTATCTAAGGAGCCCAGAAAACAGGGCTGGTGTCAAAGCTCCTATGCCAGTCAGAGTGGGACCAGGTCTGTCCACAAGATAAGGAAATATCATCTAAAAAGTGCCTCTGATTTTGCCATTATTCCTTACAGCTTCAAGCACAGAGTTGGACACACAGTAAATAAAATGTGTCTGCTCTGGAGGATAATTCCAAAATTTTGCAGAGAAGAAAAGAAAGAAGAAAGTAGAGATAAGTGGGACCTTTTACTAGATTGACCTTCTCCGAATAATGCTGTTAGGAAACTCTTCTCCTCCGCCAGCCCCGATCTTGCCCATGCGACCAAACTCCAAGGGCCCAAGGAAAGCCCAGATCTCCCTCCACTCTCAAGGAGAGACCAAGAGCGAGGGAGCCCTTGGAACTGGCTCCTCTCCAAAGCAGAGGGAGGGGGAGAAGAGAGGGAGAGGAATTGCTGTTAGCCCAGTAGAGCAGACAAACCAATTGAAAGCCATCAGCCCGTGTTGCCACACGCACTGTCAACCACTCACTAAACTGCTTTTAAACCAAGCCAGACCTCTTCACTGGGTCAAGAAGCTGACAGGGAGATAACAAGAGAACAAGGAATGGAGAAGAGATTTTCATGGAGATGGGAGGGGGAGGGATGGTGGAGAGGACCAATGACAGGCCAAGTACATCTCTGAAAGTGGAAGGAGTGAGAAAGTCACAGTGGGAGCCTCAGGAAAGAGCTTGTTTCTCTGTCCTCCCCTCATCTTTCAGACTGTGTCAGAAGGAAGGGGTTTCCCTTTTCTCTTCATCTCCTCTCCAGAGCTAATTGTAACAACTTCTAAAAAAACTTGTCCCCTTACTTGGACTCATAGATCTGGACCTAGAAGAATAGTCAACTCTTGCTTTCCAGATTAAAACACAAATAAATAAATGAAACGAGCACCAGAAACTGAGGGACTCGCCAATATTCACACAGGTAACACATGACAAAAACAGAATTCCATCCCAGGTCCTTAGTCCAAACTCAGAATTCTACTCAGCAGAATTTAGTGTACCTGGTACCATGATTCCTTTCCTCCCCAGAACATTTTGGATCCCTTCCCTCCCTCTAGGTACATTTAAGTCTCCCCCAACTTCAAATAAATCCATTCCATTCAATAAACATTTATTAAGCATCTAGTAGGGCCTGGCAAGTGCTAAGCCCTGGAAACCAACAGACAAACAAAAACCCCTCAGATTTGCTCAATCCTGGGCCTCCTTTAATTCTCTTGGGACTTCACTGCCAAACTCTGTCCCTAAGTGGACAACACTCATGGCCTTTACTTCATGGTCACCAGTCTTCCGATGAGGAGGGTCATCATCACTGTGAATAGTATATCATTTTTGAAGTTTACAAAGCATTTTGCATACATCAGCCCATTCAAACCTCACAAAAATCAGTAAAATAAACACTACAGATTTTACTAGCACTGTATTATAGAGAAGGGAACCTTGTCTCAGGGAAGTGACGTGATTTGGCCAGGGTCACACAGCTAGAAAATGTCAATCCCCTGTCCCTCCAAACTCCAAGAAAAAAAATTTTTTCTACCTGCTAAATCCCATGTTTTGCCTGATAATCTAACTTCTCTCCTCAAGCACTCTTCTAAAACTGCTCTCCATAATTCCTTGCCAAACCCCACAGTCTTTTCTCGACCTCAGTTTACCTTGTCTTCTCTTCAAATACTCGATGTGATTAACCACCCCCTTCTCGAAAAAAATTTCTTTTCTCTAAAGGCAGCTAAATGTTGCAGTGGACAAAACATCACAGACTTGGACTCAGGAAATATTGAATTTAAATCTAGCCTCAGACACTTACGTGGGCAAGCCACTTAACTTCTGTCTGCCTCAATTTCCTCAACTGTAAAATGGGGAGGGATAATAGAATAGCCTCTAACACCTAGAGTTGTAATGATGATCAAATGAGACATTTGTAAGTGCTTACCACAATGTCAGAACATGGTAGGTGCTTAATAAATGCTTATTTCTTTCCTTGTATTTTTGTGACATAGCACAATTCTAGTTATAATACCAGATCATATTGATGTTGTGTCTAGGTCATAACATTACAGTTTATAAAACACAACACCATTAGCCATGAATTGCTTTTATTTATCATCTCTGTTTTACAGATAAGGAACCTGAGATTCAGGGACTCATTCAAGATCACAGAGCTTGTAATCAACAGGGCTCAGGATTTTAACCACATCTTCTCATTCCACATTCAATGTTCTTTGTCCTGCACCAAAACCGTTTTCCATTTTCCCTGACTCCGATCTAAAATGTAGATCCACCTGCTCCTCCGACTGTTCCTTCTCTGCCTTCTCTTTCTCTTCGTATGACTCTATCTGTGCATAAAATGTGGAAAATAGGTTCTGACCTTGGCCCCATGAGTAAACAGATACTGCCTCATGATTTCCCTTCTCCACTCTGTGCCAGTGACTGTCAAATCCATGGCCGCAGCCCCAGCCGCATTCATTTTCACCCAGCCTCCAATTCCATATCTCCTGCTGCCCACAGGACATTCCCCTTAGACTATCTGCCATCACTTCAAACTTCAATACTATTTAGAAATTTATCTAAACCCTTCCAGAACATTTATATTTCCAACCTACACTCCCTCGAGCTGTAAAAATAAGCCTCATTGGTTTAATCTCCACTGTTTAAAGTAGGATTTTTTTTAATTCATTCAGAACTTGATTCTTTCAAGTTTCAAATGGAGAGATTTTCTCTTTCTCATATTTCAGTGAATAAGGTTATATTTTCCCTACCACCTTCTCTCTCTCTCTCTCTCTCTCTCTCTCTCTCTCTCTCTCTCTCTCGTCTTTATCCTCTGCCACCCACACATACCCACTTATAACTATATTCCTAGTTGTCTTGCCTACCTCAAGGGGCCTAAATGCTCAGACCTCTTTGCAGTTTTTAGAAATCCTCCCCTCCCCGAAATGAAGCACCAAAACCCTCCTTGCCTACATGCTTAGTCATGATTTTCCAGAATTCTTAGCGTTGGAACTGAATTTTCAGAGACTTCTCCCCATTGTTAATTCAGCAGAGCATCTTCCTTCCCAGCTATGAACCACCCCACCAGAGCATCAAGTATCCAAAAGGGAAGCTTCCCTTCTGCTCAAGGATGGAGGCTGAGCAGGTGAGAGGCAGCAAAGGCAAGGGGACCTGCTGCCACTTCCAGTACCTACCCCCATGGGATTTGGGGAAAGAATGCCTTAGGCTGGGGCTCGGGCATATCAACGGTGTCACTTTCCAGGTTAGAAATAAAAACCAGCTTGGATTGCTACAGGGCCAGCTGCCCCTTGGGACAGAACTCCCAGGCATTGAGGCAGGGGGCTTCAATCTATCAAGCTATCTGATCTCTTCAGTCTCTAGAGGGCTGCTTACCCAGCAGATGAGGCTATAATCTCACTCGAGCTCTCTGGCCAAGGTGCTGAATATGATTCATAGATTATAGGACCATAGAGCTAGACCTGCAAGAGAGCTTAGAAGTCACAGAGTCCAACCTTTTCATTTTAAGCATGAGGAAAGTAGGGGCCACAGAAATCATGGCTTATCACATATCTATTACGTGACAAATTAAGGGATTGAAACCCAGGTTCTGTGGCCACAGTTCCAACATTTCAGCAAGGAGGTAAAGTGGAAAGAGTATCAAGTCTGGAGTCAGGAAGACCTGAATTCAAATTTAGCCTCAGACAGTGACCCTGGACAAGACACTCTGTCAGCCTCAATATTCTCAAGTATAAAATGAGGTTAATTATAACACCCAACTCATAGGGTTGTTGTGAGAATGAAATGTGTATTTTGTACATAATTCTTTGAATGTTGTCTCCTCCCTGCCTCAGGAAGGGAAGAGTGGTTTGCTCTTTCTTTCTGTCTCCAGCACTTAATACAGTACCTGAGAAATAGTAAATGTTTAATAAATGCTTGTTTCTTTCCTACCATTCTTCTCTTCTGTCTCCCTTCTATCCATTCTTTTTTTCTTTTCTCTTTTCCTTCTTTTTTTCCTTCTTCTCTTTCCTTCCTTTCCTCTCTTCTTTCCTCCCTCCCTCCCTTTCTTCTGTTCCTTCTTTCTGTATTTCTTTCCTTCCTTCTTTTCCTTTCTTTTTTCCTTCCTTCTTCCTTTCTTTCTCCCTCCCACTCCTTTCCATATTTCTTCCTTTATCTTTCCCTTCCTTTTCTTCCTTCCTTCCTTTTTCCTTCCTTCTTTCCCTCCCTCCTTCCTTCCTTCTTCTCTCCCTACCTCCTTTCCTTTTTCTTTCTTTTTCTCCTTCCTTCCCTCCCTCTTTTCCTTCCTTCTTCTCTCTCTCCCTTTCTTTCTTTCTTTCCTTCCTTCTTTTTTACTTTCTTTTTTCCTCATTCTTTCTTTCCTTTTTCTTTCTGTCCCTCTTTTCCTTTCTTCCTTCCTCTCTCCTTTTCTTTCTTTCCTTCTTTCTTCCCTTCCTTCTTTTTTCCTTTCTTCTTTCCTTCTTCCTTTTTTTCTCCCTCCCACTCTCCCTCCCTTCCATATTTCTTCCTTTATCCTTCCTTCTTTCTTTTCTTTCTTCCTTCCTTTCTCCCTCCCGCTTTCCCTCTCTTTCTCCTATTTTTCTTATCTTCCTTTCTTTGATGGATACAACCATGTTATACCATGTTGTTTGCATATACAGAATCATAGAATATCAGATCTAAAATGTACCATAGAGATCATCTATTCTAACCCATTAATTTTACAGATGAAAAAATTGAAGGACAGCAGGAGGCAGCAGTTTGTCCATAGTTAGTGTCAGTCATAGGACTGGAACCCAGATCTCCTACTTCATGGTTTTTTTTCTGCCATATCTGCGAATATATTTTCTTTATCAGACCAGGTGGAGACATGAGGATAGTTTGATGGCAGCTCATCCCATTAATGGAAAAATCACTCAAAATCAATGTCCCTGTCATTATTGGGAAGATAATAGCATCTTTATATACTAAGGATGGTGTTTTGTTTTTATTTCTCCCCCCTTCTTGTCTAGCCCTCAGATTATTACACATCACCTTTTTCAGACACTTTAAGCTAGACATGGTACACAGCAAATTAGTCTCAGACCCCTGCCCACTGTTTCAGACACATCACAAGGATGAGCAGGGCAAGAGCATTCAAACATGATTTTTTTAATGGCCAAATACACAAAGTAGGCTGGGCAGAAAGCTTTCTCCTAGGCCCTACACACGGTTGGTGCTCATCTTTCCCAAGAATTTAAACACTTTGAGAGAAGGGACTGTCTCCTTTTATCTATATCTCTCCAGAGCCTCGCACAGTTCCTGGCACATAATAGATGACTAATAAATGTTTATTGATTAAGTGACTCATTGATGGAAGTTTTTTGTTATTATATTCATGTTAAGGGTTGAGCATATTTCAGGGTGGAAAGTTAGTTAAGAAATTAAGCACCCCCCACTCTGAGGATATCTGTCACTTCTGCTCTTGACATTCTGAGAAGGCTTCATGGAGAAAGGGGGATTTCAGAGTCTATTAGTGATGTAAAAGAGATGACTTGGAGGGACCAAGCACGATTCCATTCTCTCTCTCTCCCCTCTTTTAAGAAATCAAAAATAGCTTAATGCAGGATAAATCAGACTTGCTATATGAGAAACTTCATTCCCAGTGAGGATTTCCACCCTCAAGTGAGAGGTTCCATCCTTCAATGTAATTCAGGAGGAATCAGAGAAAAGTCAGAGCCCCAAAGCATCCCCAAGTTGAGCTGTATTTGTTAGTTTTCTTTCGGGGATTTCTTCTCCTTCTTGGCATGGGGCATTGGGTCCACTCTGTCGCCTCCCAGAGCCACTAGGGTATTATTCACACCAGTTCATTAGCCATGATAGAGTCTGTAGATGACAGCCCAGTGGGTGTGATGCAACGGCCAGAGAGTTGGCCCTTTCTATTGGACAGATGATTGTGGCTGTGGCTGGAGGGCAGGTGAATTATTCTGATTCTAAAGTGTAAGAATTACCGGTCACATGTGAAGGATAGATGTAGGATGCAAAGGAGTGGGTATGGGGAAATGTCTGGGGCAGGTGTATGAGTGGGGCTGTGGATGTTAACAGAGACAAGCAGAGGGGATGATGTGGGTGTGTGGGGAGAGCTGAGGGAAACCTGGGGCTATGTGTCTTTAAGATGGGGGCTCCTGTCAGAGCAGCCACCCCTTCCTCAGCCTAGAAGGTCAAGAATAAGGTCTGAGTCCAAGCCGTGTTAAAGCAAGGTCCCCGACTAGTTCTGCAAACATTGATTATACCAGTAAATCTCCCTCCAAGGGGCCCTGGAAGTGGGGGGGAAGGGCCTTATTTGTTCAGCTGGTATCTTGTTGTGCAATTTTATCACTAAATCTCAACCTCATAGGCAGGGAGTCACTCTTGGGCTGCCCCCTAAGACAATTAATTAATTTGGGTCTTCTGGGTACTGGAGTCACCTAAAAGAGAAGATACGGCGCAAGGTTTTTTGGGGGGTGGGGGGGTTATTGAGGATTGGGGGGGAGACTTCTTAAGGTCTTGACTAGGAGACACTCTAAGTTCCCCTATTTGGAGAATTCAGCTGATGTTCCACCCAGCTTCTCATATACTCCTATCTCAGTTCCTCATCCTCAGCTGCAGAGTACCTGGATGAAGTTATGCACTGTGGGCAGCCTTTCTTTCCATTTCTTTCCCTTTTATTCCCTCCTGCAATACTGGTCATAGAAGGCTTCCAGGCCAGAGTTCCCTGAGGCTGCCCCAACTGACATTATTGGAGGATAGTCCTCGGCATCCCCATGAGTCCCCTTACAGAAGAGCAGAAGGGTTTCCTTTGATCCCGGCTCTCTCCATGACCCTTTAACTTAGATCTCTGTCTAAGGAGTAGCCACTTAGAAGAAAGATCAATATGTCCTGCCAGGTCTGAAGAGAGTGGGCTTGGAACCATGGGTGGGATTTTCAAAGAAGCAAATTTAGGCTTGATCTAAAGAAAAATTTCTCAGTTATTAAAGGCATTTGGTGGGCTATCTCAGGAGGAAGGGAGTTCCTCCCTTTTAGTAGAGATTTCTGGAGATCATAAAGAAGATTCTTGGGACAGTTAAATGGCATAATAGATAGAGCACCAGCTCTGAAGTCGGAAGAACCTGAGTTCAAATCTATCCTCAGACACTTAACACTTACTAGCTGTGTGACCCTGGAGACTCCAGGTTGCTTAGACAAAATAAATAAATAAATAAATGAGCTGGAAACTAACTAAATAAATGGATGGATGGATGAGTGGATAAATAAGTGAATAAATAAGTAAATAAATAAATGAATAAAGAATAAATAAGATTCTTGGTCAGGTACCCTTGGAAAATAATTGGTCTTCTTGGATATTATGTGATTCTGTGACTTGTATGAGCAAAGGGAAGAACAACAAAGTTCTGTGTGGTCTGTCAAGTGAGACTTTAAAGACTAGAAGGGACAAGTTGGGGAATAGTGAGAAATGAAGTTTATAGACAAGATGGGACCCAATTATAGAGGGCCTGGAAGTCAAGCAGACTTAGCTAAATTTAATGGTAAAAGCATTAGGGAGCCACTAAAGGTTGTAGATCAGGAGAGTAACCTAATTACATTATTTTTTGTAGGAAACAAGTTTTTCCCCGGCCAAATGAGCAGCAGAAATCACTTCCTTGTCCACAACTCCCCATCAATCTGACTTCAATATGTTTTTGCTGATGTTATTTGGTCTCTTTTCCAGGTAACACAAACAGTATCTTTGCCCTGGACTACATCAGTGGGGCACTAACCCTGAATGGCGTGCTGGACCGGGAAAACCCTCTCTATAGCCACGGCTTCATCCTGACAGTAAAGGTAAGAAGAGCTATTCCCTAGCCTGGGGTGACAATATCAGAGTCCCCTTTCAAATCCAGGGCCAACCAGTGGAATGAAGGGGGCATACCCTCCACCCTACCGCAGAACAGTGATGATGGCCTAAGTCCCCTTTAGCTTCTCGGTCTGAATCCAATCTCAGAATCACCATATGATTTGGGCAAATCACCAAGCCTTTCTCTTCTTTTAAATTCACAGAATTGTGATTTTATTTCTATAAGAAATCCTGGATCAGAAGTCTTTCATCCAAAGTAGTCTGCTCTGAGATGTTTCATTTAGTCACTGAGCCCTTCCACTGTGTGAGAGATCCTGCTTGAGGCCTGGCAGCTGGGTGATCTCGGGAAGGGCATTTCACTCGTCTCAGCCTCAGTTTCCTCATGCATAAAAATGCAGATAAAAAGAATAGCACCTACCTCATCAGGGTGTTTTGAGGATCAAATGAGATATTTATACAAAAAGGAGTTTGCAAAACTTAGCACATTTTATATAAAGTCAACAAGTATTCATTGAGTACTCATTAAATGCCAAGTTATTAAAATTATTATTATTGATATTATTTTGCCACACTACTCTCAAGTCAAAACTTGCTGGTTTTTAAACATTTCTTTTGTGAGGCAATTGGGGTTAATTGACTTGCCTGGAGTCAAAGAGCTAGAAATGGAAGGGAGGAAAGATGGATGTGATGTGCTTACCATCTTGGTGTCTTGTCAACTCCATGCCCTTTCACACATCCCCAGGTCTAAGACACTCTGAGGTTGCATTTGAACTCAGGTCTTCCTGACTTCTAGCTCTATCCGCTGCATCATTTAGCTGCCCCTATAATTTACTGATTTTTTTAAAAGTTTAATATAGAAAAGTCTATTTGAAATTTACTAAAGTTAAGTTTTTCCAGCTGTGGCTTTGTATCACATGAAGCACTTAATGAAAAAGCAGTAAAAAAGATTTTGACAAATTGCAATGTGATACACTTTTCTCCAAATATTTTAATTTACACAAATGTTTAAAAAATACACATTAAATGCATTTTTCAGACACTCTAAACTTTCTATAATCTCAATACCACAAAAGACATAGAATAGATTCCACAGATGAGGAAAAATCTATTTTGTCTATTAACACTTTGCTCACCATTTACAGTTTTATTACATGAAATGTACATATTGACTTTAAAATCCTAACTTCTGAACCCCAAACTATTTACTGATTTTTTTAAATAAAGAATAATGAGCCAGCTCTATTGCAGTAAAAAAAGTACTAGATTTGGGCCCGGGAGACAAGTTCAGATACAGGCTGTACCACTGGGGGTGTGTAACATTGGCCTCCCAACTTCTCTCAGCCTTCCGATCATCACCTCTAAGAGGAGAAGGGCCAGGATGTATGATCTCCTGGTTCTTTCTGTCTGTACATGTGTGAACATGAAATGATGATCATTTTTAAAGATTTTTTAAAATTTTGAGTCCTTGGGAAGAGTGATTAAATTACAACAATAATAACTAGCATTTATATGGTGATTTAAGGTTTGCAAAGTGCCGTACAAATATTATCTCATTTGAGGAAAGAGAGAAAGGAAAGTTAAAAGAGAGAGCTGATATAGAAGGGTAACTGTAACCTGGGCTACGGGGGTGTCTGGGAAAGGCTGGTGAGACGTAAAATCCACTCTCCAACATCTCCCTCACAGCCCAGTCTAGTATACTATATTTTCTGTCTCTTTCTCTGTCCCTCTGTCTCTCTCTCTCCTCTCTCTCTCTTTCTCCCTCTCTCTCTCTCTTTCTGTCTCTGTCTCTGTCTCTTTCTCTCCGTCTCTTTCTTTCTGTCTCTTTCTCTGTGTGTCTCTCTGTCTCTCTATTTACATATATATATATGTGTGTATACATATGTACATAGCTGTTTCCCTGATGAGAATATGAGCCCCTTGGGGACAGGGATTATTTTTACCCTTCTTTGTGGCCTTGGTGTTTAATAGACGCTTGTTGACTGACTCATTGACTAAGAACTCAGCTAAACAATTCCTCTCAAGACATCAGTAAGACTTTATTGAAAGTCCTCTCGCTTTATGAGCTGCTTCTCTGGGCATCCCACTTCTTTCTGGGTAGCTCTAATTGTTAGGAAACTTTTTCTTACATTGGGCTTAAATATACAGTTCTCACTCAGTGCTTTGGGGGTCAAACTGAATGAGTCTGATCCCTTTTCCATATGACAAAGGGGAGAGAGGGAAGGGAGAAGGGGAACAAGCACTTTTAAGTGCCAACTGTGTGCCATACAATGGGCTAAATGCTTTACAAATATTATCTCGTTTGATTTTTGTAACAGCCCTGTGTAATTATACCCAATTTACAATTGAGGAAAGAGTCAGAGTTCAGTGTTGCCCAGGATCACACCTCAGTATAGGCAGAGGTCAGATTTAATTTTATATCTTCCTGACTCCGAGTCCAGAGTGCCGTCCATTTATCACAAATGCTCCAGCCCTCTCTTCCCTGAGCCACAATCTCCAAATCCTTGGAGGTCCTGGTCGCTCCACCCTGGAAGCCCTGGAAGCCCTAAGGAAATGGTGCCCAGGAGGAGACACAACAGTCTGACCTAGACAGGGGGCACAGTGAGAGCTGCCTGACTGTCCTGCACTCAACTCCAGACCTTTCTTAAAGGAGCCCAAGAGCAGATTAGCGGGGGTTTGGCCACCATATTGGACTGTTTACTCATACTCAATCCAATCCAATTCAACAAATATGCCTTAGACACAATAACAAAACCAAAAACCACATACTTCTTACCTTCTGAGAACTTGCAGTCCGCTAAAACACTCAATTTTTTATCAGATAAAATACCATCTCCTTTGTCCCATTTCTATCTCTGAGCCCCTCTCAGTTAAGTGAATAGAGTGCTAGGTCTGGAGTCAGGGAGACCTAAATATGGCCTCTGACACCTGCTAGTTGTGAGACTCTGGGCAAGTCATCTGGCCTCTGTTTGCCTCAGTTTCCTCATCTGTAGAATAGGATGTTTAAAGTTAGAGTTAGAGTTGGGGGCGCATTTAGGGTTAGGGTTAAAGTCAGAGGCACAATTAGGGTGAGAATTGGGATTAGAATGAAAGGCAAATCTAGGCTAGGATCGGGTTGGAGGTATTTTAATAAGTTGTTTGATCCTATGGATCAAATGAGACAAAACTGTAAAGTTCTTAGCCCTGTCCCAAGTATGCAATAAACACTATCCAAATGGTTAGCTTTGCCATTACTAATAACCTGTTGCCAAAGGAGACGAGGGGCTGGGCAAAAGCCGGCCTGGGTAAGGCGGCATGAGACGGCTGGAGGATCAGGAGCAAAGGCTCCGGGGGTCCTTGGTGAGTAGGGGCAGTAAGTCGTGGAGCGGAACAACCCAACCCCCTCCCACTCACCCAACAACCCGTCCTCTGTTCACAACCTTCCTTTTAATTAAAATCAATATGGAGCTGGGTTTGTGGCTGGGAAAGCCATTTAGGAGTATGGATCCAGCCCAGGCTACGGGGGTCCCAGGAGTTGTTGTGAGAGGAGCCATTGATTGAGGAAAGCGGGTGGGGGAAGCAGGCAGTCAGGAAGCTCTGAGCTCAGAAAGTAACTGTGTTCTAGCAGGTTGGAAAGGACAACCAGCAAAATTACTACACTTAACCTCAGTCAACAAGACCCTCTGCTAATAGCCAGAAGTCAATAAGACTCCTCTCCGCTCCCCTGCCCTTCCCTGCTCGCTCCCTCCTCTCCCATCATAGTGCCCGAACTATTTAACTCAATGAAGAAAGAAGCATTTGGGTGGCTTGAAGGGAAGTAGAGGCTGGAAAAGAGCCCGGGTTTGGGGAAATCCCACGATGGCAAAAAATTCTCTCTGTGCCCAACCCTTCCCCAACTGATAAAGGTCCCTGCCTTCTACTGCATCCCACAATCCTCTTTCCTCGGGGTCACTCAATTCTATAGTATCTGAAACTATATAACAGGGTTCTTTCATCACTCCCTGATGCCAGCAGACCTTATGGTGCTTAGCATAGTATTCGACTGTGTAGACATAAAAGTGGATTGCTGGTGTGTCCATGCCTCAGTTTCCACATCTGTCATTTTGGAAAGCTCCCCTTTCTTGATCCCAAATGGACCCTGATATGTGCCCCCTCCCACTTTCTTCTCCTTCCCTCCCTCCCTTCTTCCTCCCCATGGCTAACATGCATTTTCTCTGGCACTCAGGGCACAGAGCTATATGATGACCGAACCCCGTCAGACGCTTCCTGTATCACTACCTTCAACATCCTTGTCATCGACATCAACGACAATGCTCCCGAGTTCAACAGCTCCGAGTACAGTGTGGCCATCACTGAGCTGGCCCAAGTGGGCTTCGCCCTGCCCCTCTTCATCCAAGTGGTGGACAAGGACGAGGTGAGTCCTGTGGAACCAACACCAACTGTCCCCCAAGGCCTCCACATGAGCCAGGCTCCCCTGCCACTGCGCTGTGCGTTACCAGGAGCAGGTCATTGGCTATTTCTGGGATTAGGGTTCCCCATAAGTAAGAGAGGGGTGCTGTGAAGATAAACACAACCATGTATGTGCATCTTTTAGAGGAAACACTATTCCTATATTCCAGGGGTGTTACCATACCTGGAAGAACAAAGTATTGTGAAAAAGAGAAGCTTTTCATTTGCTTTAAAGTGCTTGGGAAATGGTGGGCTCCACTTGGCGGCAGAACCCTCTGTTTTTGTTCCAAAGAGGTCTAACCCTTCTTGAGCCCCGGGGTGGGGGCGGGGGAGTGGAGATGGGCACAAGGGACAAGCCGAGCTCCCTTGGTTGTCTCAGGCAGCTCCAGAACAAGCAGCTTCCTGGCTCAGAGCAGGACCATTGCTCCTGCCGTTTGGTCCCAGAACTGGGAATCTCCAGGTTCTGCTCACTGGTTTGGGCCTCTCTTCCTGCCCTTGCTCCCTTCACCCCTTCCTGAGCCCGTGCCTTAGCTTCTGCCTGCAGCTGGCATCCCTTTGCCACCATTGTTAATGGAACTTTTGTTTATTACTCTGGCTCTGGGGCCATTCCACCGAGAGATTCCATTAGATTTTCCAGCCCTGTGGTGATGCTCTCCAATTACTTGTCTTGTGGGCTCCTGTTATTCTTGGCCGGCTTTTTCCCTCTGCTCTCTCCTCCCTCTTCCACCATCTCTCCCTCTACAGCATCTGATTATCAGTCCATCTCCCTGGCCGCCACCATTAACCCTTACTTCCCACAATAGGGGCTTCTACCCAAATAGCTTTATCCTCCACTCCCAAACAAGACCGAATGACATATCCCACATGGGGAACCATGGCATTTCCAGGCCAAAGGAGAACTTTCCCCCGCCCCACTTCAAAGCTCACACGTCCATCCCCCTTCCTACAGAAGGGACAAAATCATTGCAAAGGGATGATGAGTCACATACCCATAATGCAGAGGCTGGCACAGCCGTTGAGGCTTCTGAGCCCTATTCAGCATTGATAGAGTGGACTCCTAAGAATGGCAGGCCCCTGGGATGCCTAAGGAAGGTCATCCAGCCCAGGTTAGAAAAAGAACCCATTGAAGTTTCCACAATGATCAGGCCCGTGAGCAGCTGCCATTCACCCAGCAAATAGAGAACAAGATAGAGGCTCAATCTCTATTTAAAAAGAAAAACAAACACGGTAATGGTCTGGGGACTGTGTTGTAGCCGAGAGAATGCACTGGGTTTGGAATCAGAAACTTGGATTTGAATTTCCACTCTGAACAAATAAAGGAGACTCTGTGGAATTCACTGTTAATAAGCCAGATGGCCCCGAAGGTCCTTCCAGCTCTCTTCTGAAGCGTTTGCATAAATGGAGTCTCCAAAGCTCCCTCAATGACCTATCATCATCATCATCAGACTCCTTCACTTATTGGCCACCTGTTCTGCAGAAGCCCCTGCACTTGGTCTCTTTGGGAGTGATGGAAGCGGGTAAAAAACGGCTCCTGCCCACATGGAAGCTTTGAGGAGAAGGGACCCACGCTGGCCAAACTAGAGTGACCTCAGGGAGGATGCTGTGGAGGTCACTTCGGGTGGGGCTGAGCGAGATAAGTTCCATGGAGGGGACAGCACCCTAGGGAGGGATCTTGGGATGGGCAAAGGTGCAAAGGCAGGAAATTGCAGTTCAGTCCAGCAACTTAGCATCTCCTGGGTGGAGGGTTCCATGTTAGATGCTAGGAATACTACGTTGAAAAATGGCCCAGTCCCTAGCTTCAAGGAGTTTACAGGAAACCATGCAGGTCAGATTTGGAGGCAATAAGCAAAAAAGCTTGGCTGAAGTTTTGGTTTTTATTGAGAAAGAGAAGGATGAAATTTAGGGACCAGATTGAGGGAAGCATTTGAATGCCAAGCCAGGGCAAATTCAGCACACTTCTCCTCTCCTGAAAGGAGTGAAGCAAGAAGCCAGCTTCCTAAAACTAAGCTGTATTACCAGCGTCGGTGAAATCATCCCGAGGTCATATTCAATGTCAATGATTTCCCCAGATCCAGTTGTTACTGGCATCTTCTTTGCACTCTCTCTCATCTCATATTCCCTTTGCTGGGGAAGGACAAGGTCTTTTCCTCCTGAATCCCAGGTCACCTCAGACAGGTCACTGGCCTGTGCTCGATCTGTTCCCAACCTGAGTCAATTCTTAACCTGAATTAATTTTTTATATATAGATATATGCATATCTATATATAATGTATATATATATATAAAGACATATGCATGAGTAATTTTTCAGCATTGACACTTGCAAAACATTCTGTTCCAACTTTTCCCTTCTTTCTCCCACCCCCCTCCCCTAGATGGCAGGTAGACCAATAATGTACTTATTATATTAATCATATGATCATATAAATATGTTTAATATTAATATCATATATTAATTATATAAGCATTAATATACTTAATGTTTATATATATTAATTTACTAAATTAATATATATTAATATATAACCATTATTATGTTATATATTATATTATATAGTAAATCATTAATTTGTTTAACTATTTTTGAGCTATATTTCTCTGTAATTGGTTTCCTTTGTATTCCTACGTATTTGATTTTATGTATGTACAAGCGTGCTCCTTAGAAAGAGTGCCTAGGCTTTCCCAGGCTGTCATAGGGGTCCAAAATGCATAAAAAGATCTCCTTTATAAATAGTTCTAGCAAGTCATCTCCACGCCTCTGTTTGATAGACCTTCAGCACAGTGGAATCCATCACCTCCCAAGGCCGCCTGCCATTTTGGAAAACCAGCTCTTTATGTGTATAACAATTTACATATATTATCTCTTTGACCTTCACCCACTGAGATCTGTACATCACTCATCTTTATTTTACAGATGAGGAAACTGAGCATGGTTAAGATTAAGTGACTTGCCGAGGATCATAAGCTAGTAAGTGTCTGAAGGCAGATTTGAACTTGGTCCTGGGTTCTGTCCACTGTTCCCCTTGAGCTCAAAGGGATGTCAGAAACCTTCTGGTCCTGTGCTTTCGTTACCCAGACAAACGAGTGAAGTGACCAGTCCAAGGTGACGTGGGTAATAAACCTCGGGGGTGAGAGTGGAAGCCGGGTCCTGAGTCTGACGCTCTGCCCACCATGTCACATCCTTCCTGGCTCCCTTTCCCAAGTCCATCCTCTTGGAAGAGCAGGGTGCCCCCCGTCAGGCTGCACGAGTAATTTTCCTGCCTGTCTTCTCCCCTCCTGGGACTAAGCAGCAGCGGCAGGGAGCGGGGAGGGCAGAGAGGGAGCCCACTTACAATCCATCCATATACTGTAAGTCAAGGAACCCCAAGGTAAAAGTGCCCATAACTCACTGCCAGGAGCCACCCTGGCCTTTATCTTGGCAGAGAGCTAATGGTGGTGGTGGGCTGGGCTCTGCACCCCGCCGCCATCCCTAAGGTTCTCTCAATGTCAGGGTGAGGCTGGGGGAGGGGGCCGCCAGCCCTTTCCTCCTTTCCCCAGCATCTTAATTTTCTTGGATGTGTTCTGTTTTGCCTCTTGGGCCTTCTCTGGGTCTGCTCTCCTGCCCCCTCCTGCCCCACTGGGAACAGAACTATTCACAATAACATTCTTTCTCAGCTGAACCACCGGCAGTAATTGTTGTTCCTCCTGAGTGGGGTATGGGTTATTGCTCCTCTTACCTCTGTTTGCCTTAATTATCCTGGAATCCTGATAATGAGTGCAAGAATGGAAAAGGGCAGAGCGGCCCAGTGGACAGAGCCTAGCTGGATTCATAGTCAGGAGGACCACCTTCAAATTTTGCCTCAGATCGTAGAGTCAGTGGGTGTTGTTGGCGAGGATGGGGCTGACATGACAGCCCCAGTGTCCCCTGGTCTGAAACGTGGAAGACCAGGGTGGGAAGAGGGGATGTAATCATTGGAACAGTGTAGATCAGTCTAATCCTACAGGATGAGAAACATGGATGGGCTGTGGTCTGCAGCTGTGGAGGGGAGAGTCAGAAGAATCCACAGAGCCATTTTCTTTGTAACCATCAAATGGTTGATTCCATCCTGGACAGGGACCAGATTTTCATCTAAGTGTTATATATTTTCCTTCAATTTAGCACAGTTTTCTATACATATAAGATACTTAATGAATTAAAGTCAATTTATGGTGTGAAAAAAAATTGCCTCAGGTAACTTAGTGACTTTGTAACTCTAAGCAACTTATTTAGTCTGTGTGAGCCTCATTTTTCCTCATCTGTAGAATGTGTATAATGATAGCCCTGCCTCATAGGGGTGTCGTGAGGATCGCTGAGACGCCACAGACAAAGCATTTTGCAAACCTTAAAGCAGTGTGTAATTTTCTCTTATGGGTCTTGGGCAAGAATCAGGCAAGAATGGAGCAGGAGGCGCAGGCCAAGTGTGAGGGAGGGCCAGGAACAGACAGAAATATGAGAACTCTATCCTAAAAATCTAGAACATGTGCCTATTATCCATTGCTTGACATTATTTCTTGGCTGCCCTGTTCCATTAGCTGCTATAATTGAAACATGACTATTTAACCCCTGCAAAACCTGGGAGGCAAGAGAAATAGCTAAAGTTTATGTAAGAAATTTCCTTTCGGGATCTCAGCACATGCTTGCCCTGCACACATGTGTGTGAGCTTATGTATTATATATACACTTATATATGTTATATATAAGTGTATATATAATATATAATTATATTGCTCCTCTTACTTTTGTTTGCCTTAATTATCCTGGAATCCTGATAGTGAGCACAAGAATGGAAAGGGGCAGAGCGGCCCAGTGGACAGAGCCTTGCTGGATTCATAGTCGGGAGGACCACCTTCAAATTTTGCCTCAGATCATAGAGTCAGCGGGTGTCGTTGGTGAGGATGGGGCTGACATGACAGGGACAGTGCCCCTCTGGTGTCTGAAACGTGGAAGATATTATATATACAATATATTATTATTATATATATAAGTGTATATATAATATACTATGTATTATTATATGTGTAATATATGTGTATATATAATATAGTATATATTATAATATAATATATTCAATCTGCATTCAGTATCCATAGTTCTTTCTCTGAGTGTGGAGAACATTTTCTGCCACAAGTCTTTGGGAATTATCTTGGATCACTGTATTGCTGAGAAGAGCTTAGTTTATCATAGTTGAGATTTCGCTTTTATTATTTTCTCCATCCTCCCTGCCATTGTCCTTCAGAATAGCATTAGAAGGCAAGGCAAGCGGTGTCGGATCATCACCCCCTCCAGAGAGGACCAGAGCTGAGGTTCCACAGTTGCCCCCACTCTGAGAATGGGAACCATATCACAAAGACCTTCTGAGCTTTTCTAGTCCAGACCCAAGCTCCTCAAAAAACTGTCTCTAAATCAGCCAGGACAGAAAAGTGTTCTGAACTCCTCCGCATCGCCAGGGAAAGAGATCCCACAGCCTCCCTTGATGATTCCCATTGGGAAGATCTTCTTCCCATCTAACCTAAGTTTCTCTTATAGCTTCATTCTTTTTCCTTTTGTTTATTCTTAATAAAGGCTGAAAACCCCTATTTTCTGACTGATGAATTTTTAAAAACCCAAAGGCTTTTCTGAAGTTATCCTTAACATCAGCAAAATTGTCCTAGCACCCCATGCTCTGCTGATGGAAATTGTACATCCTATACTTCCAAAGGTCAAGGTCTAAGAGAGTGTAAGGAGAGGGCCACAAAAAGGGGACATGAGCTGTTTCAGCCACTGATCTTGGCATTCTGGGGCAATATGCTCCAGTCTAATTCAGATGCCCACAAAGGCCAGATGGCTTAGTGCTTGGGTCCACCCACCCCCAGGGAATCCATGAGTTTGTCTAAAGTTCATGAACTTCAATGGGGAAAAGAGTCATTCTTGTGTTCACTCACCTCCAAGTAAAATTTAGCATTTCCCTCAAATATTTGAAAATGTGATTCTGAGAGGGGACAAAAGGCTTCATGGGGCGCTGCCAGAGGCATCTATGACACAGATTATGCACAAAAGGCTCAGAATCCTTGGTTTAATGGAATGAAGACTGACCCCAAATTCAGAGACCTGGAGGCAAGACTTAGTTCTACCACTCACTAATTGGGTATCTGTTTAAGTCACATTTCCCTCTCTGGGACTCAGTTTCTCCCTCTAGAAAATGGATTAATTGCACTAGAGTGATTTCTAAGGTCCCTTTATAAAAATATCTATAACATGAGGGAAACTATATGGTACAGTGGATAAAGCACCAGTTTCAACTTAGGAGAACCCGAGTTCAAATTTGACCTCAGACACTACTTATTAGTTGTGTGTCCAAGTCACTTAACTCCCATTGCTTCCGAAGGAAGGAAGGAAGGAAGGAAGGAAGGAAGAAGGAAGGAAGGAAGGAAGGAAGGAAGGAAGAAGGAAGGAAGGAAGGAAGGAAGGAAGGAAAGAAAAAGGAAGGAAGGAAGGAAGAAAAAGGAGGGAGGGAGAAAGAAAATAAAATAAAATGTGACTCCAAAAGATTAAGAGAAAAAATACATACCATCATCCTCTAAGACCAACTCTTTGACCCTAACTTTTCACCTATAAGTAACAATAAAACTGCCTCGACTGCCCTTTTCATCCTTCCTCAGGAAGGAGGTCTGGTGCCATCCGGGACCCTCTACATATTTTTCCTGCCAGCCCAGGAATGTGACTTTTTATTCCTATCTTAAACCTTCTTCAAAAAGGTTCAGAGGCGCTTTCTAGCAGTGCACCATTTGTAAAACCACTCTGAGGACAGAAGATCAGGCAGAATCAGGGAAGCAGAGCCAGGAGCAGAGAGAGGCGAGATCCCCAGCACAAAGAGAAATGTAGGCGAGGAGTAATGGAACCTCAGGACTTAAAATGGAAGTGGACCCCTTGTCCAGCCCAGGCCCCACTATGCAGATGAGAAGAGGATGGTTAAGTTGGCTGAGATCACCCAGCCCAGGGAGAGGGCTCAGGAGCCAAGTCCTGGAGCCATCTGGTTGTTATAGGAAATAATAGGAGGCCTGGAGAAGCCTTTGAAAATGTCCGAGCTCTTCTGGCTGTTCCTGTCCAGGAGCTGGTGAATAGTCCCATCCATAGCCACATTGTCTCCTTTGATAGAATGTAAGTCCCTTCTAGGCAAGGACCATTTTTTTTTGCCTTTCCATCTAGTACCCACCACAGCCCTGGTACACTAAATCCTTGTTGATTGATTGATTAATTGATTAGACCCTGTGCTCTCCAGCTCAAGGGTTCTAGAGCTCAGTCATGGAGTTGGGCGATAAGTAAAGGTCCCCCTGGAAGCTTCAGCCCACAGAGAGGGCCCCTCCTGCCTCCATTGTGATGGAGAGGAAAAGGACAGAGGAGGGCAGAGATAAAGGCTGGGGGAGGTGAGCCTTCTCTTCTCCCAACCCAGAGGTTAACAGGGACACATCTGGAAGAAACTAATTCAGTACTCTGATGCTTCATGCTGAAGATGACACAATTCATTTGTTTGAGAGGCATAGGGAAAAACACACACACTCCCCAGGGAAAGAGTGCTCCAAAAAAATAAAATAAACAAACAACCAGGAGTGGGGAAAATCCAGATCTAGAACCAAAGTAGTATTTATTGTTATCCACTTTCCACATTTTTCCATTCCAAAACTGCCTTTGCCCTGTCAGATACCCATTATATGTAACCTTATATTTATTTAAATTTATTTATTTTTATTCTACCATTGGTCAATCTGTCCATGCTCATATTTCCTTGTCCCCAGATTTACCTCCCACAAGCATGTACGTCAAGATCATACACTGTATTCCTAGGTATCTTCTATAACCTCACCACTGCCATTGTTCTCAACCATATCATATCCAGTCCTAGTTTCTAGTTGGCTCATCAATACTGAATATCCTTCAAAAATTGAAACCATTGTTGCTTCTTCCCACCATCCTATGTTAGAGAAGAATGGGAGATGAGACTCTGAAAAAACCAGAGTCATAATAACATGTTATCAGCAATTATGGCAGGATTAGAATTCCCTTCCCTGTCCTCCTCTGGGAAGTTGCTTAATTGAGCCCTCTAGTCACAAATGACTCCCTGGTCTATTCTTTGAAACTTTTGTGACAATTGCTAATCCTGGTGAAACACTGAGTTTCCAGCCCAGACTCCCATCTTCCCATCAGTTCTCCCATCTCTATTCAGAGACTATCATCTCATTTGCCCAAGAAAACCCTACTAGAAAGAGAATCCACCTGCAAAGGGATGTGAAGAGGGGGAAATCCTGCAGTGAATTCCAAGGGTTTTTTAAGTCATTATTCAGTATTTTGAACTATCTGAAACTACTTTTCCTCTATTAGTGAAGGTGGCCAAAAGCAGTCTGTCCAGCAGAGCGGGGCTGGGGAAGGAAACACAGACCATACTAGGGTCTTTGCCAAGAAACACCTCAGCTGGGTCACAAAGAGTCAGGCACACCTGGAAAAAAAAAACAACTGAGCAATAGCACCCTGCAGAAGGAGAAGGTGAGCCCACTAGAAAGTACACTGGTTATAAAGTCAGAGAGAATAGCTTTAAAGTCCTCCCTGAAACTTTCCACTTGTAGGCCTCTGGGCAATTACCTGAAGTGCTCCAGGCCTTCTTTCCTTATGAGATCAGAGTACTTAATTGGTATCCATGAGCTTCATGGGATTTTTCCCAAAAATATTTTGATAACTGAACTTTGATGTAATTGTTTCTGTTGTAATCCTGTTTATTTTGTTTTATGCATTTTAAAGCATAAAACATTTTATATAAAATACAAATTATATATTTTTTATATTTTATATAAAATATATAAAGCATATGCATTTTAAAGCATAATTCTGAGAAGGGGCCAATAAGACCCACCAGACACTGCCAAAGGTGTCCAGAGCAAAAATAGTTAAGAATACCTGGCCTAAATTCCCTCTGAGTCTGCGAGCTTCTCTGTGGTCTCATTCCACACTCC
The DNA here is from genome assembly GCF_902635505.1 of Sarcophilus harrisii. Taxonomy (NCBI): domain Eukaryota; kingdom Metazoa; phylum Chordata; class Mammalia; order Dasyuromorphia; family Dasyuridae; genus Sarcophilus; species Sarcophilus harrisii. The sequence goes on along the minus strand of NC_045427.1, from coordinate 614,742,544 downwards.
TTAGGGCAGTGAAAGGAATGCATATAAATTACTTGTCCAAGCAGTCACTTGGTCTGGGGTAAAACTATAAGTCATAGAGGACACAGAGGGAGAGGGAAAGGTGCAGAACATTTTCTTCAGTCATTGCAGGACTGTCTGACTCTCTGGGACCCCATTTGGGGCAGAGACACTGCAATGGTTGGCCATTTCCTTCTCCAGCTCATTTTACAGACAGGGAAACTGAGGCAGACAGGATTTGGGGCCACCCGTTTTAGTAAGTGTCCGAGGCTGCATTTGAATTCAGGAAGATGAGCCTTCCTGACTCCAGGCCAGGTGCTCTATCCACTTCACTATCCAGCTCCTCATCATGTCCACTCTGCTCAGAAGGATGGGCAAGCAAAGCTAGAAGAATTTAGAGGTGTCCCTGGGACAATGTCCATGTCTCAAGAATGTCTGGAGAGGTACTTGTACCACTCAGTGAGTCACCACTGTTCCCCCTTTGCAATAATTAATAATAATAATTGATTTTTTAAAAATCTGACCATTAAACTCCTGCTGAAAAATGCCATTGACCAGCACAGATTACCACTTTCTTTCCTAGCTAGAGTCTTAGGGACTTGCCCAGAGCCACACATTCAGAATGTGCAAGAAGCAGGATCCGGACCCTAATGCTGCATCTAGCTCACTATCCATTAGGTGACACTGCCTCCTTCTAATTCTAGGCCTGAGAGGAGAGTCATGTAAATTCTCTGAGCCTCAGTTTTCTCATCTGTAATATAGGGAGCAATGTGACACATGGAGAGGGTCCTGGGCTTGGAGTAAGGGAGTCCCACCTCTGATGCTTTCTAGCCGTGTGGTCTGGGGCCATGTCTGAGTCTCTTAACAAAAGTGATTCCCAATCTGTGCTGGTGCTCCATGAATCCAGGGCATAACTTGCGTAACTGGACTCCCCACCTCCCAGTCTCGTGGTAAAGTGAGCTTGTTAAGAGCCGGAACCGAGCAGTGCCTTGTATACAGCAGACATTTAATAGAAGCTCTTTGTGTCGGGGCCTTTGATCCCATAAGGGGCCATAGACACAGGAGTTATTATTGGCAAGCGAGTGCCGGCCTTTGGCATCAGCTGACATTTCCAGGGTCTCTGCCCCCCACCACCACCGGAGCGCCCAAGGGACGGATGCATCTACTTCAAAGGAAATTCCATCTCTGGGAGGGGAGCCAAGGACAGCTCCACACACCAGCCAGTTCTTTCCTCCCATTAATTTCTCTCCGGTCGCCTTCACTGAAGTTCTTATTATGACAATGATAGTTGTTATTATATTTTATCAGAGGCGGTCCCCCGTTGAGCTACTTCCTCCCTGCCTTCCTAAGCTGCCCCGTTTCCCCCCAGGATTATGTGGTATTCTCTGTAGTATTTCAAACACCTCCTCATTTAGCCTTATCGGAAAGTTCAATTAGCAAGGCTTTTTACGCGAGGCTCTAGATCATTAGTTGAGGTAGGATGCCAGACAAGCTTGGCAGCTATGGTGCCCACTTCTAGCTCCTTCTTGTGCCCAGACCCCCTGGCTCCCAGTCCCTCAACTGTACTCCCTACCTTTCTGGCTCTAAGCCAACCTCAACCTATTTGAATTCATCTTTCCCACTGATTTCTGGAGAAATTGCTCCACTTGCCACTCTGGTAGGTCCTGCCCATGGTGCTTCTGCTGATCCCCTTTCTCATCAGTGAATCTCCCCTATAGAATTGATGGTTTGCTCAACAGTTGCCTAGGGTTGCTGTGAGAAGAACACTTTGCAAAATATAAAGTGCTTTTTAAATTTGATCATTTATTAATTATCAAAAATTATTAATAAATTATTTCTGTTTTCTGAGTAAATGTATGCTAATCAGGCTTCCAAAAAGTCATCTTATTAAAAGCAGAGCGCCACAAAAAAAAATGAAAAAAGAAAGGGGAAGGACCCATTTTATTCTCCTCAGATCAGAATCATTTCTTCTTTCTCTCCAGTGCTACACTACAAACTTGGGAGTCTGTGTTTCCAATCAGCCATTGCATTTCCTCTTGGGACAGCTTAGTCCCATCCTGTCAATGTAATCAGTTCCATACAGAAAAAAATTTTGTACCCCAACCCTCAGACTGCCTCCCCAGGATCATCCAAGGGCCATTCAAAGTTGCCATGACAGAGAATGTGGATGGCTTAATACAACCCAGCCCCACCACTAAGATAATGCAAAGTCTATGCCTTCCTGATGGGAGATTTCTGAGTATCAAATTTCAGTGGCACTTAGAATTCAGAATTCCATCTTTGTCCAAGGAAGCCGTATTGCTGACCCGAGAGGCAGAGAATCACAAAATTTTTGAGCTAGAAAAGAACTTAGAAATTATCTGGTTTAAACCCCTAATTTTAAAGATGAGGAAGCCAAGCCCCATAAGGCAGAGGAACACGTGGTGGAGAGACTGATAATGACATCCAATTCTCCTAACTCCCAATTGTCTTTCCCCAATTCCAGGAGTTCTGAACCTTATTTGTGTCACAGACCCTTTTAGTAGTCTGCTGAAGTCTGTAGACCTCTTCTCAGAATAATATTTTAAATACACAAAATACAGAGAAACCAATTTTATCAAAACATTGTTCCAAATTTTTTTTAATAAATTCATGGACCCTCCCCCCCAGGTAAGAATCCTAGCTACATCATAAGCAAAGGCAAATAGTTATGCCTCTGCAAAAACTTCATGCCCATATTCCATTCATACTTCTTAGTTGCTCACCTAGCCCAATCTTGAAGTTTGTGGCTTTCTATACTCCTTTGGAAATTTTCCCTAGGGCAATTACCCAATTTGCCACCTCCTAGTTCTACCACTACTGGGGATAAATGGGTGTCATGTATATCCTGCTGCCTTTAAGCACTAGCTAAGTACTTCTCAGCTGGGAGTTATACTTGTGTCTATCACCCTATCACCGTGATCATGGGCTGTGAAATACCCTAATCAGCAAATAACATGAGTATACAGATCCCTGCTGGGACAGGTGACAAGGGCATGAAGGAGAATACTACCATCTCTTCTCCTCAGTCTCTTGGAGGTTCTCCCCAAACCCGTTTTTCTGGCATCTCATTGCCCCCATGTCAAGGAAAGTGGGGGATTATGGGTAGATGATGGGAAAGGAGACTGGATGCCCTTTAACATTATACATATTCTAATAGCAGAATTAAAATACCCAGATGTGAGGCTGCTTCTCCCAAATGTGCCCCCTTTCTGATCATCCACAACATAAGGTAAAACCACATCTTTGGTATTCCCAATAGTTAACCTTGCAAATAAAAGCATTTAACATCCGTGTTGATGTGCTAACAGTCCCCAACGAGGAAAACGTCCAAGTAAACAAACCATTAGGTTGCATTGAAGAGAGCCAACACAAACACATTCTGCTAATTTGCTAGTTGTGGATGGAGTCTGGAGAGGTTAATATCACCTTATTTTTCATGGCCACCAACTGATTCCATCCTTGGGGACCTGGCCAATAATAATAGCTCAATTATACTTTCAATCCTGTCCAAAAGATTTGGTCCTTCCTACAATATCATAAGATAAGAATTCTCTTTTTCCTGTTTTAAAGAGTTCGAGTGATTCTGCCCAAGATCATATAACTACAAGTAGGACTCCAATTCTGTCCAGCTGCTTCCCAGACTAGTACAACCATCTAGTCCTTACTACTATCATTTCCTTCTTGTTGGTTTCTCCCACTAACATCCTCCTGAATACTCCTGCACATATAAATTATGTACATGTTCTACACACTGGGAGACACTTTGGAAGGGTTAGAATGGTAGGACAGGGTGATAGCTAGGATTTCTAGGGGACCCAGAAAATCGAACAGAATTGAACAGGTGAGCACTGTGTGCTGGGTCATTAGTCTGTTAGATTAAGGGTACTGCCAAGGGGGTAGGTAGTACTCAAAACCTATTGGCTCCTCATGGGGATCAGAAGAATTGGGAACAGTTATCCGATTCTTGGTTTTCCATCAGAAAGAAGGTCATGGATTACAGGAGCATAGACCTAGAGGTAAAAGTAACTTTAGCTGTCCCTTAGTCCAAATTTAGTCAGTTTTACAGTTGAGGAAACTGAGGTAGATTGTGACTTTTCCAAGATCATACAAATCTGGTATTCAAACTCAAAGCTTGTGCCTCCAAATTCAGGAGAACACATACCTGTCACAGTTTTTAATCATTCCAAGTTCCCCAGGGACATCTTCATTCACTTGATATTTCAGCCCTTCCCCAGAGGAAGGGAATTCCAGTAGCATTTTGGGTAAGACTGAATGTGTTTGAGTCAGAACCTACCAGTTTCCTCATTTTTCCAAGCTGGACCAGCCTATTCCGATAAGAGGAGCTTTTTCAAGGAGGGTGGATTGATATTGTTGGCAAGAAAAATACATTAGGAATTGGGAATAAGTGGACTGGGGAAAGAGAGAAAGAGTGGAATAGGGGATTCCACACATCTTGATATTAAATTGAATGTTTGCCAGTTAAATGCAAATAATATCAAAAATTGGAGGCTTATTTTAAGCAAGCATTCTTAACCTGGTATCTGGAAATTTTTTAAATATAGATATTAATAATAATACTTCAATATAATTAGATTTATTTATAGTCCCATGTGTTTTATATTATGTATCTAAAACTATTCCTCTGAGAAGTCCATGGGCTTCTCTAAACTGCTTAATGGGGTTCGTGAAACAAAAAGAAATTAAAAACTCCTGTTCTAAAATGAACAGCTGGGGCACTTTTAAAAGGTCCCTCTCCTGTCTCATTCTTCTCCTTTCCATCATGGGTTCTACTCCTAGATCCTAGAATCGTAGCGCTAAAAGGCTCACCCAACCCAGACTTCTTATTTTCTATCTGAGGAAACTGAGGTCCAGAGCTCACAGAGTTAATAAATAGCAGGGGTAGAATTTGAACTCAGAACCTCTGACTGCAAAATTAGCATTGTTCCCTCCATACTGGATTCCTCTCTTTTCTTCTTTCTTTCCTTGGCATTTAGTTGCCTTAGGATGCCCAACTCTGGGGCAGTGATCTTCATTCAGGTGTTCAGCTCCCTTTATGTGACCACTGGAACAGAACAGGGCAGTAGAAATCTGGACACCTGAGTCCTCACATCCCTCACTGCTTCCTAAGGCCATGATATCCCTCAGCTAAATCTGAGGAACAGAAAGAACAAGCAGTCTTCCAGACAGAGTAAATCTATGAGAAAACCTCATGTTGTTGCTCACTTGTTTCAGTCATCTCCCACTCTTTGGGATCCCATTTAGAGTTTTCTTGGCAAAGATATTGGAGTGATTCACCATTTCCTTTTCCAGTTGAGGAAACTGAGGCAGGCAGGATTAAGTGACTTTCCCAGGATCACACAGTCATATTTGAATTCAGGACTTGCTGACTGTGCCACCTAGTTACCCTCCTGATCCCAAGTTCTTGCCTATTCCCAATCTTCAGTAATGGGTTTTTGTTTCTCCCAGAAGGTGACACAAGGGGAGGGTACTCCTAGTTCCTCCCCTGCCACCAAGGTTTATCCAAGATGAACTCACCAGCGTTCCTGAAAAGGTTTGGCGTCCAGAGGAGAAAGTCCACAGTTGAATGCAAAGCAGTGTGATTAGTGGATAACAATCCCCCCTCCCGATATTCATAAGGCATTTAGATTTCTTTGCTTTGCAACATATTCCTCTCTCTGTGGGAACGGGGAAATAGTTTAGCATGGTAAATAGAGAGGGGCAGGCTATATGAGAACCAGACTCCCTCCCTCTCTCTCTCTCTCTCCCTCCACTTCCCTGCTGGGCTTCAGCACCCACCAAAGGGAGAAGGGGAGCTGGCCAGAGTGCTGAAGGTCACTTACCCAAGTGGACGCCTCCTCATTGGCCAAGGCAGGGCTGACTTTTCCAGGCTCCTTCAGAAGCTGGCCAGCACCTTCTTGCAACACAGACTAAGGGCAGACCCTTGTATTATTCACTATGAGAGACCCAGAAGGAATAGCAAATTTGGTTCCTGCCCTCTGGGAGCCGTTGCTATACCTGGCACGGGCAAAGCAGGATATCAAAGAGACCTGCTCATCAGAGCCTGATACCAGTAATCAGACCTAAATAGCCGTCCTCCAGGTGGGACTGTGATGCCCCTGACAAGGATGATCACTGAGTCTACATGATTGAAAAAAAATTGAGAAATGTGCTCTGGGTTATAGCCATGGGTACTGTGGGCAGAGCCTAGAGGTGGAGGGATGTCTGGTCCTGCAATTTCATTAGCCCAAATCTCAGAGACGAGCAGCACATTTCTAGCACACCACAGGGTATGATGCTTCCAATCCCCACCTGTGTAGGAAACCCCCGGTGCGACCCTGGCCTTCAGTAGATCTTGTAGCTCAGAACTCCGAGCCTGGTATAGCCCAAGTTGCTCCCCTCTGCTGGGCAGAATGTGGAAATAATGGAATAATGAACCCAAGGTCAGTCCTTCTACGTTGGGGGTCATTTCACCTTGCCACAGATACATCCCCAAAACTGTTCTTCTGCTTACTCGTTAATGGCAAGGGGATGCTGGTTAAGACAACTGGACATTACGATCATATCCATTCAGCTCCCTGAGAAACATAGGAGAGGTAGTGCGGGCTAATAAAAGGAAGCTGAACTGGAAATCAGGAAAGATGGGTTCAATCACTGCTCCTGTCATCTATTAGCAGTGTCCCTTAATCATTCTTTGCCTCAGTTTACTCATCTGTAAAATGAGTATGGTAATATCTGTAGTATGTATCTTATTTGAATGCTTTAGGGACAAGGTAATATATGTAAAGTGTCTTTTAAATCCTAAGGGATTGTGTATGTGTCAGATCTGATTACCATGCTGTGTGCAGGGTATTAATGCATATAGCACCTACTATGTGCCGGGCACATGCTAAGTGCTTTACCATGATGATCTCATTTGATCTCCACAGTCACCCCAGGATATGGGTACTGTTATTATCCCCATTTTACAGATGAGTAACCAGACAAAAGGAGATTACATGACTTGCCCAGAATCAGCTAGTGTCAGAGGTAGAATATGAACTCAGGTCCTCCTGACTCATCCCCCTGGACAGTATCATTTTTGAAGTGTAGGGTACAACTTGTTCTTTTTAAGCACTGAGTCAGGGTCTTTGAGCTCTGCTACTTACCTTCTCTGAGTGAAGAGGAAGCCATTTCACCTCTGTGAGCATCAGTTTGCTCATCTATAAGATGGGACCTCGTACCAGATTCCTCTGGGAACCCTGTGGGCTCTGGCTGTGGGGTCTCTAGGTCCTTTCTCTTTGTAAACTCCACGATTCCAGGTAACTTTGGGGCAGAAGGAGAAACCCTGCTGCCTCCGTAGCATTTCTGTATGCCCTTTCCCAGCTTCATCCAGAGCGGGTGACTCATTGAGAGTCATCCAAGGACAGTGAAGCTGGAGAGCAGGTGGCTGGACAGGCTAGGGGCAAGTCTCCAGGAAGAGACCCTCGGGAGCCCCCGAGGGCTCATTTTCACTGGGGTAAGTGCCATAGGATGTGTCCACGTGCTCCAGGGAAGGCCTGAGGAACGCTCCCTCCGTGACTACAGAATCTCCAGCACGAGAGTAAGACAAGGACACCTGGGAATGAGGAATCAGGCAGACTGGATTTGTCTAATTCTCATGGGAGCCGGAGGCATTTGGCTATATGTAAGCAAATAGGATTCATAAATCAGAGAAATTGAGAGCTGAAAGATACCCCATTATCTAGTCACAGGTCAGAGGATTCGGAGATGGCTGGGGGTGGGGGATGGGTTTCAGGAGTCATCCAGTCCCCCTCCCCCTCCCTCTTGGGTCACACAGCCCTCCAGGGGCAGATCCAAAGTCACATCTTCTTCCCATAGGACTTTCCACTAAGAAAAATGACACTCCCTGTACCTGAGCACTCAGGAGGAATTGTCTTATGTAGTCCCCACCATGACCCTACTATAGGTACCATCAATTCCATTTGACAGATGGGGAAACTGAGGCCCAGAGAAGCCTGCAGATTTCTAAGATGGGATTCAGACCTAAGCTAGCTGGCAGAGCTAGCCCTCCTGCCTCCATCCAGATGGCCTCACTCATGAAGGATGAAACCAGGACTTAGGGGGCTCAGGGGGTTTTACTGGGGTCACACCGGGCCAGGACCAGTAGCCAAGATTCTGATTCCATTGTTCTCACCACAAACACAAGCCACTTCCTTAAAAACACCCCAAGTTTGGGCAGCTTGCCCACATACGTTCTGAGAACGTTTCCCAGGGGCCGAGGACCCCAGCATGCCCGGGCAGGTGACCCCACTGCCCAGCAGCCCCTGCCCGCCTTTCCCCTGCTCTACACCCAGCCCACGTCGGACATATAATACACACATACACCCGGCGAAATTGACGGCTCTCCAGTATTCTTTCCCCAAAGTGCCAGCTGCCAATCGGATTGAATTAGATTTCACAGGGGTTTTTGCAATACATGGAATTCACCAGCAAATTACTCTTAAAGAGGGAAAATCAATCATTTGGAGCAGAGATAAGCTGAAGGCAAGGCAGCCTCGGATTGATCCCGTCTGTGCAGGCGTGTGCGGAATTCTACAGATAACCTGGGGAGAGGAGGGAGGGGAGGGAGGGAAAAAGGCAAGGAGGCAGGAGAAAGAAGTAAGAGGAGGCGGAGGGGGGGAAGGGAGGGAGCGCACACAAGGACAGAGGAGACAGAGACAGAGACACAGAGAGACAGAGAGAGGGGAGGGCTCAGAGCACAAGAACAAGGAAACAGAAATGGGGGGTTGTAAGAATACAGCTTTGTAAGAGGAAGAGAAATTAGAGGTCATCTAGAGCAGGGCTTCTCAAACTGTTTCTACTTACAACCCTCTTTTTGCCTGAGAAATGTTTATGTGATCCCAGGTATATAAGTATCTAATATTTACTGATAGTAAATCATAAGTTTGTAGCCCCTGCGTTCAGTTACGGGACCCCATCTGAGGACATGAACCATGGTTTAAGAAGTGAGATCTATACAACTGACTCATTTTATGGACGAAGTCCAACACAATGAAGGGACTTGTCCAAGGTGGCACGGGCAATGTGAAACAGATCACTTCTGAAATCTGAAATTAGAGCTCTTTGCTCAGTACCCCAAGGGAAAAGAAGGTAACAGAAGTGGCAGGCTGGAGGAGAGAGAAGCTTAGGAGAGGCAGGATTTTGGACCCTGTGCCACAAAAAGAGTCCTATTTTTTAAAATTTAGGAAGACCAAAAATTGAGATTTTTATGCAAACCAGAAGGTGATGGAACAGAAGAAAGTGGTTTGATCTCTGCTGAAATTGTGAAGCTAATTAGTACCTATGTAGTTCTTTAAGGTTTGCAAAATGCTTTACTTCTTATTTGATCCTCACAATAACCCTATGAGATAAGTGCTATTATTGCTATTTCTATAAAATAGTAATTATTACTATTAGTAATACTAATAGTATTAGTAATACTAATAGTATTATTACTATTTTATAGAAAACTGAGAGAGGTTTGGTGACTTTTCAGGGTCACACAGCCTCATAAATGTCTGAGGCTGGTTTTAAGCTCTGACCTTTCTTACTCCAAGCATGGTGTTCTTATCCAATATACCACCCGGCTGCCTATGTCCCCATCACTTTTTATGAGCCAAGATTGATTGACTTGGGTCTCGGAGGATTGAAATGTGGAGAACGAAGGATGGATGAGAACTCCTGGTCAGCCCTTCCCATTCCCAGTTTGGTCCCTTGACAGGACAAGAGTACCCAGGAAGGTGGGGAGCCTCATGGGGAGCAAGAACAGCTGTGAAATAGCTTCTTCTGAAATCTCAACATCTCTAAACTAGAAGGAATTTGTGTGATCAATGAGTCTAACCTGTCTCTGAATAGGAATCTCTCCTTACCTAAATACTTGGCAGGTTGTCATCCAACCATCACTTGGAAATCTCTGGTGTTGAGAGACTCATTGCCACACAGTGCAGCCCTTTTAGATATTAATAATTGTTAGGAAATATTGCATTACATAGAGCCAAAAGACTGCCCCTCTGCCCCTTTGCTCCTAGTCTTTTTGGGGGAGAGTGTGAGGGGGACAGGGACAAAGCAGCAGAGTCTCAACTTCTCCCCAAGGTGTAGTGAGAATGAAAATGAAGAGTGCCTCCCTAGCCATGGGTACTCTGGACATCTGCTTGGTCTTAATTAAGTGAAGCGATGGATGATGGGGTGATAAAGAACACAGTAAGGGGGGTGTTTGATTTTCTGTCACTCAATAGCATAGATCAAACAGGGACCACAAGAAAGGAGGGAAAAACCATTCCTTCATAATCCACTGGGAGCCAGGAGCTGTTTGGGGTGACATGTCCCTTAATCTTGCCTAATTTCATGGCCAAGAGCTCTTTCCCTAAACCATAGCTAAGTCTTCTTGTGAACCTGGAAACAGCCACTAGCATCTCCTTTCCCTTGCTTTATTCTCACTGTCACCACCACCACCACACACACACACACACACACACACACACACGTATGTGTACATATATACATACACATATATGCACACATGCAATACATATACACACGTGTGTGTGTGTGTGTGCACATATATGTGTGTATGTAGGGAAATGAAGATTGAGGTCCTTGGTGTGTAGCCATTTGAGAGCAGATATATACAGCCGCCCTTTCTCCAATTCTTGGGCACATGTAACAGCAGCAGAGATTGTCTCCTAAGAGGAATTCCCCTGGAATTTTCCCTTGATGGAAATGTGCTATTGGCTGTGATTCCCCCGGGAGGCCACCAAGTCAAGGACAAGTATATGCAGAGTTCAGAGGATGGGTATCAGAGCTCACAATCTATGGAATAAAGGATAGAAATGGTCCCCATCTTAGGGGACAGGGGAAGGCTCATGAGATCATTGCTGAGCCAGGAGTTGATGGGACACATGAATTGCATTTGGGGAGGTAGGAGCTGACTCGCAGCCGGGAGGAAACTCATGTCCTCTTCCTTCAAACCCAAGGTTCTCTTCCCTACTGTGATACTAGCCCTCCGCCCAGAGCACATAGATATTGGTTGTATGTTGGGGGTGAGCCGCTGGGGACAGTGGTGCTGATCGGACAGTGGGCATGAGAAGGGGATGTGAACAAAGCCCACCTCAGGGGTTCCTAATCCAGAATGTGCACAAAGTAGAAATTAAGCACCACTGGCCAGGAACGCTGGAGGAAAGACCCCCCCCCACCAAGGGGGATGGACCACATGACCTTCCAGGTCCCTTGTTACTCTGAAGGTCTTTGATTCCTGAAGGAGACAGCCTTGAGCTCTTGAGCAGAAAGATGACCAAGTGATTAGGGTGGAAGGAAAGGGACGATGACTAATCTGTGGCTTTCATCCTGGCTCATCCTCACTTGCCAAAAGATCTTGTGTAGAGAGATGCCCTTTTCTGCACCTTTCTCTGCTTCCCTTTCTGAGAAGTGACATTTTGTAGGATTTGTAGGGAGGAAACAGGGGCGGCAGGGAGGATGGCAGAGCTGCTGAGCAGCTTTGGCTCCTTAGGATCTGAGACTGTTTCCACAATTTCCAATTTCTGCTAATGGGCAACCATTGATTGTAAGCAGGGGGCCAGGGTGTGGTTGCCTTCCCAGCATCTGTCTCTGATATGGAAGGCGGCTCCCTGGATGAATATTTGATTTTTCAGAGTCAGAGATACAGAGACAGAGATAGATGCAAAGAGACAGAGAACGAGAGAGACAGAGAACGAGACAAAAACAGAAAGAAACAGAGAGAGAGAGAGAGAGAGAGAGAGAAGATAAGTGCGGTAGCATGAAGAACACTTTATAAAGTGTGGAAAGTGAGAGCTCGGCCCCTTGTTTCTGCTCCCCCACTATTTGTCCCCCAATAAGTAGGGCTTTTAAAACCCTAACCAAAGACAGAGGGGAGAACCTGCCCCATAAACCAGGATGGGTGAGGACTGTGGGGCAGAGGGAAGGATGGGAAAGCAAGCCTTGGAAAAAGACCGCGCCTGTTCCTAATGCTATCAAGCCCCGTCCTCCCCCGCTTGTTGCAGGATCAGGGAGGCAGGAATAAAGAGTAGGGGGGAGGAGGAGGCTGGAGAAGTTGAAAGTTGCAAGGCAGCCCCTTCTGGCAGGCAGCTGATAACGGGGGACACGGGAGGATTGGCGTTCTGCCCTCCGCGGGGGGCACAAAGGCTTCAGTAACCAGGAGCAAAGCAAGCGGCATGGGAGCAGAAATCATCAGGGGGAGAATTATTTTATGTGCTGAGCTCCCACCCCCTCCCCAATAAATAAATAAATAAATAAAGCCCAGCCTTCTCCGCCAGCCTCCCCATGGGTATCCGGGCCCCGCCCCCCCCAGATGACACGTGGGGAGGTGCAGCCGCTGGTAATTGGCAATGGCAGCTATCACCAGCCCCATCAGATTTCCCAGCTGGAAAGGAATTTAATCCACCAGGCTCCTCTTGGCACATGCTGGGGCTCCTTTTGATGTTCTTCTCTATAGCACTTTCTGACAAAATGGCCCCTCGATAACTCTTCGAGGACCCCCTACCACCTCCCCACCCCACAAGGAGCCGCCCGTGGCTAGGAAACGCGGGCCGTGGGACTCGGAGACAAGGCAGTGACCCCGTCTGTCTGTCTGTCTTGGGGGGAAGGGGGTAGACAGGCACTTTTGATCAATGTAAGGTGTTTTTCTGTCCTTGTGCCTTTGAGGCAACAGGACCTTCTTCACCGTCCTCAACTTATTTGGGGCTCGTTTCCACAATCTGTGAAATGGGAGCATATTATCCATGTCCCTCTCTGCTCCACAAAAATTCTTAAAGAACCTTTGGCCATCGGATTCTTTCCCACGACTTCCAGCTGCTACCTCTATTCTCAGCAGCATCATCCCTTTCTCTCTGGTTCAATCATGTCGTCATTTTTAGCTCTTTTTTCTTACCTTCTCCTTAATTTTTGATCCACTAAGTCTTTGCATTTCATTTTGTTAAATGTACTTTCTGATGTACTTTCTCTCTTTGCATTTCCACAACTACCTGCAACCCCAGGCCTTTGTCACTTCCCTCCTGGAAGTTCCGAGCTGGTCACTGTCTTGGGTCAGAGCCTGGGAAGATATCTGTGCCATTTGAAAGTATTGGGGGGGGGAATCCACCTTCCCCCCCCCCCAGTTCCACATTTAAAAATTCGGCTTCCTCTGTGTCGCTGACCGCAGAGGCTTCAAACCCTTACCTGTAAACCCTTGAAATTAGCACTTTGAAAGTCTCACTTTCATATCTCTCCACCTCCATCACGCCTTCATCCCTTAGTAAACAGTCTTCACTAGCAGTATTCGTGAAGCTAGAATTGTGATGGGGTTTTAAGGTTTGCAAATGCTTCGCAAACATCATCTCATTTTATCCTCACAACAATTCTGGGAGGTCAGTGTTATATTTTCCACATGGGGAAACTGAGACCCGGGGTCTTGGACCTTGGAATTGTCTGAGGCTGAATTCAAACTTGGATTCTCCTGACTTGAGTCTCATTGTCCTATCCCTGCCCCATCTAGCTGCTGTAGCCAAAAATTGTTACCTGATATTCTATCTTCTGATCATGAATTTCTGTTACAATGTCATCCTTCAGAGCCAGGGAGAGTTGAGTTCAAATTCAGCCTCCATACTAGCTATGTGACCTTGATCAAGTCAGATAATCTCTGCCTCAGATTCCTCCCTTGTTAAATGGGGTTCCTAATGATACCTCCCTCCCTCAGAAGCTTCTCCAGTTTAGAAGGACCTGTGAGAACCTCGATCCCAGCAGCTTTGCCTTTGCAGAGCAGGGTCACATCTGTGATTGTGCGAGGAAAACGAGGAGGAATTGGCCATTTCCAATCCCTTTTTTCAGATATTATTTCATTTGATGCTCACAACTGCCCTGCGAGGTGAAGAGCCCAATGAGATAACAAAAGGCAGACTCGGCTCACTCGGAAGCTCTGCGTTGTGACATACATAAGCAAATACAATGGATATCAAAGTAATGCAACATCATTTAAGAAAGGAGAGGGCACGAAAAGCTGGCAAGGAGGAAGAAAAGGAGGCTCTCGCAGGAAGGGGAACCTACACCATGCTAGGAAGGAAGCTAGGGATTCTACAAAAGAGGGAAGGTGTCCGGACCGGAACATTATTCACGGACATCCTTTAGCCCGCCAACATGACTGGGATGGAGTGTAGGGAGAATAGTACAGATTAAGAATGGGAAGTGGGTGGGAGCCAGATTGTACAGGGCTTTCAATGACGGGCAAGAAGGGGCTGGCCCTGGGTCTCTCCTGCCATACACGCCTGGGGTTCCAAAGGGAACGAGCCTGAAAGCAGACCTGTAATATAAGGCAATGGGGAGGAAAGAGACCACCTTAAGGGAGGGCTAGGGCATTGTCTGATCAACAGTTTTTATTTATTAGGCGTTTGCTGTGAGCCAGGCACTGTGCCCCGAGATGAGAGTCCCACCTCCAAAGTGGCCACAAGCCCCCCGCTCCCTAGCCTGACCCCAGCCCCAGTGCCACCTAGCTTTGCCCAGACAGGGGCTTGCCATTTGCTCATCCCACCTCAGCATCTCTGCTCAGCCTGCTCTCCCCACCTGCCGATCTGTGTGCGCCCTTCCTTTTCTCCACACTCAGCTCAAGACTCATCCCAGCCAGGGAGCTACCGCTTAATGCTACCAAATTGTTTGATCTTGGTTTTCACTGGGTCAATTTGCATGTTATTAACATGACTGTCATAAGTATTCTTCATTCTTTGCGTGAATGTATGTACCTAATCCCCAAACTGAATGTCTAGTAACATGATAGTCCTTTCCTTCTTTCCATTCTTCCCTACATACTTTCCTTCCTTCCTTTCCCCTTTCCTTTGCTTCTTCATTCCTTCCTTTGCTTCTTTCTTTCCCTTCTTTCTTTCCCTTGCTGCCTTCTTTCTTTTTCCTTCCTTTTTCTGTTTCTTTACATATTTCTTTTTTCTTTCTTTCTTTTTTCCTTCTTTTCTCCCTTCCTTTTATCTTTTCTTCTTTCCACCTTTCCTTTTTTCTTCCTTTCCTTCTTTTTTCTCTTATTCCTTCTTTTTTCTCCCTTTTTTCTTTCTTTTTTCCTTCTCTCCCTCTTCTTTCTTTTATTTTCTTTTTCTTTTCCTTCCTTCCTTCTTTCTTTCTCCATTTTCTTTCTTCTCTTCTTTTTGTTTTCCTGCTTTTTTCTCCCTCCCTTCTCCCCTTCCTCCCCGTTTCCTTCTTTCCTCCTTTTCCTTCTTCCTTCTTTCCTTTTTTCTCTTTTCTTCCTTTCTTTTCTTTTTCTTTTCTTCATTCCTTTCTTTTTTCTTTCTATTTTCCTTCCTTTCTTTCTCTCTTTTCTTTTTTTCTTTTTTCCTTCCTTCTTTTACTTCTTTTTTCCTTGCTCCCTTCTTTCTTTTTTCCTTCCTTTTTTCCTTTCTTTACCTATTCCCTCTTTCTTTTTTTCCTTCTTTTCTTTTTTTTTCTTTTTCTCCTTTCTTTTTATCTTTTTTCTTTATATATTTTCTTTTTCCTTCCTTTCCTTTTATCTTTTCTCTTCTTCCTTTTTTCTTTCTTTTCTTCCTTTTCTCTCTTTTCTTTCTTTTGCTCATTTCTTTTTTCTTTTTCTTCCTTCCTTCTTTCTTCCCTTTTTTCTTTCTGTTTTCCTGTCTTTTTTCTCCCTCCCCTTCTTCCCTCCTTCCTCCCTTTCTTCTTTCCTTCCTCCCTTTTTTCCCTCTTTCCTTTCTTTCTTTTTCTTTCTCCCTTTCTTTTCTTTCTCTTTTCTTCCTTCCTTTCTTTGTCTTTTCTTCCTTTTTTCCTCTCTCTCTCTTTCTCTCTCTCTCTCTCTCTCTCTCTCTCTCTCTCTCTCCCTCCCTCCATCTTTCTAGTCACTTGGATAAACCCTCAATTAAAACCCTTCCTCTGACTTCATAGCCAAGTGACTCTGGACAAAAGCTTGCCCTTTTCTTAGCCTCAGTTTCCTCATATGTAAAATGAGGTGATAAATATCAGCATTATCCATCTCATAGGGTTGTTGAGAGACTAATATTAGATTTTATATATATATATAAAGTGCCTTGCAATCTTTTTTATTGAACAGTTTTACTCTGCCTTAGAATAAAAACCTTCCTTTAATATTGCAAGATATACTGCATGCTGCCATGCTGCCAGTTATTAGGGTACAAAATACCCCACTCATTAACCCAAAAGGCTACGAAGATGCACCAGTTCATAACTTCACAACATGTATCCCTGATATTATTTACAATTTCTCTTGTTTAAATAAGCCTGGGATATCTCAGACAGTCTGCATAGTTATTGCAACAGCACAGCACTTGTCTTTATGTTCAAAAACCCCCGAAGTTGTTCAGTGTCGTGATTTATGAGTCCTCAAAAAGGTTGTGTTGGTAACATGCAAACAAACAGTACTAAACAATACTATCTAAACCATGGCTGCCAAATACTGGACCTTAATAAGGAAACCAAATAATAAAATACCGCCTTTGTAGTACTATTCAAAAGCTATAAAATTAAAATTAAGATAAGAATATCAACCACCTTTCAATACTCCCATTTTCTTTCCTACAGTGCAGTTCTACACTTCTTTATCTCTACTGAACATTTTGAGGATAAAGTTAATAAAATCAGCAAATTAGATTAAAAAAAAATTTTAATCTTTGGATCCCTTTATTCCTGTGATCGCCATAAAAACACCTGGATGGCCAGATTTCATTTTTTCCATTATAATTTAAACATATCAAGAAGATTTATGAGTAATTTTAATTGAGTGCCTTGCAATATTGAAAAAACAATATGTTGTTATTGGAATTACATGGTGAAGGCTTTTAAATACAAGACTAAGAAGTTGTTATTTTATCTCATAGATAATCTGAAGTGCCACTGATGATTCACAGATAAGAAAGGGACATTGCCAGACTTGTGCTTTTGAAATATTATTTTGGCCACTCATGGAGAGAATAGATTCTAGAGGACATAGATTAGAAGTAGGAAGAACAAGTAAAATGCTGTTGAAATAATCCAGGGAAAGGGTTACTAGGGCCTGATCTGGGGCATGGAGGGGGTGGTTATGTAAGAGAGAAGGGGAAAGATGCAAGAAGTGTGGTGGAAGCAAAGACTTGACAACTGATTGAATATGGTGGGAGAGAGAAGAGCTAAAACAGCCCTGATTTGTGAACTCAAGTGATGGAAAGAACAGTGAGACCACTAAGGCAAATGGCAGAGTTTGAAGGGAAAGAGGACTGGATGGGAAGAGAACAAGTTCTATTTTGGATAACTTGACTGAGATTTCCATCGAATATCCAGGTGGAAACATGTGATTTGTGCTCTTAGAACATATGGAGAAATAGAAGGCTGGATATGAAGGTTTTTTTTTCAGATCTTAATTGAGCCTGTAGGAATAGTTGAAATCACTAAGCCAGCGAGTTTAAGACTAGAAGAGGACTTAGAACAATCATTTCTAGAGCAATAGATAATTATCCTTACAGTAAAGGAGACTGAAAAATAGTCAGATAAGCAGGAGGAGAACAAGGGAAAGAGGGAGATGGCCCAGAAGTCAAGGAAGAAGAGACCATTCTGAAGAAGGCTGTCGTCTATAGGGGCAAAAGTAATAAAGATATCAGGATGAAGACAAGGGAGGGGCCATTGGATGTGGTAGTCAAAATGTCATTGAAGGGAAAGAGGGAGAAAAATTTGGAACTCAAAATATTGTAAAAATGAATGTTAAACATTTTCTTAACATGTAACTAGAGGAAACAAATTATATTTAATAAAACAAATAATTTTTGAAGTCATTGATCACATCACATAGAACAGTTTCAGTGACATGGTGGAGCCAGAAATGAAGTTATTAGGGGTTATGAAGGTTTGAAGAAGCCAAGGCTTCCCCAAAACCAATCTCCCCCCTTCTCAATTCTACTACAGTGATTTTTCTGGATTGCTCACTTCCCCTCAGATCTATCAGTCTACATGTTCTATGTCTATCCTTCCCCAAACTACCTCAAAGAGCTTGGAAAACTCCTTAAGAGCAGAGATAATGGCCTTTCTTCATCTTTCTGTCCCCAGAAACTAACCTAGTGCCTTGTACATAGTAGATAATTCATGAAAAGGCAATAGTGTGGAATGTAGAAGACCTGGATTTAAGTCCCAGTATTAAAATTTATTAGTTTTATAAACATAAGCAAGTTCTTGATTGTAAGTTCATGCATTCAAAGCTGGAAGAGATCTAAGAAGCCATTGAGTGCAACCTCTCATGTCATAGTTGAAGAAAAAGAGATCCAAGATCTCATAGAGAATGATAGAAACAAAATTTGAATCCATTTCCTTTGATTCCAAAGCCAGGACTCCTTCCACTAAATCATCGTCCCTGGTTAATGGGTGAAGTCTTGCTTTATCATGTGCAAAAATAGACAATGTTACTTGCTAGCCATCATTTCTAAATCACACTGCCCATACCTTTCTAGCTTCCTGTATTGTCTTTCCTATATAAACTCCTTGAGGACTCACTTGCTTGTAGTTAGATTCTCTGGACCTAACACAGTCAATCTACTTGTTTGCATGTTGATCTGTCTATCATCTCTCTATCTGTATCCATGTGTCTACCTGCCAGTCTGTCTATCCATCTATCTGTCATTCTGTATATCTAGCTATATCTGTCTATCCATCCATCTATCTACCACATGACTTTTCAGAGTTATATTTTTCTCATCTATAAATGAGAATAAGAGTGCTTGGACAAGCCATCTCATAGCATGTTGTAAGAGAAGCACCCTGAAAACCACTGCTGATAAATAGATACACATATATATTTATATATAATTATTACTATTCTAATTAGAATTTTAATTAGATGGACTGAGGGCATATCAGAGAGTTACAGTGGCAGCTCTGGCTTAAAGCAGAAGAATCTGATGTTGATTATTGACTTAGGAATTGGGAGGTACTTGTCTGGGATAAAGAATATTTCCTGGATCTTTTTCCCATTCAGATGTAAGCCACTGATCAGTAAGGTGTATCCCCAAAGCTAGTTTCTGAGGGAATTGGGGCATGAGCCTAATCTCTGTCCTGTATCCTTGTTTAAGCTTTCCCCATGAGTTTCTGTCTTGTCTCTCTGTTCTATTTATCTGATTCTGTCTCTGTCCTGTCTCTCTCTATTTCTCTGTCTTTTTGTCTTGTCTCTCTGTTGGCTTTGCCTCTCTGAGTTGACTCTGTCTCTCTATCTCTCCATTTCTCTGCCTTGTTTCTTTGTCTCTCTCTTGTCTCTCTCTATTTCTCTCTGTATCTTGTCTCTCTTTTGGTTTTGTCTCTTTGACTTGACTTTGTCTCTGTGTTTCTCTGCCTTGTTTCTTTGTCTCTCTCTTGTCTCTATTTCTCTCTGTGTCTTGTCTCTCTTGGTTTTTCTCTCTGACTTGACTCTATGTCTCTGTCTCTCTACCTTACTTATCTGTCTCTGTTTTGTCTCTTTCTCTATCTCTTTGTATTGTCTCTCTTTTGTTTTTGTCTCTCTGACTTGACTGTCTCTCTGTTTCTCTGCCTTGTTTCTTTGTTTCTCTCTTGTCTCTTTTTCTCTCTGTGTCTTGTCTCTCTGTTGGTTTCTCTGTCTCTCTGTCTTGCCTTTCTGTCTCTGCTTTGTTTCTTTCTGTGTCTCAGCCTTTCTGTCTTGTCTCTCTATTTCTCTGTGTTTCTACCTTGTTTCTCTGCTTTGTCTCTCTATCTCTGTCTCTGTCTTTATCTTGTCTCTATTTCTCTGTCCTGTTTTTTTTCCCTCTGGCTCTCTGTTTTGTCTCTGTCTTATCTCTGTTTCTCTTTTTTGTCTTTCTATCTGTCTTCTCCTTATCTAGTCTTTCTGTGTGTCTTGTCTCTATCTTCTCTCTCTAACCCGTGTCGACCTGTCTTGTCTCTCTGTCTTGACTCTGTCTGCTTCCTCCTCTCACCATTTTAATTTCATTCCCACTTGGAGCCAGTGCTAAGTAACTTAAAGACCCAGTAAGAAGTACAGGATCAGGAAGGGGACCAGGTAATAAAATATCTTCTCTCAAGTCTCTCCCCCTCCCTTATCTCTGCAAAGGGGTCTCCAGAGGCCTGGAGCATCTCCCATCCTTGTGGGGTAAAGGTATGGGAGTGTCTTGTCCACAGCTCACTCTCTCTGGAAGCACCACCAGGAAGGGGCTGGGCTTCAGGTCCACGAGAGGGGAGAGAGGGAGATTCTCTGTCTCTGTCACCTGCTCAGAACTGTCACGCTCTGACAGCTTTAGTTATTAGTGACCCTTCGGGCATTTAATTGATCCCCTCCTAACAGGATGGAGTCTATAAGGGGTAAAATTGAAAATTCTCCTGTTAGGACCAGAGAGCTTGGTCTATGCCACGTGGTCTATACCAGGTCCCACTCCAAGAGGGGGAGAAAAAGAAGGGCTGCTAAGTAAGAGAATTTAAGAGAAGTGAGGGCTGCCACAACCATCTGCCATGGAGGAAAGTCCCCAAGGAAGGTCCTAGGGAGTTCAGCTTTGACATACACCAAGGGAGACCATCTATACCACATGGCATATCCGATCAATTTGACAGTTTGATTCAACAAACATCGATTCATTGATAATAAGAGTAATAACAAAAATGTACATAGTGCTTTAAAATTCACTAAATGGTTTCCTCACAACAACCTTTGAGAAATCTATGGTACAAGTGTCTTTATCCCCACTTTTAGAGATGAAGAAACTGAGGCTTACAAAGGTTCAATGTTTTGTACAGTCACTCCTCTAACAAAACAGAAACTAGATTAAGAAACAGCTCTCCTAAAACTGAATCCAGAGTTGTTTCTACATACCATGCTAGCATAAAAAGAGGATGTTGGATGGCTTCGTAAATAGAAGGTCTGGGGTGTCGAATCCAGCCAAGTCACTGAACCCCATTTGCTTCAGTTTCCATCATCAATAAGCTGGAGAAAGAAATGGTCAACCACTCTGGCACCTCTGTCAAAAAAATCCCAAATGGGATCAGAAAGAGTCCAACATGATTTAAATGACTGAATGACACAAAGTATAGATGGACATAAGGAAACCAGAAGGTGTTGTGAGGAAGGACAATGCTCCAGCTATAGGAGACCACCAGGCAAAGATCTGAGATGTGTGGGAAGATGGAATGTTGACGTGTGAAAAATAGCAAAAAATTCAGTATAACCTCCTGTTAAAACAGTCTACCAATTGACCACAAAGAAGCTCACGTGAGTCAAGGTCCTCACTTAGCTCATACAGCCCACAGGAAAGGACTCTGGGCTCCTCGTTGGCCACAGAGGCGTTCTTTTAGAAGGATGCTGGTAGACAGCCATACTGTTGTACACTATACCTGTGATGAGTGATGTACAAGTGTTACCACTGATGACTAGTATTCTTGTTATTGACATCAAGCAAATAGATGTAGTTACATTTCCTAGGATCGCCAAGCTGAGGAGAGGACATCTTACTATTTGATGACAATTTAGCCAATCTCAATTGGAAAGACCCTAAGACCCAAGTTAAACGATCAAGGTGAGGGTTTCCTTCCTCCCTTTTAAAGTCCAGGTCAATATTCCCATCCCCTAAACCATTTTAGAACAGAATGTATTAAGATAGACTTTGGGAGATCACAACTTTTGGGATAAGAACTCATTATTTGACAAAAATTGCTGGGAAAACTGGAAATTAGTATGGCACAAATTAGGCATGGATCCACACCTAACACCATACACCAAGATAAGATCAAAATGGGTCCATGATTTAGGCATAAAGAACAAGATTATAAATAAATTAGAGGAACATAGAATAGTTTGCCTCTCAGACTTGTGGAGGAGGAAGGAATTTGTGACCAAAGAAGAACTAGAGATCATTATTGATCACAAAATAGAAAATTTTGATTATATCAAATTAAAAATATTTTGTACAAACAAAACTAATGCAAACAAGATTAGAAGGGAAGCAACAAACTGGGAAAACATCTTCACAGTTAAAGGTTCTGATAAAAGCCTCATTTCCAAAATATATAGAGAATTGACTCTAATTTATAAGAAATCAAACCATTCTCCAATTGATAAATGGTCAAAAGATATGAACAGGCAATTTTCAGATGATGAAATTGATACTATTTCTAGCCATATGAAAAGATGCTCCAAGTCATTATTAATCAGAGAAATGTAAATTAAGATACCACTATGCACCTCTCAGACTGGCTAGAATGACAGGAAAAAATAATGATGAATGTTGGAGGGGATGTGGGAAAACAGGGACACTGATACATTGTTGGTGGAAATGTGAACACATCCAGCCATTCTGGAGAGCAATCTGGAATTACGCCCAAAAAGTTATCAAACTGTGCATACCCTTTGATCCAGCAGTGTTTCTATGGGGTTTATACCCCAAAGAGATACTAAAGAAGGGAAAGGGACTTGTATGTGCAAAAATGTTTGTGGCAGCCCTCTTTGTAGTGGCTAGAAACTGGAAACTGAGTGGATGCCCAGCAATTGGAGAATGGTTGGGTAAATTGTGGTATATGAATGTTATGGAATATTATTATTCTGTAAGAAATGACCAGCAGGATGAATACAGAGAGGCCTGGAGAGACATGAACTGATGCTAAGTGAAATGAGCAGAACCAGGAGATCATTATACATGTCAACAACGATACTGTATGAGAATGTATTCTGATGGAAGTGGATTTCTTCCACAAAGAGAAGATCTAACTCAGTTTCAGTTGATCAAGGATGGACAGAAGCAGCTACACCCGAGAAGGAACACTGGGAAATGAATGTGGACTATTTGCATTTTTGTTTTTCTTCCCGGGTTATTTTTACCTTCTGAATCCAATTCTTCCTGTGCAACAAGAGAACTGTTCAGTTCTGCACACATATATCCATACTAGGATATACTGTGACATATTTAGCATGCATGAGACTGCTTGCCATCTAGGAGAGGGGGTGGAGGGAGGGAGGGGAAAAGTTGGAACAAAAGTGAATGCAAGGGATAATGCTGTAAAAAATTACCCAGGCATGGGTTCTGTCAATAAAAAGTTATAATTAATTTTAAAAAAAGATAGACTTTGGGATCAGAGCACCCTCTCTGGTCTCAGATACTTGACACTTACTACCTGTGTGATCCTAGAGATTGCCTCACCACAAAAAAGATGAATAGACAGACAGATAGACAGATAGATAGACAGACAGACAGAAGATTACTCCAGCCCAATCTTGCCTCTTGTTACTTCCTAACTTGTTACCCCCTCTACATATGTTTCTTTGATCTCCAACCAAGCTACTGACCATTGTGCTCCATCCTGCCCAACATTTCTTCTGCCTAGGCCCATGCTCCCTGTAGCCCCAGCACCCCAGTCACCTGTGTCACTATGTCATGGATTCCTTTGCCTTACATTTCTCCAGGGCCTCAACAGCATGTTTGAAGTCTATCTGGTGGGCAACAACTCCCACCACTTCATCGTCTCCCCCACTTCCATCCAAGGGAAGGCTGACATCCGAATGCGGGTGGCCCAGCCACTGGACTACGAGACTGTTTCCCGTTATGATTTTGACGTAAGTATCCTCCTCTCCTTTTTCTTTCCCCTTGGGTTGAGACAGGGAGGCAGATTCAGGCAAAGGAATAAGTGAACTCCATCTCTCCCTAATATCTCCAAGGACCTACCGTGGAAACAGGCCTGAGTTAAGCAGTTGAAAAGACTGGGACAGGGTAATATGCCAAGGGGAACAGGAGAATTTCTGCAAAGCCACGCCAATGGGTGCTTCTTCACAGGGATGGACATGAGAGGAACCTATTTCTGAGTAAATGGTAACAGCCCATCACTAGAATTC
Organism: Sarcophilus harrisii; assembly: GCF_902635505.1. Classification (NCBI taxonomy): domain Eukaryota; kingdom Metazoa; phylum Chordata; class Mammalia; order Dasyuromorphia; family Dasyuridae; genus Sarcophilus; species Sarcophilus harrisii. Next base: position 614,718,699 of record NC_045427.1, on the reverse strand, counting down.
AGGAGTTAGAAACCAGAGCAGCTCCAGGTCGACCCCAGAAAAATACTACCCAGTGGACAAATCCCTGACAACACATCAAGTTAAATAGCAGGTTAGGCAGCTGGATCTGATTTTCATGCATAGGTTGTATAGGAGGTGGCTGACTATGGAATATGAGTTGAGAAAATAACTAAAAGGTCTTTTCTAAGTCCCCAAAACTCTCACTATCTGGATACTATCCACCATTAGCACTCGTTCAGGGTGAATATGATTTCTCCTTGTGTGTCCCACGCTCCTGGGAAAGACAAGAGGAAGAAGGGGTGCAGAGGGATATTATAAGATAGGAAAATATGGAGGCAGAGGTTACCTGGAAGGGGAAGGGGAGATTGAGAGAGTGGGATTTATGTTCAAAATAGAAAGGGAAGTGAGGCTAGAAAGGACTTAAAGCGCAGAGATTCCAAGAGTAGACTCCACATGCAGGAACTTGAGTATCTGCAGAGCGATCAGCACATGGCCCAATGTAGGGTTAAGGGAGAACTCGCCATTCCTGTTTCCCTCCTAACCAATCAGCGAGTAGAGACAGAGGTGCCCACTTTCTCAAGCCCCCATCCTTGCTTTGCTCAAGGTCAGAACCTCAGTTGCAAGAGCTCTCCCCAAGCACAAGGTAGCCATCATGAGGAGGAACACAAACCATCAGTATATGTCCTTATCAGACTACGCCATAAGTGCCCACATACTCACACTGGCCCAATCCACCGTCAGTCCTTCCAGGCAGGGCCAGGAGCTCCAATGGCTTTCCAGAGAGGCCACAAAAGTAGCTGTTGGAAGAATGTCCATAAGTCATCGCCCTTCTTGAGACCAGATGAGGCAGGTTCAGAGAGACCCAAGAAAGAGGCAGATAGAAACTGAGATCCGACCCCTTGGGCTAACATATCCCTCACCCGGTGGCAAAATGCCAGAGGATGGAGATGGGGGTACACTGGCGCTCACCCTCCTCTCCCTCTTCTCCCTGCCCAGATGTTTGCCAATGAGAGCGTGCCAGACCACGTGGGCTATGCCAAGGTGAAGATCACCCTTATCAATGAGAATGACAACCGGCCCATCTTCAGCCAGCCGCTGTACAACGTCAGCCTGTATGAGAATGTAACTGTGGGGACGACAGTCCTGACCGTTCTGGTGAGTCTGCTGCCCCCCTCTTCCAAAGTCAGTGATTTCCTCTACATTCTACATTTAACGTTATTTAATATTAATAATTAATTAATAATGATTTTTTATTTATATTATGCTTTAAGATCTACAAATCTATATTTGTAGATAAATATATTTTATATTATATATATTTATAAATATATAATTTTATTCTTAAACTCTGGGAGAAAGTTCTTATTATCCCTCTTTTTACAAATGAGGAAACTGAGGCAAATGGCTTACCCAGAGGTTGCATGACTAGTAAAGATCTCAGGCTGGATTTGAATCCAGGGCTTTCAGATTCTAGGACCATTGCTGTCCATCACACAATCTAGTTGCCTAGTTCGGCTGAATTTTATCCAGACACCTTGGGCATCCCTGGACAGCTCCAGCCTCTGGTATTAGCACTTCCCTAGATTATGTATTCAGTTAATATCTATTGGTTGCTGGAGAACATCTGAGACTGTGCAAAAGACCAAGGCTTCCCTGAACAAAATCAAACAAATGGTATCCAAGGATCCAAGAGGAGACTCCTAAAGTCAGAGTGAACTTATACCTGAAGGGGATGGGGGGATCTGCCCAATTGGGAGAGGAGTTTCACCGATATACCTGGGAAATTACCTGCCTCCTCTGGAACAGGTGTCCCACCTTGGCTAAGGACATAGCTCCTAGGAAAACAGAGGCAAGGGAGAGGCTTAAAGCCATCCAGACTGTGTCTCCTTCTCCTACCATAGCCCATATGTCCTTGGCTCCATCTCTAGGTTCAGTTTCCTCATCTGTAAACTGAAGGAATTGGAACGTGGGATCCTTGAGGTCCCTGGCAGCTCCAAATATGGGACCTTGCAGTGACTCTGACCTACATTTTCCTGACTTGTACAAGCCCCCTCCACTTCTCTCCCTGGACCCCCAAATTCAGGTGCACACGAATGTTCCCCTTACCTTCTCCCAGACTCCCTACCCCCACCCTTGAGCAGAGGCAGGAGAACGCCTCTTTGGCTCATGGGGTCCCACACTTATAAGTGTGTTTACTCTACAGACAGATGGTGTGAAACTGTATTGAGCCCCCGGGCGCTTCCCATCTGACAGTTATTAATATTTCAAACAGATGTTTAGCTAGTCAGGCTGTCAGACGGGAAACAATAAGTCTGGGGTTGCCATTGGCTGCTTCGCCTCCCCCCACCCCCTGGCTCTGCCAGACTTCACTGAGGCTTGCCCCTGCCATAAATCAGCCTGGGCAGGATGGCACCCAGGGCCTGCAGACTCGATATGGAACGCTGTGGTAGGAGAGAGTCTAGGGAGGGCTCTTGGCGCACTCCTGACTACGCTCAGCTCTGAAGAATAAATTGTATTCACTGGTTCGTTTGTTTAGCAAGAGGGTTTTAAGGGCCTACTGTGTGTCAGGAATGGTGCTAGATTCCAAGGATAAAAACTCCAAAAACTGTCCCTTTTCTCAAAAAACTTACAATCTACCTGGAGGGAGCAGGAAGCAATTGCCCCCAGAAAATTAAGTTCAAAGCATCTATATGAAAAAGAGTCTGACAGGTAAGTAAGAAGGTGTTAAGGGCCTACTGTGTGCCAGGAATGGCGCTTGATACTAAGGATAAAAACTCCAAAAACTGTCCCTGTTCTCAAGAAACTTACAATCCACCTGGAGGGAGCGGGGAGCAGTTGCCCCAGAAAATTAAGTTCAAAGTATCTATAGGAAAAAGAGTCTGACAGGTAAGCAAAAAGGTGTTAAGGGCCTACTATGTGCCAGGAATGATGCTAGATACAAGCATTAAAACTGCAAAAACAATCCCTGCTCTCAAGAAACTTACAATCCATTTGGAGGGACCAGAAAATTAGCATTTATAGGAAAAAGAGTCTGAAGGGTAAGCTTGGCCACCATGTCACTTGATGAACATTTCCAAATGATTCCCCATGTCCTTCGAGCATCCTACCTATCAGAACCTCTGCCCCGGGACACTAGGTCCCAATAGGGGAGCTTTCACCCCACTTTGCCCAGAACCAGACAACCATGTCACCTTCTGCACATCTCCAAACCGTGCCATTGGGCACATTCTCATACACACAACACACACACACACACACACACACACACACACACACTCACATCCCTCCTTTTTTGTCCCTTTCCCATTCTGGCTTCCCCTTTATATGTTGTGTCCCACCACCAGAATATAATCTATATAACGAGTACCTGAGAAATGCCTTATATCAGTCATTTATTCTGAGGGGAAGGGTCCTGACAATTGTGGAGATGAGCATAGACTCCCCATGGAACCTGACAACGAAAGAGCCGGGGATGCTCGGAGGCAGGCAGAGAGCGCCTTCCAGGTGTGGGGACGACACCTAGGCAGGAGGTGGGATACGATAATGTGGGCAAAGGTAAGCGGCCAACTTGGCTGTCATGGCAAGTGCATCAAGAAGAGTAGTGACCCAAGATCAGATGGGGAAGGACTTTAAATGTCAAAGTGAAGAGTTCTTATTGTTTTCCCAGAGGTGTTTGGGAAGCACTGATGTTTATGCAAGGGATACGGTCAGACTCGTGCTTCCAGAATAACAATGTGGAAACTGCATGAAGACGAGAGGAGCCTGGGAGAGACTGATTACAGAAGGGCCAATTAGGAGGCTATTGTCAGAGTACAAGTGAATGGTGATGAAGTCCTAACCTAGGATTGTGACGATGGGAGGGAGGGGAGGAGACAGGTAGATGTGACATAGATGATGATGGCAGAATCAACAAGACTCGGCCGTTGATTGGGCGTGAAGGCTAAGGAAAAGGGAAGACCAGAATAACTCAGTTTAGGAACTTAGGTGGCCAGAGGACTTCCTCCAATGGGTTAAGAGGTTCTGATCGCTTGACACGGGCCTGTTCCCCTGGGAGACACTTGCAAAGGGAACGAGTGTCTTAATCATCTTGTAACCTTGGGTCTTGCCATCACCCAGATATCCCAAGACAGCCGTGTGGAGCCCTTACTTTTTAGTGATCTGAGTATTTTTCCATCAGTCCAGACCTGTGATTTCATCAGCATGAGGAGCTCGGGCTCTCCTCGGGCATTTTATTTGTAGCTTATTATCTTAGCAAGGTCCAATTTATGTCAGTAATGGAGGCCCCCATTTTGACGCCAAGAGCTTTAGAGCATCCTGTAATTGAGTTAGAGCCATTTCACTGCCCAGAACGGCTGTGACGATCCACGTGTAAAGGACCTGAGGGGTTTGGTGGAGTTCGAGTTCAATGTGACCCAATGGAATGACATGACAGTAAAAGCAGCTGACATGATCCATAAGAGCTCAGTGATGAGAAAGGCGGAGGGAGATCCCCATCGTGCTCCACCTGGCTGCGAGCCAAACCACCTCCGGGCTGCTCTTTTCCATTCGAGACATTGAGGAACTTCTTTGGGATGAGATTAGTGTATGTCCACATGGATAGATCTCTCTATTAGTAAGCAACAGAGGTGAGATTTGAATCTGGAGCCCCTGACTCCTGTCAGGAGTCCTTCCTTCTTTCTTTACTGCCTCGGAGATGATTGCTGAGATCTATTCTAATTCTCAGAATCTGTGAATCTGTGACACTATCCCATGCTGGGAAGGACGGGTCTTACGTCAAATCCTTGAGTGTTCTAGAACTCTGCATTCTAGAGTTTCCATGGAAGAAGAAGGTTGGCCCCTGGAGAAAGACAACTGTAGCTTATGAAGAAGAATAACAGCAATAAACTCTTATTAGGTGCCTTATTAGCTTATTATTAGGTTCAGAGATTTGTGCCAGGCACCTGGAGAAGGATGGATAAGATTCATTAAGCAAGGATGGGTACAGAGGAGAACATTTGTATGAAATGTCAGGGTCTGTTCGCTGTCACCCTGGACTCTCCTCACCCAAAGCACAAAGTCAAAGTGATGAGGATTGATGGGCGGTTGTTGAAGATCTGGGCAGTGGGGGAGCACAGCGGTTAAAGGGCAGGCCCCGGAATTAGGAAAACTCCTCTTCCCAAGTTCAAATCTGACCTGAGACACTTACTAACTGTCTCACTCTGGGCAGGAATTGCGAGAATGAGAAAGCTTAGGAGAGATATTGAAGGGTGGAATTAACAACTAAATTCTTCTCAAATCAGTCTTCCTTTCTATCTATAGAAGCAATGTGTTATTGTGGATAGAGTATAGACCTTAATAGTCAAAAATTCCTGAATCTGACTTCATCCACTTACTAACTTTATGACCCTAGACTCAGAGAGTGAGTTTTCTCATCTGTAAAATGGAGATAATAAAAACATCTGCCTCACAGGATTATGGTGATGAACAAAGGAAATCATAAACACAGATGTCTCTGTAAACTTAAAACACCATGTCTCATCATCATCATCATCATCATCATCATCATTCCATTTCTCATCCCCTACTGAGGTAGAAAAGTCGGATTATTAAGGTTAAGAACCGACTTTCATTTGTTAGCACGCTAACCACTAGAGAATCATTAGCCAGCCCTAAGGTATCCCCTCTAGTTGCTCAGGAGCCCAGAATCTGCCTCTAGGCATAGAGATAACTATCTCCTAGAGGGATTGACAGAATAAACCCCAGAGGAGCCAGAGTGTGCTCAATGTGAATGAGAAGGCTCACTGAGTCAGAACAGAGGACGTCCATCACCAACCATTGGGGCCAGTTCCAAAGAAATCTCTTCCCTTAACCTGAACAGAGGAGATGACCAAAGAGTGGAAGGAATGGAGGAAATCACTTAGAATCATTAGTTTTGAAAGAAATCCCCTAGTCTAACCTTCTCACTTTATATAAAAGAAAACAAAATCATTCTCAATGTTATGTGGCTAATTATCAGTGGGACCAAGACTCGCTCCCAAGTGTCAGTTTCCCCATCTGTAAAACTAAGGGGTGAAAGCAGGGATCTCTCAGAACCTTTCAGACTTTTAAGACTTTATCAGAAAAGCATCTGCCCCTTCCCCAGCTTCGCGCACCTCTCTTTTTTCAAGACTTGCTGAAGAAGGCAGCAGCTCCATTGGAGGAAATCAGCCTCTTGCCTATGGTTCCTCTGGAAATGAAAAGTGATAAGATTAACCATCAGAGAAGTCCGGATAAGGGAGGTCTTTCCTGATCCTGGATAGCTCCAGATGCCCCTTCGGGCAAACACTCTGTGAGAATGACAGAACCCTGAGCGGTCCCCACTGTGCTGCTCACCCTCTGTGACCATTCCCTTGGGGTTAGGCTGAGCCCAAGTTCTTCCCTTGCAGGGGCAGCCTTGGGCAGTCAGTCAACAAGCACTTACTGTGTGTCGGGCATTGTGTGCTAGGGACTAAGGGTGAAGGGGCATGTGGAGGGTTAGCTCTGGATGTCATTAAACAATAAAGTCAGGAGGGGGCCACTGAGGCAGTCGCGTCTGGCTGTCGTTACCCCTCAGCCCTTCATCTTGCACAAGGCAAGGGTCACATCTCCTCAGTGTTGCCTCCCCTCCTCACTCTGCCTCCTGTGTCCTCGTGCATTCAATCCAAGGATGGAAAACCACTTCCCTCCAGCCCTGCTTCCACCCATCCGCCTGGCAGTGGCGCGTTCCCTGAGTGCAGAAAGTGTCTGGCAGCAGCGCCCGCAGCGAGGACCTGGGTGACATGCAGGGGCTCCTGTGAATCTGGTACCTGCCTGGGGGAGGCAGCCCGATGGAGCCCCTGGAGTGGGAGGGGCCTGGCAGGTAGTACCAGGGTCTGCCTCCTCACCATCAGGGGACCACAACATCACTCTGCAGGCTTCAGGGCCTCTCTTTGCTGCAACTTGGAACCTGTCAGGAGAGGGAGGAGAAGGAGAACATGAAAAACTGAGGCCATGGAAGGACTGACAGATATTGATACACTTTTTACTGTATTTATAGTATAGTATTATAGTATTATACTACAGTATTTTATAATATCATATTATACTATAATTTTTATAGTATAGTATTATAGTATTATACTACAGTATTTTATAGTAAACTATAGTATATAGTATTTTATAGTATCGTATTATAGTATCATTAGTATTTATAGTATAGGAGCAGCTAAGTGGCACAGCACCAACCCTGAAGTCAGGAGGACTTGAGTTCAAATGTGGCCTCAAACACTTAACACTTCCTAGCTTAACATTCCCCAATTGCCTCAGTTAAAAAAAAAAGCCAAAAAAGCATTATAGTATAGTATGGTATTTATATTATGAAAATATAATTTTTATAGTATTTATAGTATGGTATAGTATTATAATATTATACTATAGTATTTTATAGTAGAATATAGTGTATATTATTTATGGTATAAGTATATAGTTATAATATTATTAACATTTATAGTATAGTATTATAATAGTATATTTTAATATAGTATATAGTATTTATAGTATAAAGATATGCTTTTTATAGTATTTATAATATTAGTACAATATTAGTATTAGTAATAATAATACTATCATTTGTATCATGTTTTAAGAGTTGCCCATGCTTTAATTCATTTAATCACCACAACTGTGGGAGCTAAGTGCTATTATCCCCATTTGACAGATGGGGAAACTGAGGCTGGGAATTAAATAATATTCCCAATAAGTATCAGAGGCAGCTTCTGAACTCAAGTCTTCCTGGCTCCAAGTCTCACACGGTTGCCAATGCGTCACCTATCTACCTTGGGGACTGGACTTGGGGGGTTGGACTTGGGGATCAGGAAGCTTGCCTCAGACATTATCTAACTGACTGTGTGAAGCCAGGCAAGTCAGCCTCCCTCAGTCTCACCTTACCTTACTCTGTTGTGAGGATCAAACAAGATAAGGTAAATACGGGGCTTTGAGAACCTGAAAGCACTGTATAAATGACATTAGTTTTGAAGGGTTCCTCCCCCTACTTTTTTCTTCATCTGGAAGCTGAAGGAGGACACACCTTAGGCAACCTTGGGTCATCCTTGCTCGCTGCTGGTTCAGAAGCTTTGCAGACACCCCCTTTTCTGTCTAAGGCTGGCTCTGGATCTTGTCCCACGGACCCCATCACCTCCTTGCACTCCCAGAACCCAATTAGAGTGAACATATTTGTTTCTTTCCAATTGAAAACCTAGAAGATATTTATGCTCAATTTATAATCCTACGCCGTCACTCAAGGCTCCCCTAACTGTCAATTTGTGACTCCCCCTTCCCTTACCTGCTCTCTCTCAGAGCCACAGGGTCAGAGCTACAGAAGGAACCTGCTGAGGGAGTCCGAAATCTTCAGGAACATGACCCACCCACGTCCTCCCTGGCCCACTCTTCCCCCTCCACTCCCCATCCCTGCCCTGCTGGGCTCCTCCCACACACACACACTTAATTTTGGGCAAGGCCAAGTGTTTCTGTCTCTTTTGCAGCTAGCGGGGATGAAGTTATAGCTGCTTGCTCAGGGACTGTGAAATTCCTTCTCCCTGACCTTTTCTGTGATGTTATTAAAAGGTTTCATGGCCAGTTGTTTCAGAAAAAAAATTAAGAAAAAAATAAAATATTTCAATATCCATTGAGAGCAGGGGCACCATCTCCTGAGATTGGTTTTTCTCCTCCTTGCTTCCCCCTCCCTCAGCCCTTTACCACTTCTGCTTGCTATCGGGTGTGCCCTTGCTAAGTCTGGAAGAAAATGGGGTTTTTTCTTGGGCTCTATTGTTTAACATGAGAAAGGGTCATCTCGAGGAGTCCCAGAATCTCCCCCACTAAAGAGACAGAAAAGGCATCCGGGGTTGGGCAAGGAGAGGAGTGTCTGGGTAACTTAACCTGAAAAGGACTTGAAGGCTTAAATAAGGAGCAAGCCCCTAATGAGTCAGTAGGATGGTGCAGTGGATGAGAAAATGAGTATGATTTGAGGCTGAGTAGGAGCATCCAGAATGCTGGAAGTGAGCGAAAGAGTCCTTCTGTATTTGGCCCAAATCAAGCCACAGCCAGAGGATCATGACTAGTTCTGGGGGCTGTAGTTTAATATTTAATATTAAAAATTTAATTTTTTCCAGACAGCAAATATTTGACTTTTGTCCCTCCTACATCTCACTCCCCTATTGAGAAAGAAAGAGATAAATGATCCCTTTTACAAACATTTATCATTGAGCAAACAAATCCCTCCCTGGCCATGTGTGAGTGTGAGTGTGTGTGTATGTATGTGTGTCTGTGTCTGTGTCTGTGTCTGTGTCTGTGTCTGTGTCTGTGCCTGTGAGAATCACATACTGGTTCCATCACTTCTCTGTCAAGAAGCAAGTAGCATGTTTCATCATGAAATCTTTGAAGTTGTGATTGGTCAAAGTGTTGATCAGAATTCTTAAGCCTCTCAAAGTCATTTGTCTTTTTAGTATTGTTTTTATATAAATTGATCCCTTGTTCTCATTTTGCTTTGTATCAGTTCCTACAAGTCTTCCTGGAATTCTTTGAAACCTTCTTCTATTATTTTTCTTCCTTCCTTTCTTCCTTCTTCCTTCCTTCCTTCCATCTTTCTTTCTTTCCTTCCTTCCTTTCTTTCAAGGCAATTGGGATTAAAGTGACTAGCCTAGGGTCACACAACTAGTTAATGTCTGAGGCTGGATTTGAATTCAGGTCCCCCTAGCTCCATGAACAGTGCTTGATCCACTGTACCACCTACCTGCTTCCCTCTTGTATTTGCATATAGTACAACAGTAGTCCATCACATTCCAATACCATAAGTTCTTCAGTCCTCCCCCACTTGATGGAGCTGCGTCATTTTAAGAACGGTATCTGGGTTGAACTAAGTGATGATTATAAATCACAAGAAGAGAGACAGAGAGAGAGAGAGAGAGAGAGAGAGAGAGAGAGAGAGAGAGAGAATGTCCCTTAAGATTTAGAGTAGTTTTTTCACATGTGGTTAAGTATTGGTCCCTTTTCATAGATTAGGAAAGTGAGGTTCTGAAGAAGAGATAAATATGACCCTCTGAAAGTCATAAGTAAAAAGAAATGTGGATAATGTCCAAGTTCCTTGAAAGAGAGAGAGATGCTCTGAAAAATGTCCTCTCAGACAATATTCTTTCACCTAAAGAGTGAAAAGACCATCCTTTCGGCACAGAATGGAACATTCAGTTATGCTCATGTACCATCATTTGCTCATTGAGGGGTACCCCTTTAGTTTCCAGTTCTTTAACGGCACAAAAAGAGCTTCTTTGAGTGTTTTTATAAATCAAGATCTTTTCGTCTGTCTTTGTTCTTTATCTTCCCACCCAATTTCCTGATACTTCATTCCTCAAACTTGTTATTTCTCTTTCTAAGCTCATTTTCTCCCCTGGAAAAGAAGTCTGTCCTATTAGATATCTCTAAGGTCCCTTTGGCTAATCAATAAAATCATTAAGCACCTACTATGTTCCAGGCACTGTGATAAGCGCTTCTAATTTTAAGTTCTGCGATCCCATGTTGAAAACTGCCCAGTTTTCCTCATTTTCTCCTATGGCTCATCCCTTCCCCAATTCCTAGGGAGTCTCAAGAGAGAGAAGTAACTGCTTTTCCAGGGCTGCTCCTGGCTCCCAGATCTGTGCCCACTTTGTGGGGGAACACTTGATGCCCTTTCCAGAATCTGGGAGAATTGACCTAACTTTACCTCTTCTACTTTTCTTCCTTGTTATTAACCCCTGGTGAGGATTCTTCCTCATCCCCCTGGTGTCTCCTGATAAGTCCCTGAATGAGAGGCCGGGTGAGCACACCCTGCACAGCTCGCAGCTTCCAGTGGGTCCCTCGTTCGTGGGCTCGATGCTGTCTCTGTGTCTCCCCGTGCCTGGCCCACCTTCCTGTTACTTCATTGATTCCGCCTTTCAGGGGCTTGCTGGGACAAGGAGATCGATGGACACTGTTTTGCTTCCCACCCCCAGACTCCACCAGTTAAGGCCTCAGTGGAGAGGTAAGGGGAAAGTAATAACGTGGCCCTTCCAAGCTGGACCAGCAACATCAATATCCTAGCATTTAAAATGCTAATCACCTTCCCTTTCGATTGTCAGACTGCGAGGAGGATTGGCTCTAGGAGCAACGGGGGCTTCCCATGACTTCCAGACCCAGGGTACACAGAACAAACCTGACCTGTCCCCGCAGGGCGGTGGGACCTTGTCTGGGTCTCTCTCCGTTCTCTTCTCATCAGAGAAATGAGCTGATCCCTCCATGGCTTAAAACTACGCTCCCTGGTCTCCCCTGACAGCCTCCCTCCCTCCCCAAATGCCTTGTTGATCTGCTCCTGGGCTAGAACCTCTAACTCAATGACTGTTTTCTCCAGGATAGACAACCTCACACAGTGCTAGGGGAAACCTACCTCAAGACCCTTTTTTATTAAAGCTTTTTTATTTTCCAAACATATGCATGGACAATTTTTCAACATTGAGCCTTGCAAAGCCTTGTGTTCCAAATTTTCCTCTTCTCCCCACCCCTCCCCTAGATGGCAGGTAATCCACTATCTGTTAGACATGTTAAAATGTGTGTTAAATCCAATATATGTACACATATTTATACAATTATCAAGACCCTTTCTATGGGGAGAGGTGACAAATCTAGGCCTCTGGGTACGAGGGTCTTGGCCAGCCATCCTTCCACATTTCAGCTCACTATATTCAACTATATTGAACACTCACTATATCCAAAGGCCTCTGCTTGGAACTGGACTCTGGGATGATAACTCAGCATCTGTCTTCAAATAGCTTATGCTCTAGTGTAAGGCAATGGGAGAAGCTGTTTAAAGTACTTAACGTAATAGTTTGTGTTGTCCAGTGCTAGTAACACCAAATGAGTGGTGTAGACATATATGTAAGCTTTATTGGGGTTCAGAATGGATGATCAGGGATGATCAGGCAGCTGGAGCTGGCCACTGATACTTCCTAGTCTTGTTGTTGTTATTTGGTTATTTTTCAGTCTTTTCTATCCCTTCTTGACCTCGTTTGGGCTTGTCTCGGCAGCAGTACTGCAGAGCTTTGCCATTTCCTTCCCCAGCTCATTTTAGGCAAAGTGGGTAAAGTGACTTGCCTAAGGTCACACAGCTAGTAAATGTTTGAACTCCAACGTGGTACTCTGTCCATTGAACCATTTCACTGTGGTTGGGATGACCAAAGAAAGCTACAGAATTATAGAATGGGAGTGGGAAGGTGATCCAGAGACCATCCAGTCCAACTTATATCTGTGTCAGAACCCCTACTGCTATATATCCAAGTAGATGCCCATCAGGTCTTTGCTTCAAGACTTTCAGAGAGGGGGAAGGGTCTGCCTCCCCAGACTGTCCATCCTGGTTTTGGACAGCTCTGGTTGTTAGGAACTTTTCCCTTGAATTGGGCCCAAATCTGCTGCTCTACCACTTTGCTCCATCTCCTCTTACTTTGTCTCCCTCTAAGCCAAGCAGAATGAGCCCAATCTTCTCTTCCCCAGGAGAATGTTTTCTAAAAGTTTCCTATAACCTATATACCTCAAGATTCCTGTTGAGAAATTAAGGCCCCAGTCTCACTTAACTGGGACCTTTCCACTTGTGACTGAGTTTGCTTTATATTGCTATAATTCATCTCCTTCTCAGTCCCAGACGTCTCCTATTTTAGCCCTGTTTGCCCCAGACTGCCTCTGCTGCCATTCTTGGCCATTATAGGGGCAGATTCAAGGAGGAGAGATAGTAGTAAAATGGGGAACCTGCTCCCCAAATCAAGGGCTTCTTAAAGAGCCAGGAGGCACCTCATGGATCATGTAATATAATATCCCCATTTTACAAGTGAAAAAGCTGAAGTGACTTTTCCATACCCAGAAAGTAAGTATCAAAGGTAGGAATTAAAGCCAGTTCCTCCGAGTCCACAGACAGTACTCTTTCTTCTATTTCACACGGTCTCCCGTACTTGAATATTATCTCAACTAAGAAGTCATACAGTGTGGAGGAGCTGAGACCCTCACTTCAGGAGATGTTCTGGATGTCCTGGTCTCAAGGACAAAGAAGCATCTTCCCGAGAAGGCAGGAGCCTGCATCCCATGTCTTAGAAGTCTGCTTAGCAGGTCAATAGACAGTCACCCACTTCACCCTTTTCTTGCAATATCTGGTGGGAGAAAAGTCCTATGGAGAGTTTTGAACTTTTGAGGAAAAGTACCCTCTGGACATAAGCCATTTCTGGTCCTTCTCTTCATTTTTGTAGCTAACTTGCAGTTTCTCAAAGGTTGTTTATGTACTTGGGGAAGTATTTCTCATGGGAGCTTTCTTTTCTCCTTCCACTGGTAGTGTTTGTCTGCCACAGTGTATCCAGGTATCAATGAATCAACCAATCAATCAAACATTTATGAATCACTTCCTATGCTAGGACCTAGAAAGACAAAGTCAGGCTCTGCCTTTAGAGCTTATAGTCTGTTGAGAGGAGACATGTCCACATGTAAAAAAGACAAGATCATTTGGGAGCAAGATCTAGCCTCTAGGGGTATCGGGAAAGGCTTGATATAGAAAGTGTCAATGAGCTGAGATTTGAAAGGTTCAGGGGATTCTGAAAGAGAGAGATGAGCAGGGAGCATCTTCCAGGCATGGAAATGGATTGCATTGTACGAAGAATATTAAGGAAGGGAAGTTCTGCTAGACGTAAGTACCTGAAGGGGAGAGATGTATAATAAGGTGGAAGGCTTAGATGGAGCCACGTTCTAAAGGGCTTTTAGTGATACAGAGGAGTTTATAAATTAATCCTGGATGTAATAGTGAGCCATTGCAGTTTATTGAGTGAGAGCAGAGAGTGATATTGCCATCCTGTGGAGGATGGATTTGAACAGACAGTTTGAAGGCTCTTGCAGTAGTCCAGGTGAGAGATGATAAGCCCTGAGTGAGGGTGGTGATCATTGGAGTGAAGAGAAGGATTTAGATATGAGAAATGTGGAGGTAAAAACACAACTCATGGGATACTTGGGATGAGTCAGCCTGAAAGGCTGATATTACTACTGAGGTTTCCAGCCTTGGGTGGCTGTGTGTTCAACCACATTGGGGAGCCCAGCAGATAGCCATTTTCAGTATCTGGGATTTGACATCATGCTCACTCTTCCCTCCCCCTGTTTACATGCGTTGGTTAGGTTTGACTCAATGATTGTCTGATAATGATAGAAATTATCAACAATAACAATTATTATATGTCTGTACTGATAGAAATTATACAGTAATTCCTAATTAATGTCTGTGGGCCCAAGAGACGACATGGACACTCCTCAGTTACATAGGATCGGAGAGAAAGAGTAGACCGGTGGCCCACTATGGCCTCTGTCCAGAGAACATCAGGAGCTACTGTTTTCAGACAATCCTTTACAACCTGCTTCAGCTTTTCCTTTCTCTCCCTCTCTCCATCTCTCCATCTCCCCCCTCTTCCATTGGCATCTTAATTGATCTCATTGTTCTCCAACCCCTTGAGACCGGAGACTCCAGCTGTGCTTAAACAGAACAAAATCTCTTCCAATTTCCCCACCGTTTAAAAGAAAATTGAATTCTTTATCTGCAGCAGGGGGAGGGGAAGAGGGAGGCCAAAATAGACTGATGGGCTAAACATAAATAGTTAAATAATCTGAGACCAGTTTCTAAATTGGCCAAGAAGGAGAAGGCAAATAGATTCACACCTTTTGTTTTTGAAGAGGGGAAGAGAGATGGTTGTATTCCTAGTTCCTTTCCAATCTTATCAGTTCATCTTTATAAATAAATTAAGGAGAAAGGGCAAAGAGGGGGTAAAAAAAAAAGAAAAGGGAAAGGGAAAACGCCAGGAGGAGGAAAAAGCCAACGTGCAGTGATTGGCAGCTCGAAGTCCCGTCTGTCTGTCAGGCCTCAGTGCTCTTTGGCTGTGTTTATCTCTTTAATCTAAATATCAATCCGTAAAAGCGAAATGGGATGGAATAAGAGTCATGACAGGCACCAGGACCAGAGAGAGAGGAGAGAGAGAGAGAGAGAGAGAGAGAGAGAGAGAGAGAGAGAGAGAGAGAGAGAGAGAGAAGAGGAGGAGAGAGAAGGAAAAGAGAGAGAGAGAGAGAGAGAGAGAGGAGAGGGAAGAGGGAGAGAAGAGAAGAGAAAGAGAGGAGGGAAAGGAGAGGGAAGAGAGAGAGAGAGAAAGAAAGGAAGAAAGAAGAGGAGAGGGAGAGGGAGAGGATGGGAGGCAGAGAAGAAGAAAAGGAGAAAGAGACCCAGAGAGAGGGTGAAGAGGAGGGAGACAGACAGACAAAGAGAGGAGATAGAAAGAGAGAAGGAAGAGAAGGGGAAAAGACAGAAAGGGGAGAGAGAAAGAAGAGGAGGGAGAGAGGTAGCAGAGAGGGGAGAAAGATAGGAGGGAGACAGGAGATAGAGAAAAGGAGAAAACCAAAGAGAAAGGAGGAGACAACAGACGAAAGAGAGATAGGAAAGAGGAGGAAGAAGGAAAGCAGAAAGGGGAGAAAGAGGAGAATGAGATGAGCTTACCCATTGGTCACTGTCCTAGGTCTTGATGCAGGCCACTCTCAAGATCAGGGCCGTTTCCAAGAGAGAGAACACAAGAAGGGACAAAAAAGTGGTAGGGCTGAATGAGAGGACATGTCAGACAACAATCAAGTTCTACCAATGTTGTCTTTCCTCCTCCCAACCTTCAGGAATGACTGTTCCAGTCTTACACAGAATCCTGATCATCAGGCTCTTTGTCCTCCCCAACCTGTAGAAAGGCAAAGTTGTTGAGCTATTCTAAAATCTTCCGACATCTTCCTCCAATTCTAGTATTTTGTGGACTCTCACCTTGGGATGATTCTGCTTGACCTTCCAGTCACCTCTGCAATCTGGATTTCTAGCCTCTTGTCCTTAGGCCTCCCCCTCTGTCCAGACTGAAGCAGGCCTTGAGTCTATTCTAGGAACTTGCTCTGAGACACTGATTCCCTTTTGGGTTGCTTGAAGGATGAGGCTTGGAGGAGATCCTCCTCAGTGCCAGGCTGGCCGTCTGCCTCTCTGCTTGGATTCCTCCATTCTGCCTGCAGATCCTTCAGATTTCCCTGTGAGCTCCCAACTTTAAAACCACCTCTGTCTTCCAACCCTTGGCCGTTCCCATTAATCCCAGATGCGGCTTGTTTGTATATATTTGCCATCTTACTCGATTGGGAATCTTCCCGGGCAGGGACTACCTTTTGCCCCTTTTTGCATCCCAGAACTTTGCCTAGTGCCTGGCCCATAGGAGGGGCTCCCTAAGTGTTTACCGACTGGTCTCTGAGGTCCTTCCCGGCTCTCGCCTCTATTATTAGGTGACACTTCAAGACCTTCCAAGAATCTGTGATTCTGAGTCTGTCAGTGCTCCCCTTCGTGATCTGCAGTTGGTCGGTTTGATTCGGGCTGCCAAGAATAGAGCTGTCCCTTGGGATGCAGGATAGGGGGCTAAGGGGACAGACTGCCAGGGGGCTGTCAGGGGCCAGAGATGAGCTCGTTGATGCAATGAGTTGAATGCTCTTTAAAAAGTCCCCTCCATCAACCACTAAAAAAAGACTGAGTTCTGTAAGAGAGAAGGGGCCCCACTGGCGGAACATTGGCAATCCCGGAGTAGAAGGTTGTCTGGGAAAAGGCTTGCAGGAGTGGGGGACTGCTGAATTATAGTGTGTGGGTTTCTGGCTGTTTGTCCTCTAAGTCTGGGGATGGGGGAAAGGGGGAAAGAAAGGAGGCAGGGTGAGGAAGAAAAAGGGGAATGTTCATGATGACTCTAGTAATGGTGCCGATCTCCTAAGGCTTCCTTCCCAAAGACTTCAGTCAATCACTAGGACTTATTAAGCACCTACTATGTACCAGTTGTTGTGTTAAGTTCTAGGGATATAAAGAAAACAAAAATAATAAGATGAATTAGTAAAGAAATAAGTGAATGAACAAATAAATGAAAATTTTAAAAAGCCCTGATCTCAAGGAGCTCACAGTCTAATGAGAATAAGCAACATACAAACAGCTACATGTCAACAAGATATGCATATACGTACATATATAGAATAAACTGGAATTGAACCACAGAGGGGAAGTACATGCAGTAAGTGGGAAAAGCTTCTTGTACAAAGTGGGATTTCAGGGTTGGGGCTTAAATATCCAGTAAATTATTATGAAAACAACATACAGCTATGGACCACGGAAAAGGCTCACTCTCCTTACGTTTCTCATGGTCTAAGATTGTGATTTATTGTTTACAAATTTTTAATTTTTGTCTTTTTATTTTTATATCGCATTCATTTCCATCCTTCCCGCCTCTACCTAGTTACGCCTTCTCTTTTAGCAAAGCATTAAATAGCTTGCCACCATGCTGATTACTTCTCACGGTGTATGCAGAATGATACACCCATAGTCTCTGCAGTTAAAGAAATGCGTGAGCATTTTCTCAACTCTTCTCTAGATACAATTAGTCATTAGACAGTGTTCACTTTCCTTTTATTGCTTTTGTTTACACGGTGGTATTTTTGCATGGATCACATGGCTGGGAAATCTCAGAACTAAGGTCCTCCTGACCACAAGAAAGGCTTTCTGGTTTTAAGATGCCATCTATCTCCCCATTTTACACATGGGGAACATGAAGGCTTATGGTGGAAATTTGCCTGCAGTGATTTAATGAATTAGGAACTGAAACTGAACAGAACCCAGGTCCCCTGACTCCTGATCTGGATATATTCCATTTAAATAATAATAATAATAATAACTAATATTTATGTAGTGTTTTGAGATTTACAAAGCATTTACAAATATTTTATCCTCACAACAGCCATAGGAGGGAGAAGCTATTATCATCCCCACTGATGAGAATACTTACAGAGGTAGACAATTTAAGTGACTTGTCCAGAATCATACAGCTAATAAGTATCTGAGGTCACATTTGAACTCAGCTCTTTCTGATTCCAGGTCCAATATTCTATTGTTGTTCAATCTAACTGCCATTCCATTAGCTGAGAAGTCAGGCCCATTTGTCTCTCCAACCAGAGAAGTGCTCTAGCAGGGAGCCAAGCAACATAGCACAGTTGGTAGAGTCATCTTAGTGTCAAAAAGCCTGGGGATTGAGCCCTGCTTCAGTCTTCACTAACTGACCATGAACAAGTTTCCTGCCTCCCTGGGATGCTGTGAAGGTCACATGAGATGATGTACATGAAAAGTCTGAGACACACTCTCCGCTGGGTCACTTGGAGATGACTTTCTCTTGTTTGTCCCTTGCTTGGATCATTGATTGAGGCAGTTGGGTCCCGGTTCTGCCCCCTGCTCGGCCATCTCACTGACTCGTTCATGTTTCATTCATTCATTCAACAAGCATTTATCAGGTAGCTACTCTGTGCCAGTGCCAGATACACAAACACTGACCTTTGGGAGACTTGCACAGAGGCAGGGGCCAGTGTGGACAGAAGGCCCAGACTTGGACTTGATCCTGCTCTGGGTTCCATAATGAGAAGCTGGGAGTTGGGAAGGAGAAACTGGCAGCCCCAGGAAGGCCTTCTTGCCTAGGTTATTGTAGAGTCTCATTTTCTCTCCAAGGAATCCTCAGATTTGCCTCCCCATCAGTTCCAGCCTTTTCTTGATCCCTTCCAGTCTTCACAATACAAGGAGAGCCAGCAGAGGCTGCCATAGAACCTTAGAAAGAGTTAGGAGAGAATCTCCACACTCTCCATTTATTCTTCCCTTACACCAGGATGATGTCAAAGGCCCAAGGACCATGGACAGATACTCTCAGAGCTGGAAGGGGACCTCAGAAGTCTTACAGTCCAACCCTTTGGCCCTGCCCCCCCCCCACATTCCCTTTTATAAAGGTGGGTTTTCACCCATATTCCCTCCCTGTCTCACTGCACAAATAGCTTCCTTGGTGATTCCAAGCTTCTCTTTCTGTCAAGTCAGAAGAATGACTTTTGCCTCTCTCTGCCTTCCAGGGATGGTTTCCGAAGAGATGAGATGATATGGGTAAAGTCCCTGGAGGTCCCGGGGAAGAAAGCCTATAAAAATCAGGGCAGCCACTTCTCTCTGAAGGAAGAGACACATTTCAATAATGATAACTCATATTTATACGGTGCTTTAAGGTGCATAATGATGCATTGTGCTGGCCTGGGTCGGGAAGCGCTAACTCGAAGGGGAGGGGGAAAAGTAAAGGACTGGGGTTTCCCAAGTGTCTTGCCTTTCCCCATCCCACCCCTAACTCCACACAGATTTCATTTGTTTTCTCACTGTCTGGATCCCGGGGCAGGCTGGCACTGCCCACTGGCAGAGACGGAGAAACACTGAGGCCGGCTGCATTAAAACGCCCCTGCCGGCAGCTATCCTAGAGATCATTGGTGATTTATATTTCCTCCACCGGACTTTGACCTTAATTTCTGCTGTTGGTATGGGACTGTAAAATTCATTAGGGGCCTGAGAGAGGAGTGATTGAGATGTCAGTCTGGCAATCGTGTGGTTATTTAATCTATCAGATGTGCGGCTTGCCATTTAGGTGGACAACAAGAGAATATGAAATCAATATGGTTCATTAGCAGGGAAGCTTGTGCCCGGCCCAATCAGCGCCCACCAATGACAGCAGCTGGGGTGGGCACGCCGCTGCCGTGTCACCTTGGAGAACGGACACGTTCCACCACACATGGACAGGCAGGGTCCCAGAACCCTCCCGCCCAGAGCTGGTCCCTCCAATGGCATTCCTCGGGCATTCTCCCCCTTTCTGCCATCAGTGGTCCCCGAGGCTGGGACCGTCGTCTAGCAGCCTGCACATCACCTGGAAGCTCGGCCGAGGGGGGCCGTGTCTGAGAACACAATGGATGAGACGCAGCAGGTGGGAGCTTTCACAACTCCCCCAGGGGGTTGATTGGACAACGGTTTTCTTTTTCTCCTCTTCACCATCACATCATCATTTGCGAAGCTTTTCCATCTTCCTAGCTTCTCAAGTCCCCATTAGCAAGTCTCTGGACATAGTGTCTTTCTCCAGGAATATACTTCAAAAACTCCAGCCTGCCCTATGCCCCTGCCCATCACTCTGACCAGAGGCGCCCGCCTACGCCTGGTCCCCATCACGGTAACTGTGATGAGCAGTGAGGTTCAGGGAACTTCTGATTAGGAGTTCTTCCTCTTCCCACACTGCTCTTAGAGCCAAGAGCGAGCGGCAGGGCGGGGGCAACCGGAGAGGCCATTCTCTTTGTTCTCCAGCAGAAATCAAAATGGCTAAATGTCACTCACTTTGGTCTGCTTTCAACTGGAGGGGGATTGGAGGGGAGGGAGCAATGGAGTCAGGGTGAAGGCCAGAAATGGGTGGTCCCAAATAGACTGCCTTGGCTGGGGCCGAGGATCATTGGAGGGGACTGAGGATGGGAAGAGAGGAAGGGGTCATTGTCAAAAGAATCATGGATTTAGGGTCAGAAGAAGGGAAGGACAGACCCGGGATCTGAAGTCAAACATGAGTTTGCTCATGTAAATGAGGAAAAATAAAATACTCAATAAGAAAAACAAAAGATGCAAAGCTGACAGCTCTGTTTCTAGCATTTTATGGAGCTGAGTTTGTGTCCACATTTAATTCTTTAATGATGGTGGATTAGTCATGGCTCCTGTCTGGTTCTATTATCTCCAGTTTCCATCTGTAAAATGGGTGACTATAACCCACGAGCCAGCTCACAATGTTGTGGGAAGGAAAGCACTTTGCAAACCTTAAAACCTCACAAAAATATGAGCGTTTGACCTTATTCTAGTTAGGCAGACAGTGACGTCAAAGCCCAGACTAAACAGGAAGAGTGAATAGAAAGACATGGAGGACAATGGAAACCTAAGCCCAAAAACAAGTTGTGGCCACAGTGTGTGATGAACCAAGGGTAGAATGGCCTCAAAAGCACTAAATCTGATGGGTCTCGGTTATTTGTCAGGGTTCTAGTTTGCAAAACTTGTCAGGAATCCAGAATACCCTCCATTTCCCTATTCTCCCTATTACTGCATCTTCTTTTTCTACTACTACCCCCAGTACTACTACTACCATCATTACTACAGTTATTACCTTAACTAGGTGGCTCAATGCCCCCAGGCTTGGAGTAGAAAGGCTTTCTCTTCATGAACTCAAATCCAGCCTCAGACACTTACCAGTCACTTAACCCTGCTTGCCTCAGTTTCCTCATCTGTAAAATGATCTGGAGAAGGAAATGGCAAATCAGCTTGTGACCCTGGGCAAATCAATCAAGCCTCAGAATCTGTAAAATAAGCTGATAAAATATAGCACCTTTGCCAAAAATGCCTCAAAAAGTGTCAGGGAGAGTCAGACATGACTGAAACTACTAAACGACAACAAAATTAATAATAGTAAAACAGCCACTTATATTCCTGTGGCACTTCCCACACAGGTGCCATGAAATCTTCGCCATAGCCCTGTGAGGGGGGGCACCCTTCTTAGTCTGACCTGACAGATGAGGAGACCATGGCTACATTTGTGTGACCTGTCCACCTTCTCACAGGCTAGGACTCAATCCAAGACTTCTTGATTCCAAGTCCAGCCTTCCATTCCCTTTACTCCAAGGGGTCCAAATGCTCTTTCTGTTTCCCTGTGTCCTTCCAGACCCCCTTTGCAACCATTGCTCAAGTACTGCCTTGAAGTCTGGGCTATCCCGCACAGTCACCCAGCTCAGTTCATGATGGCTTGTCCATCAGTCCCAGGACCGCTCAGTGTCTGACTTACTATGTTCTCTGCGTCTCTGGCTTCTTCCCTCTTCAACCCAACCTTCACTTGGCTGCCAAAGGGATTTCACTTGGGCTTGACCCTGTCACTTCCCTACTCAATAAACACTTAATGGATCCTTGCTACCTCCAGGGTCGGGTGATAAAGTCCTCAGCCGGGCATTTAAAGCCTTCCGAAGCTGGCCTTCCTTTCTTCCCAGGCTTCTTATACTTTACTCCCTTATACATATTCTTCGGTCCTGTGACACTGGCCAGGTTGCTGTTCCTTCCATATAATACTGTCCCTTTCTCCAATGCTCTTTCTCCTCACTTCACTTCCTTCAAGACCTTCCACAGAAGGACTTTCCTTGTCTTCCTCTCTGCTTCCCTCCCCATCCCCTCACTCCTGTCTTTCTTCTGGAGCTACCTTTCATTTAAACGGCATATTTACATTACATGAACATATTATATTATTCATATATCACGTGTCTGTGTGTGGTATATATACATGTATATGTCATATACCTTAAAACATATTTTATAACACACATAGTTTTTGAAGGAAGGAGCAATGTTTTCTGCATCTCAGTACTTAGCACAGGGCCTGGCACATAATTGGCACTGAGTAAATGCTTGCTGATTGGCTGAATAAATATAATATATATGTTTTCTCTAGCAGATTGTGAGCTCCTCGAGGGCAAGAGCTGTTAATTTTGGTTTTGCCCTTGTATTCATAGTGCCCAATACAGCGCCTAATACTCAGTAGGTTCTAAATATAGATAGTTCTCACTCTATGTAAATTCACAATTACCCAAATTATCCAAACTCTATGTAAAGAATTCTGCAAGAAATCTGCACTCCAAAACAAAAAACAGAAAAGTCTGTTGACTTTATTGTACAGGGTTGTGCTCTTTCTCTCTATTCCTACCCCTTGGCTCAGCTCCTCACAGCCTCCCATCCCCCCCACCAAAAATAGAACCTCCCCCCCAAGTGAGAGCAGAAGAATGGACTGCAGGGAGAGCGGCGGATCAAGGGCTTGGCTCCAGACTTCCTTTGCAGAGAGAGGAGGCCTTTGTCCCCCTCTGCCCACTCCTGAGCCCTGGCTGGCCATCTTCCATCCACACTTTAGGTACCAGGTGCCCCCAGCCTCCACGTGTCCTCTCAGCTCTCCTGTCTGTGTTTGTATCTGACCCCCAGAGGTCTGCCTCCCGGGAGTTCTTCAGTGTTCTTTTTCTTGGTCTAGTCAGGCCCTCACATGGCTGGCCCCTCAATGTTCCTCTTCCTGCTCTCACTTCTATGTCCCAGGCCCTCATGAGTTCTTGACCAGAGTGCTGGCCCGCTTCCTGCCCCCTTCCTGCCCCCTTCCGGCCCACCTCCTCTTCCAAGTCTACTTGCAAATTTGCATTACATAAAAATCACTTTACATAGAGATGCAGATCTCCTCAGAGCAAGAACTGCCTGTATCATGTCCCATTACCTCCCTTGTCCTCTCAGGCCTTTCTCCACGCTCATCCTGGGCCAACCCGCAACATGCCCAAGGGGGCAAAGTGTAGTTCAAATCTGGCCTCAGACACTTAACACCTCCTGGCTGTGTGACCCTGGGCAAGTCACTTAGCCCCAATTTCTGCAGCAAAAAAAAGAAGGAGGAGGAGGAGGAGGAGGAGGAGGAGGAGGAGGAGGAGGAGGAAGAGGAGGAGGAGGAGGAGGAGGAAGAGGAGGAGGAGGAGAAAAACAAGAACAAGAACAAGAAAGAAAGAAGTGGATGTGGTATTTCCTCTGCTCTCTGCCTGGGGCCACCCTATAGGATCTGAACCACAGAATGTCAAAATTGAAAGCATTTAAAGATCCCCTATTCCAGCCCCTTTGTTTTATAGGTGAAGCTCGGACGTAGTGAATGATTTATTCAAGGTTGCATAGCGGGTGATGGGCAGAGCCAGGTCTAGAATCCAGGGGTCTCCTGGCTTCTACAATACCACAGGGATTCAGAGCCCCCCAATTTCCTGTTGGCCCCACTCCTTCCATCCCCCTCTCCTCTCTGCTGGCCTCTCCCTCACCCCATAGTGAGACTCCCAGCAGCGCCGAGCAATCAGCTTTGGGTCGGTCACCCTGCAGTCCTGACAGGCTTTTGACATCCCATAATTGCTTTCCTGCTATGACTCCTTTAAGCACAGAACTGCTGGCCAGAGCAATTTGCTCCCCATCAATTTTTATTTCCTGGTTTTAAAATAAAATAAAAGGAAATAAAGAAGGGGGTGGAGGAGACAGAGAAGCAACATTTTGTCTGCAATAACAAACAAACTGGGAACCTCGTTCCACATAGGCTGCTGTGTCAGGCCAAATTCCTCTCCTTGCCCTCTCTAACCCAGGCAGCTCTGCCCAGCCAAAAGTGCACAGCGTGTTCATAACAGAGATCTTGGTCTCGCCAGACCATTCATCCTCATGATGCCTCCAGTCTCACCTCAGCATCTTTCCCCCACTGGCCTCTCACCCCAGAACTGAGGATCATATAGCTGGAAGGGACCTTAAAGTCCATCCCTCCCATTTTACATTTGTGGAAACTGAGGCCAAAAACAGTGAGCTGATTTCCCCAAGGTGAAACCATGAGTAAGTGGTATAGAGGAGGAAAATGCATTATTTACAACCTCCCTTTAAAAAGAATGACTCCTTTAAATTTATTGGGAGAGCAAAATAGGCAGTGGTCAGTGGTTTCCCCTCATCTTCTGTGTAGAAGACTCCATGTAGTGACCACCAATATATAGTAAGTCTTGAAAAGATTTTCACTCAGAAATAGTCACAACAGGGGCAGCTGGGTGGTGCAGTAGATAGAGCAGCAGCCCTGAAATCCGGAGGACCTGAGTTCAAATCTGGGTTCAGACACTAGCTGTATGACCCTGGGCAAGTCACTTAATCCTAATTGCCTCAGCAATAAAAGAAAAATAGTTACAACAAAAGGCAAGGAGAATTATGATTTGGTCCATAGAGAAAGGAGTATCTATTAGTCAAGAGGGGTATTGAATATTAACTATTTCCTATGAGGGCTTATAGCATGTGAAAAATAAATGATAATAACCACACGATCATGCAAGGTTGTAACCAGTCAGCTCTTGGCTTTAGGGCAGTTTGTTGTATAGACAGAAATCAAAAGATGCAGTTATACCAAATTGGAGACTTACTCTAACATGGCATCCTTCCTAACAAGAGGTTAGAAATAGATATTTCCTGTCTTTTAATTTTTCTCTTTAGGTCATTCTTTCTTGATCACCTTAATGGTAGAGTCAATATTTAAACCATATAATCTCACAACAAATGTCGTGTTCTTTCTGCTACGCCACAGAACAAACTGGGAGATTTGGGGAAATGTATGTCTTCTTTGCATCAGTTCCTTATTTATAAAATGAACGGTAGAAGGAAATGGCAAACCACAGCGGTATCTTTGCCAAAGAAACCCCAAATGGGGTCACGAAGAGTTGGACGTGACCGAAAAACAATTAGTAACAATATACCCACATCCATTTTCCTTCCTTCTCCATTATCAGTGATCTCTTTTCCTTAGTCAGACCTTGAGGGAGGGGTCAGTCCCACCCCAAATGCCTGCTATATAATATTCTAGAGTGAAGACATCAGCCAGAGTTTGGATCCTCCTCAATATATTCCTGTGACTTTTCCCACCCCAAAATACTTGTAATGTTTATTTTTCATTTTTATCAACTGATATGTAATAGAAACTCGTTCTCCAGCTGCCAGGTCTCTCTGAAAGTCCTTGATTATTTTCTAAAGATGAATCGGGTTGTTTTCCTGCAATTGTTTGTCAGTTTGGCGTTGTTTTTCTTTTGTAATTTTATTTTTCATTTGTACTTTATCTCTGATCCTGTTTTACAATGAGCTTGTATCATCTTTGAAACATTTGACTTGCTCACACATTCAGCAGCTGCTACAATATCTCTAACAGTCATTGAAATGTGCTCCTTAAGAGCCATAATTTTTGCACATTTCCTTGGAGAGATATTCTTCTTAAAAACCACAGAATTAAAACCATAACAAAAGAGCAATGAGTTAGGAGTATGGCACAAAATCTATCTCTCGGGCAACAGAGGATTAACTAAAAGGGGGAATGATGGGGAAGCCGCTCAAGCCAGTTTCATCTGGTCAAGTTCAGATGTTGAGTCACTCTGGTGTCAATGGAAGAGCATATACATAAGAATCACTGCCACAAAATTAAACCATATTATAGTTGGCATTTATATAGTTCTTTAAAAATTGCAAAGTATTTATGTATGTTGATCCTCATATCAACACCGGGTAGAAAAAAGAAATCACACAGATAGTATCTAAGGCAGAATTTGAACTTGGATCTTCCTCTCTCGAAGTAAAGCAATCTATCCATTGTGCAACCTAGCTGTTATTTTTTTAATTGGCCTATCAAAATTATTGCTTGCTTCAAATAATTCACACATCACTTAGTCAGATATTGCCTTCTTTTCCCTTCAGCACCCCTTTCCTCTATTTCCCTAACCATCCCATTCCCTTTCCCTATTACTCAGCTTCCCTGATTGAGTTGGATTTCAATAACATTCTCCAGTCCCAAAAACCCCTCTAATTTTCACTTGAGAAAACACATTAACAGTGCTTGATTATCCTGCCGTCTTTCTAAGCACTTCATAGCCCTCTTATATTCCCTTCTAGTCCTTCTAATGTTTCCCATCCTGAACCACAACTCTTTCTTGCTAAATCCAGATTTAGGTACTTTTTCCCCATCCCCAAAGTCATAGCCCCATGCTAACATAAATTAATCCCATCTCTACCCAGAAACTCCTCCATTGTCAGCATCCGACAAGCCTTGACATAGTCACACCTGAGGGATTCAGTCAGACATTATCACAGATACAACCGTATCTGGCTTTGTGAAACAACTCCCTTACTGCCAAATTCTTTAGTGTTCCCTGTCATGCAGGTCTCAGGGAACTTACAGCATAGAGAGACATAGTACAGCAACAAGATTGCTCCCAAGGACACACCCAAAACTCAAAGACAGAGAGAAGCCACAGAAGCAATAGACCCCCAGTGATAGGGCTTCTGCATAAGGTAACTGCTCCTGGGTTGGTACAAGCGACTGACTCAAAGAAAGACTCTTGTACATAGTCACACTGTCCTTACACCAGCCTGGGGCAGTGATCAGGATATTCTCTCAGTACCAGTATTTGGTGGAAAAGGTATGGTTAAGAAACAGATTGTGGATGTTGGTAATTTGTGGGGGGGAAAGGACTTGATTTAAAGCCAGGGTTTAGTCTCCATTCTACCATTTGTGTCTATGTGATTATGGGCAAGTCATTTACCCTTCTCTGGACCTCAGTTTCATTTGGGTGGAGAAATTGGATTAGAAGATCTCCAGCTTTGAAATTTATAATTTCTACGAGATTCATTGGTCATCCACTTGCTAGGAACTGGCTTTATTCTCAAAATGGTTCATACTCTTTGAATTAAAGCCAGAAAAACTGAAACACTGTTCCATCCTATCTAGAGTCTAGGGATAGACTGTATGACCTTCCACCTCTGGAATGGCTAACTGACAGATTTTCCCCATCACGTGCCCTGAGGAGGCTTCCTACTCCACAAGGAATACGGGTGTGAGTCACGAAAAGATCAAAGTGTAGAACAGAGCAGCAGGACCACTTAGCAGGCTTGAGGAGAAGAAAGCCCTTTCAGTTTGTACTGTCTCTCTTACCCTTCTCTGATCTGGTTCATTCTTTCAGCTTAAGTCCTTCCTTGCCTCATACCCACAGCCCTCCCTTAGCTACCTCAGAGGCCCCTCCAAAGCTTCCAAGACTGGAGTTAATCTCATACAGTTTAAAGAGTTATTCAGTGGGGCTCAGCAAATGATGAATGTTGAAACCATTACTGGCGAAGCACCAGGACTCCATGGAGCTGTTTAAAAATGCATTCTCCCATGTAAATTTCTGCTCCATCAATCCTTATGACATGTCAAACATTGCTATTGTTTCCTGAACAAATTGTACGACATGCCCTTTTCTGCAGATTTGTGCAGGCGAGTAGAACCACTCTCTGGCTTGGCTGCCACTTGTGCTCAAGACTGAGGGTAGCTGCATCAGCAGCTGTGCTCACATTGCTTCAGAGCAGAAACCCCAGGCAGAGCGGCCAGGCGTGCGTGCCTGGTGGGCAATGCAGGGAGCTGGGATAAACATGCCCAGGTGGCTGCTGGGGAAGTGTGAATGAGGCCTCAGGTGCAGCAAGAGAGACAGAAAGCACAGAGAGAGGTGGGGGGAAAGAGAGAGAGAGAGAGAGAGAGAGAGAGAGAGAGAGAGAGAGAGAGGAAGAAAAGAAAGAAAGAAAGAAAGAAAGAAAGAAAGAAAGAAAGAAAGAAAGAAAGAAAGAAAGAAAGAAAGAAAGAAAGAAAGAAAGAAAGAAAGAAAGAAAGAAAGAAAGATGAATATGGGAAAGGGAGAGGGGAAATGGGAGTAGAAAGGCAGAAAGAGAAAGAAGATTTTTTAAATATAAGATCCTATTGGTGGTGTAAGAGAAGAGAAAGGGATAAAGCTAGGGATAAAAGCTGTAAGACAAGAGAAAAGGTAATATGAGGATTTAAGTACAGGATATAAAAGAGAAGGTTGGGTATATAAGGATAAAATTAAACATGTTGTGAGGTTGTAAGAGGTCATAAGGAGAAATGGGATAAGATCTGAGTACATGGGAATATTAGAGTAGGTTGGAAGTAAGGAAAGTCTTGAGTCATGTTCCCTACTGACCTGTAAGGGAGCACGTGGCTAAGTAGGCCCTGAGAAATAGCTGGGCTATTGAGCGGTAACAAAACAAATCAGCATGAGGTCATAAAGGACATGGGGACTGACTGGACCAACTACTATAGAAACGATATTGCTGACAAGGGTATGTGAGTTGAGAAAACCTCATGTGCTCCAAAAGGAAGGGGAGGAGACTCACTGATAAATCTAC
Organism: Sarcophilus harrisii; assembly: GCF_902635505.1. Taxonomy (NCBI): domain Eukaryota; kingdom Metazoa; phylum Chordata; class Mammalia; order Dasyuromorphia; family Dasyuridae; genus Sarcophilus; species Sarcophilus harrisii. Next base: position 614,690,018 of record NC_045427.1, on the reverse strand, counting down.
AGCTTGGCGGAGTGCCTCAGAAACTGTGTCAGAAGAGACTGTCACACTCATTGAAGAGTTTCTGGATGGTGTGGAAAGAACAAAAGGCATAGTTGTTAAATACTCAGTTCTTTCCAGAAGTCTCTTCTCTACTTTAACACAATGTGGGTCATTAAAGGGAGCTAAAGATCACAGAATCGGGGTTGTGAGAGACCTTGTGGCCATGTGGTTCAAAGCAAACCTAAGAATCCCCCCTCAGTGAGGAGCTGTCCAGCTCCCAGATGAGCTCCATTCCATCTGGGGAGAACAGCTTCTCCTCCCATCAAGTCTCAATGTGTCTCTTTGTATCTTCTTGTTTCTCTTGGTTCTCTTGTCTGGGGCTGCTCAGAACTTGTCTCCTCCCTTTCCCACCTTACATCCCATGAAATGACTTGAGTTTGATTTTGATATTTTATCTACACACAACATCACCCCCTTTCCCAAGCCTTCCCATTTGCAGGCTAAAGATCCCTAGTTTCAACTAATCTTAATATAGCATTCAAGCGAATTTCTTCAGTCATCCTGATTACCCTCCAGATACATTCCAAGTTCTCAGAATTCATCCTAAAATGAGGTCCAAGATTGAACACAATACTTTAGTAGTGGCCTGTATTCTCCCATACTCTGTCCTAGTAAATGAAGACCACTTAAAAAAACTCTCAGAATGAGAACTAATTCTGGGAGTTGTGGGAATTTTCAAATGAGATTTTTTTCAGTTTTCTTCTCTTCGTTTTATTGCTAACATTTGGTAGCAAAGGGCTTTCCAAATGAATAAATTATGGGACAGATCACCTTCTATACCAGGGAATAGAAAAGAAGTCTTATTTACCAGGAAACAGAAAAAAGAAAAGTTCCAAGTAAGCTGTGTTGATTTATTGAAGGATATTTTACATATCTAACCAAGTCCCAGAAAGACTAGACATGAGAAAGGGTGGGGCCATTTTTCAAGTCAATCTCATTTTTCAATCTCAACACTGATTGTTGGAATGGCAACTTTACCCTCCCAAAAAAGTGCCTTCTTTTTAAAGAAAAGTTTCATTTCCAATGTGTTAAGGATAATCCTTCAATTTTTAGGGGTTGCAGTGGTTAGTGGGGAAATAGGCATTACCTCCACTCCTAGATGAATGGTTTGGTATTTTTCAAACATTGTAACTATTTAATGGAGCCAAAAGAAGAAGAAAAGGAGATTTAGAGTGAGAGGAAAGAATCTGTCAGATTTCCTGGTTGCCATTCTCACAGCAGATAAGAGCCTGCTCTTCATGGTCTTAGCTGGACTTCTGAGTCTCCTCTGCCCTTGGAGCTTAATGCTCAGACAATGAACAAAGGAGCCAAAGTTTGACCATGGACTCAGTTTCTTTTTTAAATCTTAACTGTCCTGAATCAGATTACAGGGAATAGATGAAGATTCACTCAAAGACTGTTGGTCAGTATTCCCATATCAGGAGTGTCTCCCAACAGTGAGATGGATCAATGCTTGACCAGAACACATCTGGAGTCTAAATACCAAATTTGGGGAGAACATTGAATTGTGAATTAGACAGGATTATGAGCTAGAACTGAAGGGATCTCAGAGGTTCTATAACCTAGATCCCTTCATTGTCCAGAAGATAGATCCCAGAGAGAGAAGTAGCTTGCTCAGGGTTACATGTGTTAGTGAAAAGACTGGGGTTTGAACTTAGAAGATCTGACTGTAGATCCAAAACTCTTCTCAGTCATCATTTTCTGGACTATTTTGTGGCCACTAGACCTGCAGAGTAAAGCCTTTTGACCTACAATAGTGAGCTAATTAATCATCTCTCCTAGGAGTGTTAAAATAAAATCAAGGAGAGGGAATTGGAGTGGGGTAACAACTAGAAAAATTTGAGAAAGAGTTTTATAAAGGCTTCAATTGAATCTCAGAAAGTTTCACCATCTAAAACCTGGAGTATAAAAAAGCCTTTGACTGAACCTCAGAAAGTCCCACCATTTAAAACCTGGAGAGTTCCCTCTTCCTACTCTTCACGGGTATCACACATGCCACATCAGGTCAAAGATGGATGAGACAGCTTCAGTTGAGGTCAGTTCTGGTGGGGAAGGAAATAGCCACCAGGCCTCAAGAACCCTCTCAAACCTGAGACTTTACTTTGGGTCCCCCTTCCCAATTTAGGAATAATGTTAGGAAAGTAGGATTGCTTTGGGGAAAAAAAAGATTTATCAAGGAGAACTGAGTCAGAAATTCCAGTTTGGCTTGTCAAATTGGCAGAGGTGGTGAGAAATGGAGGGAAAGGACTTTGGTAGAAATTATTTGGGAGGGTCCCACAGAAATGCCACCCTCCCACTTCCCTAAAGGAGAGAACCCACTGGGATACCTCTTGGCCAAAGCAAAAATTCCCTTCTCTTTCCATTAACTATAGACCTCCCCTTGAAGTAGCCATGATTGGCACAGCAATATTCCCTTACACCTCAGATGTCACTGCTAACCTTGTTTTAACCTTTAGTGGGGTTTTTCCTCTTCTCCTGTGTATTTTTTTCCTTTTTGTCAGCAGAGGAAAATTATACTTTGGCTAGCATTGTCCATCACTAAAATAAGCACTTACAAACACAATTATAAAGACTCAAATGAGGGAATTAGTTTTGCTAGTAATAGCAACGTTCCTTAGTGTTTTCCAAGATGCTTTATAAATCACGACCTCATCACCAGTCAATCTCAATGGCCTTGTTCTCACCACAAGCCACCCACTTCGAGGGGGTCATACGGTAGGAGCTGCTTGGTCACCATTGTCTTTCCGAAGTCATAGAATGTTCCATTAAAAGATGGTTGATGGGAGAGAGCTGAATAAGCAGATATATTCAGAGCCCTAAATAGAGAAGAAAGGATTCTGGGTCAATGACTACAATTGTGTCTCTAGTTTTAGTGCCTTGATTCTTGTGATGCTGTGATACTTATTATGAGCAGACACCATTTGGCATGTGTGTATGGCCACACATGAATGCATCTTCCCAAAGAAAATATTGTACTAGATTTGATTTGACCAAAGAAAAGAGAAAATGAATCTATATGATTATAGAATTAAAACTGGAAAGGACCCTTGAGATAATATATTCTATGCTTTTGTTTTTTTATAAAGAAATCTAGGTCAAGTGCTGTGAAGTTATTTGTAATGTTACAAGGTAGTAAATGGCAAAGCTGGCATTGAAACTCAGGTCTTCTGACTCCACATCAAGCCTGCTTTCCCATAACATCATACCGTAAATTAGGGACCAGGCCCAAGTAAGTTAAAGTGCCCCTTGGATCACCTTTTGGGCAGTTTTCATAGGCATCTTTCCCTGGACTCCTCCACCAGCCTGGCTCGTAGAGAAAATATCACAAATCGTTGAAATCCACAATGGTCTCAGACCGTTTGGGCATTGGGGGAACTTGAAGGTTTCACAAGAGTCAGACAGGCTAATAATGTGTAAGGAAATAGACCTTTATTATAGTTGGTGTGTTTTAAATCACACAAGAGTTACCCAGGAGACAGGGTTAGGGGGAAACAGGGGTAAGAGAAAATGATGCCATGGAGGGAGGGGCTCAGTAACTGTAGGAACGGTGAGCTACTGGGCTTAGATGAAATGATATTTAGGAAAAATGAGGAAATGGGAAGTGGAATTTAGCAATAATCTTATCAGCAGACTCAGTATTCCCATGTCTTCCAAGTCTTCCTTCCAGATGGAGTGTAAGACAACTTGGTCCCAACCAAGATAGGCTGATAATGCAGCCAAAGGTCTTGGGTTTTATAGGGAGCATGAGCCTTGGGGATGTCCACTTTCCTATATCTAGTGTCAAGAACATGGAGACCTTAGGGGCTGATCCCCTAGTGTAAAAACAAAAGGTATAGTATTTTCTAGAAAAGAACAGAGCGGATGAGAGATGGAAATATTAGACAAAAAGCATGGGAGGATCCAGAGTCGATCCAGAATAAACCAGTCTGCCATAAATGTTCACAGATTTTTTGGAGGCTATGATAGTAGACAATGCAAAATCCTCATTATAGCCACTGGTTTCTGCTGCCTTGGACATCGTGAGACCTTTCACTGCAGCTATAACAAGAAGAGAAATACACTCATATCCTTCCTCCACCCCACCCTTACAACAAAATGGCTAGGATAATTTAAATAACTTTTCACTTGCTATGAGTATGTTACACATTACTTGGATTCTTTGATTAAAGCATTTGTAAAATTGCTTTTTAAAAATGTAGTGTAGGTCTTAGATAGGCCAGCAGGGAGTAGTCATGCTTGGGTCCTTCCAGCTAGAATATTTCTTCATGTATCCAAAAACTTATCAATCAAACAGTATTTATTAATCATCTGCTCTGTGTGTCACTGACTCTCACTGAGCCTTGGTTTTCTCCATCTAGAAAGTGAAGAATTTGGAGTAGATTCCCTCTCTGGTCCCTTCCAAGTAAGTCCACATCTATGTACCAAGACACCATCCTGGGGACCAGGGACATAGAGACAAAACTGACAAGAACATCGCCTTTCTGGTCAGAAAATCTGAACGATGGTCCAGCCTCTGATAATTACTACCCGTATTAGCTTGGGAAGGCCCTTCACTAACGTGAGCCTCAATTTCCTCATTTTTAAAATGAGGGGGTTGAAATAGATGGACTTGAGAGTCCCTTCCATCTCTGGATCATTGATGTGGCTTTTTAAAATTTATATAAATATTATTTCTTTTGATCCTTATGATTACTTTCAGACATAGGTGCTATTATTATTCCCATTTTAGAGATAAGAAAGCTGAGGCTGAAAACATTTAATGTGACCTTCAGGTCACACAGCTGGCTGAGGTAGGATTGAAACTCAGCTCTTCCTGAGTTAATCAGTAAACATTTATTAAGCACCTGTTATGTGGCAGGTACTGAACTGAGCTCTGGAAATACAAAAAGAGGCAAAAGATAGTTTTTTTTTTCCCCTCAAGAAACTCACATTCTAATGGACTCTAATGAGTTCAGCAATCTTTCTTTCCACCGGACCACCTAATCTGGTAACATGGGAGCAATTGAAAAAGATTGGAAGTCTTGGGGACAAAGTTCAGGAGGCCCTCATTGGGAAATAGGAAACTGAGATGGGGCACCCTGGGAAAACACTAAGGGGTTTGGGAGAACTCTGGGTAAAGCTGCCATTATACTCTGTCCTGGATCAGAGCAGAATGAATTAGCCCCTGAGAAATATGGACCTGCCTTCAAGAAGCTAGAACACTGAACATGGAACCCAGACGCTCCATTTCCTTCTCTAGTTAAAAAGGGCAAATATAATCAAGTGGTAGCCTGGATAAACACCCTAGTATCCCTTTCTCTCCACTGTGGCCACTTTGAGATAAAAATGATGAGTATTATTAATGATAGTAACAATAATACATGTCTCAAATGCTTAAAGATTTGGAAAGTATTTAACAAGTATCTTATTCTATCCTCACAAAAGTCCTAGAAGATAGATTCTCTCATTATGCCCATTTTATAGATGTGGAAACCAAGGCAGAGAAGCTGAATGCCCTGTTCAGGGTCACACAGCTAGTGTGTCTGAGACTTGATTTGCACCCAGGTGTTGCTGACTCGGATCCAGCACTCCATCCAGATATGTTCAGCGCCAAGTATAAAAGTTAAGGGGCCCCAAATTGCTGGAAATGCTAACTTGGAAGGCCCCAGAGCTTCTGGCCAGTAGAGGAGGCCCCTGATGACAGGGAGCAATCCCGCTCGTTGCTGCTGGCCAGGAAAACCCCCTCCCAGAAGAACACTTGCCTTGGCCTGCCTTGGCCCCATGGGGAGATGCACTAATTAATAGAACGTACTAATGGACTGTGACAGAGAAATAGGAAGTACAGCAAGCCCGGTCAGAAGAAAACAAGGCTTTGCCAGGCTGGCAGGTGTGCTGGGAGCCTCCTGGAGCCAGGGCAGAATGCTCGGGAACACAATGCTTCCCCTGAGGTAGAGTTGATGTCACACAGAGCTTGTCCTCCGGCTCCATTCCCCAGAGCTCAGAGCTCAAGGTCCACGGGTCTCTCGGCTCAGCAATGGTTCTTTGGACAGTTTTGATCGGACCTGGGGGTGCTGGGGGAGAGCCCATGTGGCAGTGTGGAGCAGTAGGAGTCTTCTTTTGCTGAGTGTGAGGGGAGGCTCCTGATTTGGAGCACCGCTCCTCCCTCCCACACTAGAAGAGAACAAAAGGGCAGGTATACACACAGAGACGTGCACATGCACATGCACACATGCACCCATGCACACACACACATACTGATTCTCCTCCTTCTCCAACCACTCTTTCTCTTTGCACTTTGATGGCTCTGCCTAATGTGAGCATCGGCTGGTGGTCTGACCAGGGTCCTCTTCTCTCCCCTCCACACTCTGCTGCATCAGTCTCTTTTACTCCCACGGTTCCACCACAGACCCAGAACATAAAGGTGTCTCAGACAGTATCTAGTCCAACACTCCCCATGTTCCAGTTTAGAAAACTGAGATTCAATGATTCCCCAAGATCACCCAGATAGTACCATACACATAGGATTTGAACTCAGATCTTTTGGCTCCTTAAGCAGTGATCGTTCCACTGTACCCCAACTCCCATGTCTCCTATTCAGGTGTTTCAGTCCTGTCTGATTCTCTGTGGCCCCATTTGGGGTTTTGTTGACAAAGACACTGGAATGGTTTGCTATTTCATTCTCCAGCTCATTTTACAGATGAGGAAATTGAGGCACACAGGGTGAAGTGACTTGCCCAGATTCACCCAGCTAGTAAGTGTCTGAGGTCAGATTTGAATTCAGGAAGATGAGTCTTCCTGACTCCAGACTAGGAATTTATCCACTGAGACACCTAGTTGCCTGATACATATATGGATACATGTATCTATTGATGAGATACATGTATATATATACAAAACACCTGAAAAACTTAAATCGTTATAAATAGCATTACAAAGGAGAGTAGTAGTAGTAATAGGACTAGTACTAGTAGTACTAGCCTTAGTGGTCATTGTAGTAATTGTAGTAGTAGTAGTGGTAGTAGTAGTAGTAGTAGTAGTAGTAGTAGTAGTAGTAGTAGTAGTAGTAGTAGTAGTATACAGGATATCTCTCTTTGGGTACTGACATTTCAAACTAAGCCTGTTCAAAGCCATCTTCTCACTTCTCTATATCTGCCTGTGGTATCAACACTTGCCCCCTGTCTCCCGATTATAACTATGGCATTATGGTGGCTTTTCCTTTCCCTCATTTCTCACACTCAGAGTCACCAGCTGCCACCCTCTTGACAATATGGTGTAAAGGAAATAATATGCTCCTTCTGCCTTTCTGCCATTCTCTTTTTCCTTTCCTCTCAGGCTTCTTCTTAGCCTTTCCCCTCACCCTAACCCCCCCCCCCGGGAAAAAACAGTTTTCGAATTTTTTTTCCCCTTTAAAAAATTCCCCCCTTCTTTTCCAATTGGATATATTTTTCAGGATTTTTAAACTTAAAAATTAAAATCCCTTTTAATTTAAAGGGAAATTTAGATTGGGATTTTGGGGTTAAACCCCTATGTCAAGAGTTAAGGGGAAATTTAAAGGGGGGATGAGGGGAAAGGGGGAAAATTTAAGAAAATTTTGGGATTTAAAAAAGGAAAAAAAAAAGGGGAAAAGGGGGGGGGAAAAGGAAGGGGGGAAAAATTTTAAAGATGGGGGGAAAAAAAAAAAAAGGGGGTTTTTGAAAAAAAAGGGGAAAAAAAAAAAAAAAGGGGGAAAAAAAGGGAAAAGAAAGGGAAAAAAAAGGGTGGAAAAAAGAAAAGGGGGATAAGAAAAAGAAAAAGGGAAAAAGGGAAAATTTCCCCTTTTGAACAGAAAAAGAAGGAAAAAAAAAGGGAAAAATTTGGTTTGAAAATGGAAAATGGAAAAATGGAAAATAAAAAAGGGGAAAGAAAGAACTTTGGGGTAAAGGAAAGGGGGAGACTTATATACTTCAACCTTTACTATATGATGACCAGTTCTGATGGACCTGGCCATCCTCAGCAACGAGATCAACCAAATCATTTCCAATGGAGCAGTAATGAACTGAACCAGCCACGCCCAGAGAAAGAACTCTGGGAGATGACTAAAAACCATTACATTGAATTCCCAATCCCTATATTTATGCACACCTGCATTTTTGATTTCCTTCACAAGCTAATTGTACAATATTTCAGAGTCTGATTCTTTTTGTACAGCAAAATAACGTTTTGGTCATGTATACTTATTGTGTATCTAATTTATATTTTAATATATTTAACATCTACTGGTCATCCTGCCATCTGGGGGAGGGGGTGGGGGGTAAGATGAAAAATTGGAACAAGAGGTTTGGCAATTGTTAATGCTGTAAAGTTACCCATGCATATAATCTGTAAATAAAAGGCTATTAAATTAAAAAAAAAGAAAGAAAAAGAAAAAATAAATAAATAAATAAGAAAGAGGAAAGGGGAGAGGAAAGGGAGAGGGGAGGCAAGGAAGTGGGAGAGAAGAGAAGAGAGGAGGAGAGAGACAGGACTCCATGTAATCCTTCCATTCCAGTTCTTCCTAGTACTCCCACCTTGCCCATAGGTATAATAGATATCTCCATGTGGCTGGTTAAGCAGCTAAAAGTCCCCTCCTCTAGTAACCTTCACAATTAGGCTTCCACCCACCTTTTCTCATCTTATTCCACAATACACCACTCACACATTCTACTTTGCAGCCACACCAACCTTCTTGATGTTCATAGCACACCATAGCCCATCTACCTCCCTGCCTTTACACAGACTGTTCCTCGTGGCTGGAATGACCTTAAATCATAGCTCTGCCACTTAGTGTCTGTGTGACATTGAAAAGGTCATTGAGACCTTTCTGGGGCTCAGCTTCTTCATCTGCAAAATGGCCTCTAAAATCTCCTTTAGACACATCTGTGGTCCTCTGGAAGGACTGGCTCACTCTTGAACCCAAGACAGCATGGGTACTTTTAGCCTATATTCTCTGCCTGAAAGTGTCATCAGGCTGAGAGTACAAATATTAGGTTCATGTTCTGATTCTCCTAGTAATTTGTTGCTAATCCCACAGTTAACCTATAGATGTTGGGTTCATCACAGGACCTGCCTGGGTCTCCATTTCCTCATTTATTAAATAAGGAGAATAATGGCTGTCTCCTCTTTCCCCTCTTCCCTCTTCCCCTTGGGCTGTTGTAAAGAAAATTCTGTGACCAAGTTAAAGATACCACCAAAAGGTAAGATGCTGACGATCTTTATTCCCAAGAGAAGCAGGTGGCAGGTTTCTCCCCAACCTTGCTATGGAGCCAATTTTCAGATGCTAATTACACAAGTCAGAGCAGAGTTTAAAGGTATTGGGTCCCAGGCACTGGCATTGGTCCAAGGGTTTTTTTTTTAAAGTTGCTCTATATTACTAGTCAGAAGGAAGAGGAAAAGACATAGGGATCTCATCAAAAGGTTCTCCCACTTCCTTCACTCTAGCCTCTGGGCTATAGTGTCTAGGTGTTCCTTCCCCTCCTCTCTCCTCCTCTCTTCTCCTTTCTTCTCTTTCCCTCTCTTCTCCACTTTTTTCTTCCCTCCCCTCCCCTCTCCTGTCTTCTCCTCCCCTCTGTTCTCTTCCCTTCCCCTTTCTTCTCTCTTTTCCCCTCCCCTTCCCTTCCCTCTCCTTTCCTCTCTTCTCCTCTCCTCCTCTCCCTTATCTTCCCTTTCCAGCAGCTAGATCCTTCTTCAATTTTAACTTCTATTTTGCTGTGTCTGGCAGTTATGAACACTTGCTCTCATCTTTTAAGGCAACAGACAATGATGCAGGCAGCTACGGAGATGTCTACTACTTCCTCAGCGATGACTCTGACAGGTGAGATTCATCCCAGGTATCTCTAGGGGAGCCTTTCGATGCTATGGGTTGGGGTAGTGGTTTCCTAGCAATCAAAGCAATGGACTACCTGAAAGCTTCTGCTTCCCCTTCTCTACCCCACCCTACCCAGTTAATGAAAAAAACTTGGTCAACTCAGTTCAACTCTGCAGGCTGCTTGTATCCATAAGAAAGATAGGACTCACATCCCTACATCCTGATGGAGCTTGAAAGATAAATATCATCACAGGCCTAGAAGGAGCTTAGACAATAAATAGCATCACATCTCTAGTGTGTTTGGAATCAGCCTGAAGAAAGGTGCTGTAGAAATCATCTCTTGGTTATCCACACATGTATTATTCACTTAGGGGTATCTACAGGAAGGGTTAAATCCCAGGTAAATTCCCTCAGGTAGCCAACAAAACCAACCGCACTGGAACAGAATGACTAAACAACAGTTCACAGGTAAAGGGACCAGGGGGATTCGTGGAATACTAATTCATTCTGAGTCAACAGAATGGCAAGAGAACACCATGCTTCTCTTAGGTTTCCCTACTCCTACCCTGTTCGTCCTGACTGAAAGCTATCCTGATTTCCAACTTGAGACCTGTCTGCTAGAGCCCAGATATCAGCATAAATGTCAACTCACAATTGAGTGAAAGTTCCCATAAGACTCACTCCCAAGGAAGAAAGGAATGGAAGATCTGTTTCACTTTCCTGCCTGTTTCAATAGCAAGGTCAAAGAGCTACCAGCCAAGAGACTCCGGCTTCTCACACACCCTATTCTAGGTCAGAGATAGGGACTGTCTGGCCTGTAGACAACAGATGAAATCATTTAGTCTGGCCCTGTCAAGGTAACTACAGGTGATGATGAGCTGAAAGCATCTCCCACTGCTTGAGTTTCTAAAGTTGATCGTTTTATATGGCCGACAAATAAGATTATAAATATCCAAATGGCCCTCGGCAGAGAAAAAGGTTCCCTACTGCTGCTCTGGGTAAAGGTGATCATTTTTCCTAGTTCATTATCCTATCTACCATTTCCCAAATGGAAATGCTCAGATTCAGAAAGGTTTAGCACCTTCTCTGAAAAAGCCAGAGTAATAAACAAGAATCCAGGAGTCATGGGATAGATATTCTCTTCACCAGCTCATATTAGTTCTCCTGCTACAGACAAGATCCAGGCATTTGGTCTGTTGATGACTGATTGACAATAAAGTAAATGGAACACAGTCTTGGAAATAAACTCCCATCTACTTGTCTTACAAGTAGAAAAAGAATGATGACTTCAAATTTCATTCACTTTTCTTGAAATGTAAAACTGTTTGATTATACATGTATAACCTATATCAGATTGCTTGTCATCTTGGGGAAAGAGGGAGAGAGGGGGAAAAAAAATATCCGGAGCTCAAAACCTTATGAAAGCGAATGTTGAAAACTATCTTTATATATGATTGGAAAAAAAAATACCATCAAGTGGAGAAAAATATAAAACTGTCTTGGTGGGAGATGAGGAAGGGAAGTCAACTGCTTAGCTCATATCCTTATTTTCATGACTGCCTTAACTCAGGGATTTTTCCCATTTCCCTACTGGGTTCAGGTTCTCTCTGGACAAGGACACAGGCCTTATCACACTCATCGCCAAACTGGACTATGAGCTGATCCAGCGCTTCACGCTGACCGTGATTGCCCGCGATGGGGGCGGTGAGGAGACAACAGGGAGGGTCCGAGTCAATGTGTTAGATGTCAATGACAATGTCCCCACCTTCCAGAAGGATGCCTACGTGGGGGCTTTAAGAGAGAATGAGCCTTCGGTGACCCAGCTGGTGCGGCTGCGGGTAAGAAAATCCCCTTGTTGGGAAGATGGGGTGGGGGGGATTCTCCTTCTAAAAAAGCATGGAAAAGCATATCTACCCCCAGGGGATTGTGTGGTTGTGGTCTCTAAGGCTGTTTTTTCCTGATCATTAGCTTCCTCCTTTTCTCTTCCAATACCCTCTAAAACTAAAGGAGACAATAGATTCTTCCTCTAAAACAGAAATCTGTAACGGTCACAAACCTATGGTAGTCTGGAAAAGCTTAAGAAGCATGTTTTTAAATGAAAAAACAAAAACAACCATAAGATTACAAAGGTAATGAATTATATTAAAATACAGCATCAAAACTTTTTTTTTAAGTTCACATACTTCTCATTAAGAACCTCTCATCTTCGATCAGATAGACCTCAAGCTCCACTTTCAGCAGGAATAGAGTCATTGTTTTTGAGCTGGAAAGGACCTCAGAAGGCATCTAATTCTCCTTCCTCTCTTTATTAATCAGGATACTAAGGTTTAGGGAGAGATGGAAAGAGTTTATTCTAAAGGCTCACAGGTAACAAGGGTAATGATGGAATTCAGAGAAGGGTCATTGGGGGTTTTAGCTGGCTTTTTGCTGCTGGGGAAACTGAGGCCAGAAAAAGTGACTTACCTAAGATCACAAAGAGTGACAAAAGTGTATTTAAATATTAGGACTTCAGATCCTCTGCTTTCCTCCCCGCCATACTGTCTCACAGAGTGGGAATCAGCTACTGTGGAACTGTGGAATTTCTCTTGGTCAAGCTGGACAGCAACCATTACTGTACTAATAGAACAAGTACTGAGGTGCCTCCACTGATAACGCCACAGCAATGGTGTACATCCATCTTAGTGGGAGAGCAGGAATCTCAGCATTCTAGAACTTGAACGGTAGCTCCCTCTTCCCCTGTGAGAGTGGCCCCTCCCATTCCCTTCAGAGCCCCAAAGTCTCTTAGAACTGCTTTAGACACCTGTCAGCGCATCTGGCCAGGGATTCTTAACCCGAGGTCAATGAATTTGTTTTCAAATACTTTGAAAACTTTACTTCAGTATAATTGGTTTCTTTAGAAATTCTGCATAATTCATTTTATGTATTTAAAAATATTATTGTGGGGCAGCTTGGTGACACAGTGGATAGAACATCAGCCCTAAAGTCAGGAGTTCAAATCTGACCTCAGACACTTAACACTTCCTGACTGTGTGACTGTGGGCAAGTCACTTAACCCCAATTGCCTCAGGAAAAAAATATTATTGTAAGAAGAGATGCATAGGCTTCATCAGATTGGCTGACAAAGGGGCCATGCTACCAAAAAAAAAAAGTTAAAAGTCCAGACTTTAAAAAAAAAAAACAGACTTTGAGCTGAAAGGGATCAGAAGCCATCTAGCACAATCCCTTTGTTAGAAGAGAAAATCAAGATAGATAGAAATTAAGTGACTCTTTCAAGATGGTGCTGGCAGTAAAAATCAGAAGAAGAATTTGAACCCAGATTCTCTGGTTTTAATGTATTCCTTCTACGACAGCATGCTGCCTCCAGCCTCCCCATTTTATAGATAAGAAAATTGAGACTTGGAGGGGTTAAGCAATCAATCCCAAATCACATTGCTAATGAGTATGAGCTAAGGTTAGAAGACAGCTGCATGGTACGGTGGGTACAGTGCTATACCTGGAATCAGGAAGACTTGAATTCAAATACAGTCTCAGGAACTTCCTAACTGTGATCACTTAACCCTGTTTGCCTCTGCTTCCTCCTCTGTAAAATGGGCTGGTGAAAGAAATGGCAGACCACTCCAGTGTCATTGCCAAGAATCCCCAAAGGGGATAACAAAGAGTGAAATACAACTAAAATTAACTGAACAGCAACAAGATTAGAACTCAGGGCCTCGGACTTCTCAGTCAGAGGATGCTGGGTATACCTAGGTGACAGAGACTTCTTCTTCACATACCTCTACAATGCATTTCCCTTCTTGGGGTCACTTGGTCTGGTTAGTTGACATGCAAGGCCCTCTAACCACCTGCTAAGATATACCCCACCATGAGACGGGACTCTTAAAATGCTAATTTCTTTAGTTCTCATACTCGTAGGAATGGTGCTGGGTGAGAAACTTAGAGGGATTCTGGGGGAAGGGAAGGATATGGAAGCTGCAGCCCATCTGTCACCTAAATGTGAAAATTACTCCTTCACGTGACTGCCTCATGGCAGTAGGGTCTGGCCTGCTCTCCTCACCCCTCCTCTCTTCCCCCACCCCTCCTGCCATCATTCAGAGAAACTCCGTGGGACCCATCAGGCCCAATTATGTTCAGAGTGATGGGGACTTCCCTGAAGGCTTTCTCTGGAGTTGGTGACAAGACTGGAAGGAGGCTAATGAATTCAGTGAAATTGGAAGAGAGGGGACGGACAAGGGGGCAGCAAGCGGTAAATGGTTCCATCCCATATCCCAGGGGCATCTCCAATCACAAACTTCTCCAAGCTTGAACAGATGTCCTGGAATAGAGTGTGCTCACTGAAAGGAAAGGTGACTCCTGCCTGGGGGCAAAAGGGCCATGGAATTCTAACATGAGGTCTGCCTTGAAGGAGATAAGTAAGAATAAGGTCCCTCTTATTGGGGAACCCTCCTCCTCACACCTGAACAAATAAAAGGCTGCTAGTCTCAGAAGGAATGCCCTTGGCTTTGTGCCGCTCTGGGGTCACACACTGTCCTCCCCACCTCTCTGCAGGCAACTGATGAAGACTCTCCCCCCAACAACCAGATCACCTACAGCATCGTGAATGCGTCTGCATTTGGCAGCTACTTTGACATCAGCGTCTATGAGGGCTATGCAGGTGAGTGTGGACAAGAGCTTTGGGCCTTGGAAGGGGCTAAGATTTATGGCTTTTCTCTCCACAATCCAGAGATGTAGTGCCCAGAGGAGGAGAAATGGTCTTAAGACACCACCTGGGTGGTTCTTCTCAAATCAAGAGTAGACTTGGTAACTGGGTTAGGGTTGAATGAGATCTTTCTTGGGTATTGACTCCCTAATAAATTGGGTTATTTTATCTCCCTTTTAGATCATCTTAGAGTATTTCTATTGGTTCCCTTTTGTCAGAGCTACCTTGGATGATTCTGGAGTACATCCAGAGTAGGGCCTTAGGAAGCCCCTAGTTAGAAGGAAGCGAAGCTTATTTTCAGCCCACCACCCCTTTCCCAAAGACAGAGTCCTCAAAATGTTCTTTGAAGACCCCTAGCTAGTTCTATACAAAAGTCTACAACCTTGATCTTTCCTTCCTTGAAACACACACACACACACACACACACACACACACACACACGCAAAATTATTCACCATGTTTATTTGAGAGCTATGAGAGATAACCAAAACTAATATCATAAAGAAAAGAAAAGAAAGAAGGTTACATGAGGGAAAGGGGTAAGAAGAGAATCCCCACCTTTACCTTGCCAGGTTCCCCTTATCCTGGGACCCTGGGCTTTAGAATTCAAAGGAGCTTTTGCAATTCTTGTTCAAGCTCTTTATTTTATAGAGTCATAAAGAGGTCCATCCTCATCTTCAACAAGCTTTTTTTTAAATATTTTTTCCAAATACATTCAAAGATAGTTTTCAAGATTCATCTTTATAAAACCTTGTGGTCCAAATTTTTCTCTCTCCCTCTGTCATAGAGAGCAAGCAATCCAATAGAGGTTCAACATATTCAATAATTCTAAACATATTTTCATATTTGTCATTCTGCACAAGAAAAATCAAAAAAGGTAAAAGAAAAGAAATGAGAAAAAAACAAACAAAAAAGCAAACAAACAACAATAACAACAAAAGTAAAAATACTATTCTTTGATCCACATTCAGTCTTCATTGTTCTCTCTCTGGATGCTCTTCCCTCACAAGTCTATTCGAATTGCTTTGTATCATCTCATTGTTGAAAAGAGCCAAGTCAGAACAAGGTATAGTCTAGCTCTCAGATCTGTAGAGAAGGAAGGAAGTTATGATCAAAGAAGAACCATAGAACATTATGAAATGCAAAGGGGATAATTTTAATTATATTAAATTAAAAAGGTTTTGTACAAACAAAATCAATGCAGCCAAGATTAGAAGGGAAGCAAAAAAACTTGGGGGGGAGGATTTTTACATCCAAGGATTCTGATAAAGACCTCGTTTTTAAAATATATAATTGATTCAAATTTATAAGAATACAAGCCATTTTCCTGTTGACAAGTGGTCAAAGGATATGAAAAGACAATTTTCAGATGAAGAAATTAAAACTATTTCTAATCATATGAAAAAATGATCTAAATCACTATTGATCAAAGAAATGCACATTAAGACAACTCTAAGGTGCCACTAAACATCTCTCAGATTGGCTAAGATGACAGGAAAAGGTAATGATAAATGTTGGAGGGAATATAGGAAAACTGGGATACTAATACATTGTTGGTAGAGTTGTAAACAATCTAACCATTCTGGAGAGAAATTTGGAACTATGCTCAAAGGGCTATCAAACTATGTATACCCTTTGATCCAACAGTGTCTCTACTGGGTCTGTATCCCAAAGAGGTCATAAAAAATATGTAAAAATGTTTGTGGCAGCCTTTTTTGTGATGGCAAGAAACTGAAAACTGAGTAGATACCCATCAGCTGGGGAATGGCTGAATAAGTTTTGGTATATAAATGGTATGGAATATTATTGTTCTATAAGAAATAATCAGCAGAATGATTTCAGCAAGGCCTGGAGAGACTTACATGAATTGATGCCGAGTGAAGTGAGTAGAACCAAGAGAATAATGTACACAGCAACAAGATTATGTGTTGATCAATTGTGATGGATGTGGTTCTTTTCAACAATGAAGTGATTCAGATCAATTCCAATAGACTTGTGATGGTGAGAGCCATCTGCATATAGAGTGGGGACTGAGTGTGGATCACAACATAGGATTTTCACCTTTTTGTTATTGTTGTTTGCTTGCTTTCTCATTTTTTTTTCCTTTTTGATCTGATTTTTCTTGTGCAGCAAGATAAATATTGAAATATGTATTTAAAATTATACATATTTAACATATATTAGACTATTTGTTGTCTAGACAGGGGACAGGAAGAAGTAAGGGAGAAAAACTGGAGACACAAGATTTTGCAAGGATGAATGTTGAAAACTCTATTTGTATGTATTTTGAAAATAAAAAGCTGTTTTTAAAAAAGGAAAAAAAAAAAGCCAAATCCATCACATTTGATCATCACATGATTTTGTTGCTCTATGTACAATGTTCTTTTGGTTCTGTTCATTTAATATCAGTTCAAGCAAATCTTTCCACACTTTTCTGAAATCAGCCTATTCATCATTTCTTATAGAATAATAATATTCCATTACATTCATATACCATAACTTAGTTAGTCATTCCCCAACTGATGGGCATCCACTCAATATCCAGTTACTTGCCCCTACAAAAAGAGCTGCCACAAAGATTTTTCCATATGTCCTTTTGAGATTCAGACCCAGGAGACACTCTGGATCAATTTCTTAGCCTTTTAGGCATAGTTCCAAATTGCTCTCCATAATGGTAGGATCAATTCACAACTTCACCAACAACACATGGGTGTTTCAGTTTTCCCACATCCCCCCCAACATTTTTCATTTTCTTTCCTGTCATCTTAACCAATCTAAAAAGTAGAAATTGTATCTCAGAGTTGTCTTAATTTGCATTTCTTTAATCAACAGTGATTTAGAGCATTTTTTCACATGACTAGAAATGACTTTAATTCATCATTGGAAAATTGTTTGTTTATATCTTTTGACCATTTATCAATTGGGGAATGACTTCAGCAATTTTTAATTAATGTGAGTACTGTGCATTAAGCTCTGGAGATTCAAGGAGCTAGTGAAAGCTACTGCTGATACTAGTAATAATGATTCCCATTTAGAACAAACTATCCCTCATAATAATACTTTGAGTGGGTGGTGCCAGAATGATTATTCCACTTCTACAGGTTAAAAAACCAGGAATGCAGAGAATAAAATGGTTGACTCATAGTCATTTAGCTAGTGGAGATGAGGGCCTGAATTTGAACCCAGCTCTCTCATGTCCTAATTTATTTCTGTCTATTATACTACACTACCTCTTACAATTTACAGAGAGAGTGATATATGGTTACCAAGAACTCCACGTTCATTTTCTCATTGGACCATCACAAAAACCTCGTGAGATGGGAAAGACGAGTTGGGAAAGCTTCATTTTCAAAGATGAAGATGAATTTCCTAAATAAAAAAAAACCATGCCAAAGTACAAGAACTAGTATGTTTTTCATAATGTTAGATCTTTAAGGGAAGACTAAATGATCACTTATTGGATATTATAGAGAGGATTCTTTTGGTCAGGGAGCGGTTGGACCAGATGGTCCCAACTCTGAGATTCTGACATGGTGCTAGAGTTTCTGCTTGCTTCTCCTCCTCTTCCTCCTTCTCCTCCTGTAATTTCCATGTTTTCTCTAATTTCAGTGATTAGTGTCAACCGTCCCCTGGATTATGAGCAGATCCCCAACGGAATGATTTACTTGACTGTCATGGCTAAGGATGCTGGCAACCCACCTCTCAACAGCACTGTCCCTGTCACCATTGAGGTGTTTGTAAGTACTAGCACAATCAATGAGTTTTTATTCATTGACTTGACACCTCCACTGCCCTAAACCCTTTCCCTGGATATCTTCACTTTCTCCCACTCTTTCTCACCCTATTCCTTGCTTTAGCATTTCAGTCAGCAAGTTCCCTTATCCCAGGTTGAAGGGGCCAACATCTCTACTGGTGTAGAGGGCACTGTCTAAATCTATAGCATGAAATGATATTCTTCTTTCTTTTCCTCTCTCTTCTCTTCTCTTCTCTCTCTTTCTCTCTCTCTCTCTCTCTCTCTCTCTCTCTCTCTCTTCTCTCTCTCCTCTCTCTCCTCTCTCTCTCTTCTCTCCCTCTCTTCTCTCTTTTCTCTCTCTTTCTCTCTCTTCTCTCTCTCTCTCTTTCTCTCTCTTCTCTCTCTCTTTCTCTCTCTCTCTCTCTGTCATTGCCTTCCCTCCCTCCTCCCCTTTTATTTCCCCCTTTCCCCCTATGTTCTTCCTTTTTCCTCCTCTAAAGATCTAAAGGTGCCTGAAACCAAACTGCAGAGAGGCTGACATGAATATCAAGCATGTATTAGCACTCCTCGTGTCTGAAATTATCAGTCACTGAATCAATCTCCGTGCCTTGTTTATTTGCTTGTCATCCCAGTTGATTCAGGGTTGTGTTGCCTCAAATTGTTGTACTGGAGGCCATCCTTTGCCTCTTCCCTCCTGAGACCCCTGGTCTGATCAAGGCTGGTGTCCATGGGAGAGGGTGTGTAGATGTGTGCTGATGGAACAGTTAGTGCATTAATGAGGCTCCAGCAGGATTAAATCAGATTGTCAGATTTGCAGATGCATTTTGATTTGACACAAGCAGTGGAAAATCTCAGCCTCTGAAATGTGCTTGCTGGATAACCTCCCAAACCCTCTGAGACCCATGCTGGCGTGGTATGCTGACCTAGGGCCTAGGCTTATCCAGGGCCCAAGTTCAAAAGCTAGATTGGGTCCCTTTAGTCTCCGTTTATCTCTACTCCTTTCAGCTTGATTTAATTTGTTATAGACAGTGGGGGGCTGGGAGAGCAGATTGGGGAGGCAGGACAAAGTCAGAATCAGATGGAGCAAGGGAGCATGCAACTTCTGGATTTTGACCTCTGGACTTTGACTAGGTAATGAGATGACCTGGGTAACAGAAGGAAGAAAGGAGAAATGTAAAGTCTTTAAAAATTGGGTTTTAACCTCATATAAATTTAACTACTATTTATTAAGATATATAAACTGGAAGAAATAGTCAGATCAACCAGGAATATCTTTAGGGAGTATTTGAAAATGTGAATCTTTTTTTAATCAAGAAGTTGCCATTTTGAACTAATGAAACTTACTGTTCTCTTTGTCCAATTGTTTATTTACACACACAATACACACACATACATACACACACACACACAGCGCACATATACACTTTCTGGACAATCAAAGAGTTGAAAGCAGGAGAAAAGCTGAAGATTACCTCACATTGGTCGCCCTGACCTGCTTCCCCCAACCCCTGACCACATCCCATTCCTGTTCATTACCCTAACCCTGACCAAGCCTCCCCAATTTGCACACAGCCCTAAACTCAACCATTATCCCAATCCCAGACTGACCACAATTCAATTTAGTTCAATAAATGTATTCATTAGGTGCTAATTATTTATGTGCAAGGCATTATGATGGAGATCAGAGATTCTGAGAAAAAAGTGAACTACTTAAGCTTACTGGGAGACACACCATATATGCAGATAAACAGTGGCCAGAGAAGGAAGCCTGGGAGGTTCATGGAAGGCTTCCCAGAGGTGGTGGCACCTGAACTAAGGCTCTCACTAAAGAGAAGCATTTAGTGACAAAGAAAAGGAAAATATTGCATAGGTGAAAGTTACTTTGACACAGGCAATAAATCCCATATTTGCCCCTTATAGTCCAGCTTCTTAAACTGTGAATGGTGACCCCAGATAGCATCTTGTAACTGACTGTGAGGGCAACAAATTATGATTTATTATCAGTATATGTTTGATTGCATACCCCTTTTATATCCCCTTTATACATGGAATCATATAAAAATTTCTTGGGTGAAAAGGAGTCATGAGTGGGAAAAGTTTTAAGAAGCCCTGCCTTGGGTATATGGGGCAGGGAGGGGGACAGGGACTGCCCCTGCTGAGATGAGCAACATCTTCTGTCCTGGAAGAACTTTAACCTGGAGAAGAGAAAGTTAGCTCTCATGAAAAGATAATTCAAACCCTCAGATAGTATTTGGTAAGTGCCACTTAAGTAGATTGTAAATACTTTGGTGATTGAGGATCGAGAGATTCCTCTTAGAATGGTCAGAGAAAACTTCCCATAAGGCCTTGTTGGAGAGTGGAGAGATTATGAGTCAATTTGGAAAGAAGGGCACTGAATGACAGAAGAGGAAGAGAAGTAACCGGGAGAAAAAGTAACTAAAACCCTTTGCTCCCTGTCAGAGCTTCTTAAATTTTTTCTACTCACTCGAAAATTTTTCAGATATACAGGTATACAAATAAAATATGTACTGATAAATTATAATTTCAGACCCTACATTCAATTGTGAGAGGGGTCACAAACTACAGTTTAAGAAGCTGGGTTCTAGATGGATGCTGGAGAAACTCCAGAATTATGCAAAACCCCAGGTTAGGCAACCCTAATGGTCACTTCTGTCAGCTGGGAAACTGACCACTAGGCCAGCCTTCTCCCTCCCATGCCCACCCCCTGGCCAGGGTCCCTCCTTAATCCCCAACCTGGGGATTAAATTACATTAAAGAGATAGCTGGGTGGTCGGCCGGCCAGTCACCTTTGAATGGTCACTCTCCCCAAGCACCTCAGTGCAGTTAGCATCAGGAAGAGCATCTCAGCAGAAACAGCATTGTCTCCTCCTCCACTTTGGGAATAGCCTGGTCACTGGTGTCACAGAGAAAAGGTCATCACTTCTGGGGAATTCCAGGTGTGGGTGACTGTTAAGTGGCTCTCACTTTCCTGGCTCTCTCCACTGAAGGGATTTTCTCTCAACTGAAAACAAAATCAGATGATGATGCAGCAAGTCATGGGGCCGCTTTAAAGAGAGGGAGCGAGAAGAGAGGGACAGAGAACAAAGACAGGGCAGGGGAAGCCAGGAGGGGAAGAAAGAGGCAAGGTGATTGCTTTTTTCATCTGCTGCTTGTTGGTTTTTAATAAAGAAGTCAAACTCGCTTTGCAGATTTCCCATTAGGGGACAATAAGCTTTTGTAGCGGGAGCTGCTGAATTAGAACTAATAGCAAGCCCAGCGCCAGGATCCGGGGAAATATCATCACTAATAAGTTTCCGCCTTGTGCTCTGTCACTGACATTCTGGGCACTGTTTTGTGCAGTGAAGCAGAAGGATTGAATGTATATGTGTACCGTGGCACATGCATCCACACACAGGTACCCGGGGTCAGGATCTCAGATGTGGTACTGGGGCTTTGGTTAGAAAAGTTGGGGGTGGGTTCCCTCTTCTCCATTTGCCCCAGCCCTAATAAAAAGCACAAGTAGCTTGAATAGGAACTTTTGGTCCTCTGAGATTAGGAATCAGACATGAGCAAAGGCCGGTAAGTACCTTCTGAAGGTGAGGGATGGATCTGAGAAGTCAGCCATTCTTTGTGCTTGCAGTTGGAGCTGTAACTAGAACCGTGAGAATGGAGCTTTTCACCGGGATGCTGAGTTTAGAAGTATCAATACTTCTGCTCCTTCAACAGAATAGAAACAACAGAGCTCAGCGTCTAGTTTAAAAAATTAGTTAAAATGAGAATTCATTTGTTGGCAAGCAAGGGAGAGAGGGAGGGAGGGAGGGAGGAAGGAGCAAGGGAACTTCTCCCTCACCCTGCCTGGCTTCCAACCTAACTTTCTTCTGAGAACTGACTCCTGTCCCGGGCTTGGTTTCTGACACTTGCCCTATAATCTCAGGGCCTGAACCCCTGGGAATCTAACCCCACCCAACAACTTGCCCTCTCCACTAATGCAGCACCACCCTGTGCCCTCTCCCCACCCCCCTCTGTTTAGTCCCCAGCTGGGGGCCAGGTGCTAAATGGCGAGGTGAGGAATTACAAACCTGCTAAGCACAGGCTCTTCCCTCCAGGAGATGACAGTATAATAAAGGAGACAAGGTGGATGCACATGAAATATTAAATGATAGTGAGAAGTTAAGTAGAAGTAAAGACAATGATGGAAGAAATGTTCTTAAGACAGTAGACAATTAATTGTCAAATAGGTGAGTGTTAAGGTGTCGTACTTTCGGAGGAGGTCTGGGTCACGAGAGGAAGGAAAGGGCTCTTTGTGGTCTTGGAGAGCATCTGTGTTCAACCAAGAAGAAAGAAGCTTGTTAACATTAGAAAGGGCAAGAGCGCCTTCTGTGCCCATCCTTATGGCCTAATCGGGCTTTCTCTTTTCTTCTACCTGCACACAACGGCTTGGGACACTGCCTGACACCCATTAAAGGCTCATACTTGTTGACTTGCCTTTACTAGCTTGAAGAGGTAATTTCTGAAGGTGTTTTATTGTTGGCTGAAAAATGGAAGCCCTCCTGCCTCCAGGAATCTGAAAAATGAGCCTCTTTGTACATCTAGGAGTCTAAGAAATGGGCCCCTTTCTATATCCAGGAATCTGAGAAATGGGCCCCTTTTTCTATCCAGGAGCCTGAGAAATGGGCCCCTTTCCCTATCTAGGAGCCTAAGAAATGGGCCCCTTTCTCTATCCAAGAGCCTGACATGGACCCCTTTCTATATCTAGGAATCTGAGAAATGAGCCCCTTTCTATATCCAGGAGTCTGAGAAGCGGCCCCCTTCTTCCAATTATCCTCTCCCTCATGTTTGCAGCTAATTTTGCCCCTGATAACATTCCACCCTCTGCCTCTCTCTTTGCACAGTTGATTCCCTGTATCTTTTTGCATTCCCTTCTCACCTCTACCCCTTGGAATCCCTAGACTTCTTGGAATTCCCAGTCTTCCTCCTCTCTCTCCAATTGTTGCTAACCTCTTTCCTTTGAAATTATTTTATATTCTTTGAATATGCTGTCTTCAAGTTTTTCTTTGCACAGTGTGTGGATTGCCTCTTCCACCAGCCCCACCAATAAAATGTGAAGTCCTTGAGGGGCAGGGGATGGTTTTATTTTGTATTGGCAGACCTTCACAGAGTGCCTGGCCCACAGAAATCAGTTAAGAAGTATTTGTTGATGAGCAGGACCAGGAGATCATTATATACTTCAACAACAATACTAGATGATGACCAGTCCTGATAGATCAGGCCATCCTCAGCAACGAGATCAACCAAATCATTTCTAATGGAGCAGTAATGAACTGAACTAGCTATACCCAGAAAAAGAACTCTGGGAGATGACTAAAAACCATTACATTGAATTCCCAGTCCCTATATTTATGCACACCTGCATCTTTGATTTCCTTCACAAGCTAATTGTACAATAATTCAGAGTCTGATTCTTTTTGTACAGCAAAATAATGTTGTGGTCATGTATACTTATTGTGTATCTAAGTTATATTTTAATATATTTAACATCTACTGGTCATCCTGCCATTTAGGGGAGGGGGTGGGGGGGGGGGGAAGAGGTGAAAAATTGGAACAAGAGGTTTGGCAATTGTTAATGCTGTAAAGTTACCCATGTATATATCCTGTAAATTAAAGGCTATTAAATAAAAAAATAAATAAATAAATAAATAAATAAAAACAGAGAGAGAAAGGAAAAAAAAAAAAAAAAGAAGAAGTATTTGTTGAGTCAATTAAAGTTCTCAGCCAGGGAGCCGGGGTCTGTCTTACTTTTGACCCATTGCATGATATCAACCATACTTAAGAAGACCCCCACCCAGGGGTCTTCTCCTAGTGTGCTTCATTTTGGTGATTGCTCTCACCCTATCATCTTCTCTTCAGGATGAAAATGACAATCCCCCCACCTTCAGCAAGCCCTCCTACTCTGTCACCGTTGTGGAGAACATCATGGCAGGTATGGTGACCCGATGGCTGGCCCAATTCCCGTTCTTTTGGAGGAATTACTGGTCAATTCGCAGCTAATCATACCATCAATAGTGTGATTATTTGGGTGTCTACTAAGGGCCAAATACAATTCTGAGCACTTTGTAAGTGTAAGACATAGTCCCTGCCCTCAATGATCTTATATTCTTGCTCAGGAGATAAATATAAAGCAGTTTCAAGGATGAACAATGTGATACCCTTTGTAAGTGCAGTAGGATTTTAGAAAGAAGATATATATATATATATATGTAAAGGTTAAAAATAATCAGAGAAGGAGGACTTCATAGAAGAAGGAGGATTTCATAGAAGAAGGACTTCAGCTGACTCTAAAGGATGAATAGAATTTAGAGAGAGGGGCAGAGAGGAGGGTATTTGAGGTCAGAGAAATAGCAAGGATAAGAGTGAGTGATCATGGCACATTGAAGAAGGGGATAATGAGCAATTAAAAACCTTAGGACTACCTACCATAGCTCTGTGAGTAAAATTGGATCCCATTTGTCATCTAGGTAAGTCTAATGATAATTATGTCTGGGGGTGGGGATGGGGTTAAGGGTAGAGTGGAAAGGAGACAAGATACCTCAGATCAGCCCTGTCTGCTTTGGGTATTATCCAGAACTGGATCTTAGATGGGTTTCTCCCATTCCCTTGAGAATGGTTATAAATAAATGAGTGAAAAAGCATGTCAAGCACGGTGTTGAAAGAGAAAGAGACAGAGAGACAAAACCAAGAGAGAAATCCTTGCCATCAAAGAGCTTACATTCTCATAGAAGGAAACAATACATATGGAAGAGTAATAGTTAGGGAAGGATTTCAGTCTGGCAAGTCAATATTTAATTCAATTCAAGGCATTTGTTAAGTACCTATTATGCACCAGGCACTATGCTAAGTGCTGGCTATGTCCATATACTCATATGGATATAATACCCACAAGTCCCAAATCTGAGTCACCACAACCTGTGTTCTGGGAAGACTAAATTCCCCTGCTTTGAGCCATAGCCCTCTCACGTCATCCTGCATCCCATCCCTGCTCACTTCTTAAAGCCAGACTATCCCCCTGCCCTCCTGCCAGCTTGGCAAAAGAGAGGTCTTTATAATAGCACTTAAATCCTCTTCTAAATTGAATTCAGAGGATTGATTTATCCTTGTCCTTTCTCCCCGAGGCGCCTGAGTAGCAGAGCCAGCCACTGTTGGGCAGTAGTCATGCCCAGGGACAGGATATTCCTGATTTCATGCAACCAAATAAAAATGTCCATAATATCTTCTCCATTCTTCAACCCCTTGCCCCCGTTCTCTTAGGCCCCATACTCATCCCTGGAGACCACAGAATTATCTGATCTGTTTGTTCTTTTCTTCCTCAAGCACAGCAAAATCATTCACACCTTCATCTCTCAATGCTTGATTAATTAATATTTGCTTATTTTACCAATATAAGATACAATGCTAGACATTGTGGGAATAATAAAAAGGGAACATCCCAACCCTCTGAGAGTTTCCAATCTAAAAGAGGAAAATGGATTTACCTATAAATAACTCTAATAAAAAGCAGAGTGTGGAAGAGATTAAATTGTATGGTAATAAGGAGAAGTGCTGGAGGGACCCAGGGAGATCAGAGGCCTTCCTTGAAATCTAAGACATAAGGTTAGGGAGTATTCTCCAAAGTGACAAAGGAAGTCAGGGTATGAGCAGTGTTCTAAGACCCCTAAATTTTTAAGAGTTTGGGGGAAGGGTAGAAATAGAAAATGAGAGAAAATAGATTTAAATGGATTTTGAGGGAAATAAATAGAACCCATAAAAACCTACTTTTATATAAGAGATTGTGACTCAACTGTAAGATTTAGGGTCATAAAATTTAAATAATTTAATATGAAATTCTAGGGAGGTTATTCATAAGTAAAAATGCTGGCCAATATCAAGGATATTCTAAGTGGCAGCTGGAAACACAGAGCAAGCATTTATTAAGTGCTTCCTGTGTTCCAGACTAGTCCAGAGCATGTGTGAGAGGGAAAGAGAAGGCTTCCTACATCAGCCAGATGAGATAACTGATGATCCAAGGCATGAGTCTGCCTTTTAGCTTCTTCCATTAAATTATGCTAGAGAGCCTCTCTGTTCAACAGAGCCCTTTATAATTGCCAGTAGCCAAGTACTTTGGACAGCGCATGTGGACAGCATCAAGGATGCTAGTGAATCATTTTATCTTGAGATTTCTATTCAGTTCTTGCACCTAATGGGCAGGTCCCATGGTCCAGTGAGCTTTTGTTGAATAGAGCCTCCCTTCTCTTTTGTCCCTTTAAAGGTGCCACAGTATTGTTTCTGAATGCAACAGACCTGGATCGCTCCCGGGAATATGGCCAGGAGTCCATCATCTACTCCCTGGAAGGCTCCTCACAATTTCGGATCAATGCACGTTCAGGTGACCACCCCCCTCCCAGAATCCTCTTCCTTTGTTTTCCTCCTTTGATTGTAATTCCTTTCTGTCCACCTTCACTTCGTCCCCCAGCCCTAAAAATTGACTGAACACTCAAGGTGCCTTCAAACTCTGTCCTAAAGTGGAATTGATTTATTTTCTTTTATTTTTATTTTCAGTTCCAAATTCTCTCCTTCTTTTTAGTCCCTCCCTCATCCATTGAGAAGGCAAGAAATGTGATAAAGTGGGTTTCATTTAAAATAAACCCAATGTGTGAAACCCAATTCCAAAATATAAATGACCTGATTCTTTGATGCATCCATGACTTTATTTAGGTTTACCCTTTATCAACACAAATAGAAGCTCTTCCATGCTTTCCCACACTAGATACTTCTTACCCATGCCTTTCCACCAAATGGAAACAGTTGATGCAGTAAATAGAAAACTGGACTGGGTCAGAGACACCTCAGTACAATTCTGGCTTCTGATACTTATTAGCTGTAAAATCCTGGGAAAGTCAATGAAATTCTCTTAGCCTCAGTTTTCTCACCTGAAAAATGGGGCTAATACTAGCCCCTTTCTTCCCAGGGTTGTTACGGGGATAAAGTACTTTTCAAATCTTAAAGAACTGTATAAATATTAGCTATTATAAGTCTTTCAGAAAGGATTGCTTCAGTGCTCTGCAGCCTCCATCTTTTAATTTCTCAATGGGTATCTATGTACTGCTAAAGCTGTTGCCATTCTTTTCTGATTCCCAATAAGTGATCACTTCACCTCCTGTCTGAACCACACACCCACACTGATCCTTCACAGAAGTCCTGATTTGTAACATGCTCCAGCCAAAGGGCGCTCTTTGGATCGTCCATAACTGTTGCTCTTCAGACGTTGAGATGTACTTTTCAAAGTTGTGTGGTCACATCAAGGAGAACAGTTGGCGCTAACAAGATGGGCTCTGGTACAACAAGCTGCTTAGGACGTTAAGAACATCAGCAGTTTCCCAAATGGGAGAATATAAATTAATAAGTTTAAAAAAGATAAATTAAGGAATAATTCACTTTACCACATTTTAAAAATTCAGTTAAAGACCAGTTCACTTTGCCATAGAGTGATTCATTTTACAAAAATATTCTCCATAAGGTCCCTTGAAATTCCAAGTTCTCCAGAGATGGTTTGATTTACCAGAGTTTGCAGCATGTTCCTAAGGAGAAAGAGCAATAACCACTATTCAGGGAACTTGAGTTTCAATCTACTTTTTCACAGTTTTTAGCTCTATGGCCTTGAACAAACCACTCAGCCCCTCTGAACCACTACTTCCAACTCTGTAAAATGCTAATGAGCTGTATTGTGGCTAATTAGCTACTTCCCTCTTCATGCTACAATTCCTTAAAGCAGGTGACATATTAAGGGTGATTAGAGCATTATGATTAGGGCTGGACTTAGGGTATGGGGCAAAGTTATTTTCTGCTCCTTCTCTAGAGTCCTTGGTGCTTGGATAAATAAGCTTTAAAAAGAAAGAAAAAACTCCCAAGAGAGTAAACTGATCCCTTCCCAGCTGGGATTTTCCCTCACCAACCACAGCTGAAAATTGTAGGAGAAGAAAATCAGAAGAAGCCAAAATACTTCCACCAGCCTGAGTCTCACCTTCCAACTCTATACAAATGGGTACAGCTTCTCCTGTCATTATAGACGTAGCCACCTACCATGGGCACAGCTCAGCAGGATTTAGAGTAATGAAGATTATGGAAGGGTTAAAGAGCTACTCCTTTGCCCAGAGAGAGAGGGATAGACCCATTAACCTCTCCTCAGCCTTCTTTCTCCTCCTCTGTCCCCCACACAGGGAGTCTAGTTCAGCCGTGGTGGGTATTAATGATGACATGGACATTTTCTTTCTGCTTTGACATCTCTCCTTTAGCTCCAGACATGTGAGCATTTTCCTCAAGCTCCTTGGTCAAATTAGCCAGCCTGTTCCGTAAAGGTGGCCTTAATTGGATCTAATTTCTCAGACAGGAGAAGCTATCCATCATGCCGACAAGTTCATATTTAAAACTTTTTAGAGATTAATTTCTTCCTCGCCCTGCCAATTAATCGACACCACCCCAAACCAGGAAACACATCTCGGTGGCTCAACTCTTTGCTGAGCTTCCCTGCTCGGCCTTTTCAGCATGGCCGGCCCCCGATACAGGTCCCCAATTTAGCGGTCAAAGGAGGACCTTTGGAAGGGGAAGAAGAGTGAACTCATTCATTTCTCCTATTAACCTTCTTCTGAGGGTCTCCAAGCCCTCAGCAGCCAAAATAGAGCTTTAGAAATGGAGAAATTTGAAAGATGAGCATGGTATAATGAAATGAAGACTTGCCCTGGAATATGAGGACCGGAAATCAAATCCCCTCTCTAATACTTGCTACCTGTGTGACCTCCCATAAATCTCAGCCACTCGGGATCTCAGTTTCCTCCTTTATAAAATTAGGATCTAATTTAAATCAAGGCTTCTTAACCTTTTTGTGTGTGGCAGTCTGACCCAGGCAACAAGCATTTATTAAGCACCTCTTGTATACCAGACACTAAGTTCCAGAAAGACAAAACACAGTTCTTGTTCTCAAAGTGCTTACAGTCTGATGGGTGAAGCCTAGTAAGCCCTTCTCAAAACAATCTTTTTAAATGTGCAAAATAAAAGAATTAGTATTATAAAGGAAATCAAATATATTGAAGTAATTATCAAAATATTTTTAATTTGAGATATAGCAATATATCTAGCAGCAGGTCTAATAGCTAGAGTAATTCCAAAGGGATGGTGAGTATAAGAGATATTTTAGGATATCTGCAACAACTATAACGTGACATGAAAATATCTGAGATTTCTACTGGTGACAAAATCACACGTAGTGCTAATATTACTGTGCTATGTTATTGGCATTCATAGTGGAAGGGAATGCTAAATTTCAGTTAAAGGTCAGTGAAAATAAAGATATATATAGATATACAGTTCTTTTTCTTTCCAAGTTCACAGACCCCCTGAAATCTACCCCCAGATTAGTTGGAGGATCCATGAACCCCAGGTTAAGAACCCCTGGACTATTTAAGAACTCATGAACCTTTGAGGTCTCCCACCTGGTTTTAAATCTATGATTTTATTTATGTGATTTCACAGAGAAATAAACAGAGATGTGCTTTGCCCCAGTTTTCATAGTGAGCCAATGATAAAACAAGATGTGAGATCTAGTTTTCCTTTTGCATAATCCAGGTGTCTTTCCATTGTACCAAGAGGCGCTTTCTTCCTCCTTATGACAGGATCATATTGCCTGGCTTCTGAGCCCTGGCTCACACCCAAGAGGGAGGAAATAGGCTTTAGTTCTTCCCCCATTCTCAGTAGTCTTACCTGCCTTTGTGCTTCCTATTGGCCCCTAAAGCTGTAACTCGAATTTTGATCTTCCCCATGCATGAGAGCTGGGATGAGTCACAGATACCGACTCCCTGGCCTGAGAGGTGGGGGTGCCAAAGAGCCTGCAGTCTCACCGCATCCTCTCTCCCTTAGGTGAAATCACCACGACATCCCTGCTGGATCGAGAGACCAAATCGGAGTACATCCTCATCGTGCGGGCAGTGGACGGGGGCGTCGGCCACAACCAGAAAACCGGCATCGCCACTGTGAGCTCCTGGTCCTTTCCCTCCCTCCCTCCCTCTGACATCAGTTGGAACTGCCTTGAGGGCTTTCCCCTCAAGCTTGTCCAAAAGCTTGGGACTGCCACATAAACCAACCTCTGGCTATCTATTTCTTCAGGTGGGAGGAGAAATAGAGGGATCAGGGGGAAGGAGCTTGAAAAGATCCAGGTCATCCATGAGGGATGGACCAAGAGAGTTCCACCCCCATTCTCAGCAAAGGTCTGCCTTTATTCACTAAGAGAAATACCAGATCCACATAAGAAAGACACAGTTTTGGAAATGGGATATAAAACTTCTTTTTCATTTCCTCCCAAGAGATGCAAAATCCATGGAGGATCTGATTATGAGCTAGGCAAGTGGGAGGTAAGAATAGACCAAGGACCCTTCATTGTATTACCTCCAGTCAAGAACAGGATGCAGTAGACCCATATTTTCCTATTGACAAGAGACAGTATCAAGAAGAGTCTTAAAGGGCCAACAATACAGACTTTTGTACACATGCATATAAATATACATGCAGCCATTTGATGGAGATGTGCTACCACTTTATCAGACCCACCAGCCCTGAATTTTCTTAGGGAGACAAGGAGAAGGGAGAGATGTCCTCCCATTTCTTTGCTGCTCAGAGGTTCTCACAATCTCCCCAAAAAAAATTTGTGGAAAGAGTGGGCAACTGGAAAGAGGGAAAACAAGCAAGTTTCCAGTTACCAAAGGATGTGGCAGAGAGGGATGTGACAGAGAGGGATGCGACATTCTAACCAAACCTCAGTGGGTCTCTCTCCTAAAGAGAGCATCAGGCTTAAACAAATGTTGGTCAAACTGAGAATGTTTAGCCTAGAGAAGAGAACTCTTAGAAAATCCATGATAGACATCCTTAGATATCTAAAGGATTTATGCCCATTGGAATATAACCTTGAGAGAAGGCAGTCTTTGAATCCCAGAACCTCAGTAAAGGCCGGTCGACTAATTTTAGTATGAAAGAACAAAAAGAAGAACGTAAATCTAGAAGGGGCCAGAGGCCATCCAGACCAATGCCCTCACTTGACAGATGAGAGAGTTGAGATGAAGAGAAGTTGACTTATAGTCATATAAGCAAAGCATCAAAAATGGGCTTTGAACTCAAGTCCTCTGACTTAGAAGACAATATTCATTCCCTGGACCATGATATCCAAAAGGGTCCATTGCTCTTCAAGAGTGCAGAAATAGGGCCAGTGCAGAGGCAGGATTCGGGTAAAAATGAAGGGAAATGATGCACCATGAGTTGTCCCATGAACTGCTAAGTCTTCTGTGAAATCTTTAAAAAGAAACTAAGACTCCCAGCTCTGGAGCTTATTTTCTATGTGCCCCAGTGACCCCAAATGGAAGCATGGACTTCAATGACCTCTGAGACCTCTACGAATTCTTGATCTGTGCCCAACGTACAAGAATGCTGTTGGAAGGGCTCCTGCATTGAGGAAGAGGTGGTCAAGAAGGTCAAATCACAGCAGTCAGACCCAAAGCCGTGTCCTGGGACATCCTCTAGTTCAGACCAAACCCAATTAAAATACAATTGAGAAATATTTAACAAAGTAATAGAAAACCCAAGAGAACATAAATAATTCTAAGATGTGGTTTCCTAAATCAGGGTATGACCCATCCTCATGTACAGATTAGTGCCTTCTGTTTCTGTTTGAGCTTGACAGCCCTGAACTAGGAAACCCCTGGAGTCCCTTTTGACTCTCAGAGTCTCTGGTTCCCTGGCGCTCCTTAGGAATTGAGGGGAGCAGGGAAGAGAGGACAACAGTCTACAGCAGAGCAGAGCAGGGAGACCTTCAGAGAAAGAGACGCCAGAATCTTCACTCAGGTGGCCATGGTACCATTCAGGGGAGCTATAAATCTCCTCTCTCCAGATCACAGGTCTCCTGGTACCCCACACTTTGGTGAGTAGAGATGAGGTTTGATTCACGTCTCTTCCATTGATCAAGCATTTATATAGTGCCCACTATGTGCCAGGTTATGGCACACAAGAACAAGACACAAAAGAACAAAAGCCACACAGACCCTGCCCTCAGAGAGGCTTAAAACCTACTGGGAGAAAATGACACGTACACAAGTTGGCACAAAAATTGTGTGTATACACAGACACACACACACATAAAACAAATACAAAACAAATCATCCAGAGACCTGGTCCAAAGCCTTAAATTCCTCCAAAGAGTGCCCCGTAGCCCCAGAGCACCAAGCCCTCACTGAGCCCGAGTCCATGATGCCCTGGATTGGTAGGGACAGAGTTTGTGTGGAGCCCACCCTGCACCCCCTCCCCTTTCCCAGTGGGGAGGGTGCCTCAGTCCTTCCCTAAAGTATAACTTAGCTCTGATTGCAAGAGGCAGGACCAGGGGCCACTTTGGTAGAACAGAACATCCTCATAGCCACCTCAAGAGCTATTAGGGACATACTCTGATTAGGGTCCTAATCAGAGATCCAGAGGCTCCATGTTCCAGTTTCTAAAGTGTCACTTTAGAGGAAGAGGGTGTTATTAGAAAAGAGAGCTCTCCTAGTCTCATCTGTGGTCAGGAGAGCCAAACTTCCAGAGGCGGTTTAGGGCCCAAGTCACCCTCCTCACAATCAGGTTCTCCCTTCCACTATCCCCCCAACTCCTTTCCATTAGATCCCCAGGGAACAGTTTTCCTTACCTTGGGACACAATGTGCCTTCTTGCCTTCTGCTGTTAACAAGAGTAATAGAATATTTGACTTAGAAACGACCATCCTTTGAGATTCTTTATTCCAACCACCCAGATTACAAACAAGAAAACTGAGTCTCAAGGGGTTGAAGCAACTTGAAATCAATAGAGACCTAAACAATCAATTAAGTGCCTACTATGTGCTGGCTACAGCAAATCAGTAACTTACCTTGACCTACCATCTGAGCTTCCTGACTACTAGGTTAGCGATCTGTTAGCCTTATCAAAACAGCTTTTAGGAGTGTGAGATTTTCCCCCAAGACACCAAAATAAAAAATGCCACCCCAAATCAGTCAGGACTACAGTAATTCAACTCAGCTCCCATCTCTCCCATTGCCTGTCTACACTCAGATTAATCATTGCCCACATATATGCCCTGATTTTTTTTTCCTTTAGGATTTTCCCTCTGCTTTTCTATGACTATCAGTCCATTGCCAATCATCTTCCCCTTCCCAATCCACATACATCCTTTCTGCGGCTGATTCTTTCCAGTCCCTCACTGGACGACTAGTATTGTTCCTTGCTCTCCCGTAGATTTCTAATTCTCATACCAGGCTCATTTTCATATGCATCCCTTCCTAGCCCCACCACCATCCATCCACTACTGTGTCTCCTTCCCCTGCCTGTCAGCCCAGCTGAGGTGGTTGCCCCCTGACCCTATTGCTTGGAGGGGCTGCAGTGGGTCAGGGGTCTCCTCAGTAAGTTGGCATTACACCCAGAGGCCCCTCACTAATAGGAATTTGGAACCCTGTAAATAATTTATCAGGGCAGCAAGAGAGCGAGAAAATTGCTTGGATTGAAACTCAGCCAGGAAGCTCAAGGGATTCTGATGCACATCCCTGTATATGTAGACACACACACATACACATACAACACTCCTTCTCATTAGCCAACACTGGCGATCTCACCTTTAGCTCAGAAATCACTCCCTGGTGCCCATTACTTTGCTCTGTACCTGGCTGGAGTTAGAGATTTTTAAGAAGGAAAAAAGACTCCCTGGGTTTCAGGGGGGTGGGTTTCCCAGAGCTCGCTTAGTTCATCCCTTAGTGACATTGCAACTAGGTCATCATTGTTTCTTCATCTGTCAAATGGGGGGCATTGTTCTGGAACTGGTCTCAATTGTCATTTCCATCTGTAAGTTTATGATTCTCTCTTGTTAAAAAACCTCTTACAAAGATTCTTTCCCCAACTCTACCCCAATTCAAGCCTTGTCATTTGTAACAGCTTTGGAATGACTACAGAAAAAGTAATAGGGAAGGGGATGAAACTGATGCAAAAATGGCCCCTTGGAAGGCAAAATGGCATTCTGGAAAACCATTGAATGAACCTAAAATTCTGGGCATGTTAGGTAATGTTAGGTAATTATAACAATTATAACTATAATAACAAAAAACTGTAGGGAACCACGCCATTATCACAGCAGAACTGTTGCCAACAAGTTGCCTGGATGTCAACATGAGCCATAAAAATTTAAGAACAATTTTTAACCTCCAACCTATGTGGAATAGAGTCAAAATCAAGTAGAAACAGGTTAAAACATAGTTATCACAACCATCCTTTAAGGTCCTGGGCTTTCATGAAGATGATTTCAGTGAGCCTTCAGAAGATACATTTATACCCCAATCCTTTTATTTTCTTTCAAAAAAACCCAGTATTTATTCAGTAATCATTCTTGCATTATATATTAAAGAATAATAATAATAGGATTAGTGACATGTGTCTGAACTGTTTCCACGTGAACTTGATTGAACAAGAGTATGAAATTGTTACTTCTAATAATGATGATAATAAACTGCAGAAAGCAGAATTTCTGTAAAAATTAAGGTCCTAACTTTATAGGCATTTCTATTGGACTAGAATAAATTTACCCTATTTTACATGATTATAACTTTCTGAATAGTATGAGTTTGAATACATCTCACTATCTTGGGGGATTTCTATTTTGCACTAATTGAGACCTGGGTCTCCCAATGTTCATATGAACTGGTGGTGCTTGACCTGTGGTAAAGCCTTCTGAGCCCTTCGTGGTTAGGGGATAGTATACCTTGATTGCAATATAGTGATGTCACTTTGGTACTCTCTGAGCATGAACGACAACTATCAACCGGGACCTGGCTGTAGTTACTGAAAGAAAGCACAGAACACTGAATATTGAGGAGGAGAGTATCTGGATAGAAATTTGTCTCAAAGGCCCCCTCCTCCCCCTCCCGAGAATGGGCCATCCCATGTTCTCCATCTTCATTTTCCAGGTGAATATCACTCTCTTGGACATCAATGACAATCACCCCACCTGGAAGGATGCTCCTTATTACATCAACCTGGTGGAGATGACTCCTCCGGATTCTGATGTCACTACGGTAAGTTGGGAGAGATGTAGTTCTAGTCTTAGGGTGTAGCAGGGGCAGAAGCACAGGGATGCACATGGGTCAGTGACCCCAAGGGACTGAACCATAGAGGACAATGGTGGACATACTGTGAGATGAAGCTGGAAGGGGAAGTCAGAGCCAGATGGAAGGCCCTTGGATGCCAGGATGTATGCTTTGTATTTGATTTGGTAGCCCACGTGCAATCAGAGCAGTATACCTAGGGAATGTGTAAATGAGGGATGGATTGGAAGAGGAAGCACCAGAGGCAGGAAGACCAAAAAGAACCTGTTGCTATAACCTAGACAAGGAAAGAGAAGTACCTGAATTAGAATGAGTGGTTGTAGGATCAGAAAGGGGACATGAAAGGAGAGAGTACTTGGCAGCTGATCAAATGGAGGGGGAGGATGAGGAAGAGGGAAGAGGGTTAGGGATTTGTTCCCTGAGTTATTCTGTTGGCTATTGGTGTACAGGTGACTTTGCTGCCCCAAGGCCCGGTGCCCACCTGACCCTGTCCATACCCCAGAGCTTTTGGCCATAACTCCCTTCTCAGTCGAGACTCAGGGTCAAGAGTGAGCTATTCACATCAGGCTGATGAAAAAGGGCCGGGCTATTCAATGGATGGTCCTTGGGGATTAAATTCTGAATTCACATCTGGGTCATGTCTTGTTCACAGTGGGAAAACACGTGTCATTAACTCTCTCTGGGTCCCCCTTTTTCCCCTTATAAAAAAGGGGGGCAGCTAGCCAGTCCTTTCTTGACAATAAGGAAGACGGGGTATCTCCTTGAGTTCAAGCCTGATGATTCAAAGGATAGTAATAATAGGGTGTCAATAATTATTCCTCAGATAATAAGATGGGAATTAATTTTCCTTATACAACTTTCCCCTAAACAGATCAAAACAGAACAAAGCTACTCACTCGTAATGGCCTTGGCCCTCCCAAACTTCCCATGGGGCGCCAGAGCCTGCTGTGCTAACAAATCTCAGCTGGCGCACCTAGTAGCTAACGAGCCAGTGGGTAACCTGCATCCGTGTTTAAGGATGACGGGAGCATTTGTGCACTCACACACCCATTCACTCTCTCGCTTTTCATACATGTGCATGCCCTGTGCACAGGCTTACCTGTTGTGCATTTGTATGTGTGGTACGTGTACACAGGTGCATGTGCTGATGAATTTCTATGCTGTGAGGGAGGTTTGGGGACAACTTTTCCTCCCCTCTCCTGCAACCTCTTTCAAGGACCTCTCTGATTCGCATTGATTTAGAACCTTTCAAAGCCCTCCAGCAAAATAAAAGAGAGGGGAGAGGGAGAGAATTATTCCCCGTCAGACCAGGAGAAAAATGACGGGCGTGAAATGGGAAATAAATGAGGAGAAAGTGGTGAGAATCCACAAAATGATCTAACTGGGAAGAAGGGAGGAGGCAGGAGGAGTGAGAAAGGGGACTGTCCCTTCCCCACCCCCAGCCCCTGAACTCCATAGGGAGCCCAAGTGGCCAGCAGGGCTGGGGCTCATAGTGGGGGAAGGGGCACCTGCTCACCCCACCAGTGTACGGACGGAGCCTCCCTGGGGACACATAATCAATGTGAAGGAGGGAAGGCCGAAGCACTGCTGGGAGTGATGAATGGCCTGGAAGTTAGAAAGTCTGGTCCTAGCTCTATCTAGCCCGGCCGATGATCGGCCATCTGACACAAAGTAAATCAATTCACTTGACTCTCTGGGCCTTATTCTTCCCTTTAATAAAATGGGGAGAATAAGAGTTGCCCTGCCCATCCCCTAAAGAGGGAAAGGATCTGAATGAGAGAGTAGAAGGGGATTTTCTTTCCATTAGGGCTGTGAGACACAATGGCCAGCCATGATTCAAAGGTCCCTTGCACCAATGGAAAGGGAGGGAATGGGCTTAAAGGTAGAAAGACACATGTACCTTTCAAACATGGCCCATGTGAGAGTTTGTTTTGCTTGGATATGTCCATTTTTGCAAAGGTTTTGATTTTCCTTTTTTCTCTAGTGGTTAAGAGAGAGAGGGGAAGTGGGAAGTAGAGGGAACACATTTATTAAGCACCTACTATGTGCCATGCACTACCCTAAGCCCTTGACAATTATTATCTCATTTGAGCCTCACAAGTGGATGCTATTAATCCCATCTCTGAAACAGAGAGAAGTCACTTGACTTGGTCACACAATTGATTTATATCTGAGGCTAGATTTGACTTCAGGTGTTCCTTATTCTAGACCCAGAACTCTGCCCTCTCTGCCCCCCTCAGCAGCCTCTAGCTCTTATTTTGTTTTGTCTGGGGGAGAGTGGTACAGGAAAATCAATCCCCATCTTATTATCCAAGGAATAATTATTGACACTATCATTACTACTCTTTGAATAATCAGCCCTGAGCTCAAGGAAAAACACCACGTTTCCTGTCATCGAGAAAGGGCTGACCAGGTGGCCCCTTTTTTATAAGGAGAAAAAGGGAGACCCAGAGAGGGTAAAAGGGCTGAGTGTTTTCCCAGCCCATGAACAACACATGGCCCAGATGAGACTCCAGAGTTTCAGTCCCCAAGGACCATCTGCCAAGTAGCTCGGCCATCCCTCATCAGGGAACGAGGAGGGAGCCGGCTCTCTTGGAGTCACCTTCTCTCGGCAGGAAGACGGGGGTCTCCGCGGGGTCAGCTTGCAGCCCTCACCTTCACCTCTCCTCCCTCCTTCATTTTCGTTCTCCCTGCCCCTCTCCCACATCTGCCTCCAGCGCTCCCAGGTTGGCCAGTACTTCAGGCAGATGGGAGCTGGAGGAATTTCAGCCGCCCATCTGTCTGTTCTGGTCTGCTGGCCCCAGAGACACCTCTGCAAGGGGATTAGGTGGGGGAAGGAAATAGATTCTGCTGCCGACGCAGAAAAAAGTACCATGTCAAGGAACACAAAGGAGCTGATCCCAGTGTCCTGGACTTAAGGATGAGACTGTCCTGGGCCTTCAGCCCTCCCCTCCCTGGAGAGTCATTGTTCTAGTATTCTAAAGCCACTGCAGCCTCTCAAAAGCCAAGGGACGAAGTGAAGGAGGCCGTCACTGCCCGCACTGACCGCATTGACCCTGGGGCTGCTCCTCGGTGTCTGGCTGAGATCCGGAATCCCAGTTCTAGAACCAACTCTGTACGGCTTCAGACAGATTGCTTCCATTTCTGAACCTCAGTTTCCCCCAGTGGAGAGTGGGCTAGTTAGATCAGCTGAGGGAGGTCCTTAAAGCAAAAAAAAAAAGGTAGACAAAGGAGAAATGATGTTGGTAAGTCCCTGGTCCCCTAATTGAGTAGGGGCAGGATGATATATCTGAGCCTCAACGGATGAGGAGGAGAAAATGAGGGTAAGGAAAAAATGGCCATTAACCCTACAAGGAGTGGAGAGATAAGTCTTGGGTATTTTCCCCTACCCACTTTGAGAGGTACCAAGGGGCATAGGAAAGGGACATGGGTCCTAAAGGTCCCCCTGCCCATAGGACAGAGGGAGCAGAGGGACAATGGGCACGGCTCCTCTCCCCCTCCCTCCTCCCTGTGGTAATTGCTCTCCCCCAGCCGGCTTCTCCCCTTCACTGTGACAGCCCTGGCCCTCGAGACCCAGGCCTCCCACACACAGCGCCTACCCCTCCATCCCTCTAGCATGTCATCCGACCACCGCCTTTTGACATCACAATTGGTGGCTGTGGACATAATCGTTGTGTCACGGAGAGGAGATGCAATGAGTATATGGGAAAGCCACAGGAAGAGCATCAAAAGCTGCTTCTTATGCAAATGGTCCTGCTAAAAGCATCACCCCCCCCCCAGAGGAAGGAGAAAGGTGGCCGGGATAAGGGGAAGGGGCTCTGAAGTGAAATCAGCATCTGCAAAATGTCCCGGGAGCCTCAGGGCACCTGGGTTCCCATCCCCAATTCAACAAGAATCGTAGCCTCCTCGATTTAGAGCCGAGACCTTGGAGAGCACCTTGTTCAGCCCCCTCAACTTACAGATGAGGAAGCTGAAGCCCATAAAGGGACTTTTCCAAATGTATCGGCA
Source organism: Sarcophilus harrisii (assembly GCF_902635505.1). NCBI lineage: Eukaryota > Metazoa > Chordata > Mammalia > Dasyuromorphia > Dasyuridae > Sarcophilus > Sarcophilus harrisii. Next base: position 614,650,561 of record NC_045427.1, on the reverse strand, counting down.
GAATCTGAACCCAGGTCCTCTGACTATCGAAGCAGGAGTTTTTCCACCAGCCCACAGAAATTGTATTAACACTCACAAGTGGGATTTTCTTTAAGATGCACTGAGCGGGATAGCTTTTGGGAAAGATCATGTAAGGTGTCAAGAAATGGTGCTTCCCAAGGACCACTGAACAGGTTCTTCATCTCCCCCGTTCCATCAGCACACTCACATCCTCAAGCCACCTCTTCCTGGCTCCTTGTTAAGTGTTCCTTGTGAGCATTTGCCCCTGGAAACTGAAAAACACTACGTATCAGGGTCTGGTTTCTTTTTTTGTTAATTCTCTAGAAAATATTAGAGAAACTATTAGCAATGCAGAGTAAAATGAAATGTTTGTTATGGTTTTGGAGAGCTGGTTGTTAAATGGTCATTGTGAAAACTGGCACCTCAGAAATTGGAAAATGTGACAAATTAGGGTTTGATTTCTTGTTTTGTTGATCACCTAAACTTACGAAAATGCTGAAGAAAATATTAACAGTGCAAGTCCGGTTTCTTTTTTGTTAATCATCTAGATTAAAGAAAATGATAGAGAAAATATTAGCAATGCAGATTAAAATGAAAATTTGTCATGATTTTGGAAAGCCAGTTATTAAATGTTCATCGTGAGCAATTTGCACCTCAGAAATTGGAAAATCTGATAAATTAGGGTTTGATTTCTTATTTCATTAATTGCCTGGATTTAAGAAAATGCTAGATTAACTAGCATTTTAAGTTAAACTGAAAAGTTTGTCATGGTTTTGGAGAGCTGGTTGTTCCAGCAGCCCACATCCTTCTTCCCCACTTAGAGAACCCTTATAACCCAACACAGTCGATGCTGAAAAGATTATGACTTTTTCCCAAGCTCTGTAGAGTCGAGTGTGCACAAAACAAAAGCTCACAAAGATATTCAGTCACCCATCAATATCTAGTCCCTTCTAACTTTGGAATCTGGGGGATAATGGAACATATATAGGACATAATTCCTGCCTTCTTGGAGCTCATAGTCTAGCAAGATAAGAAAATGCAAACACTGAAAAGCCCAGTCCTTGAACTTCAGCCAAAGTAGAGCCCTCCACTCCCCGCCTTTCTAAGGCCCTGCCCTTTCGTGCTCTCCCAGCGTGTGAGAAGCTGATGACAAAGCCCCCTTCCTAAGGCATAATCCAGAGCTCCACTGGCTTTGTTGTCCGACCTGTAGGATCATGGGATTTGGAACAAGATGTCACTTAGTCCCATATGTCTGGCCAAGGTCATGCAGAGAGCAAGAAGGGCCAGGAGCTGGCGTGACTCCATGTCTAGTGCTCTCTCCACGCCTTCCACCTGGCCCACAGGTTGCAGAGAGGTGCTGACCCACATTGGTAGAGAACCTCCTCAGGCAGAACTCAGTCCCCTCTGGTCCCAAGAGGGGGAGAGCTCTTGGCCGAACGGCAAAGGGGCCGGGGGTTTGGCCACCGAGGTACTGAGCAGCCTGACCCTTTCCCAAGCCAGGCCCCCCCACACACACCCACTGAGCCTCGGTTCCCCTCATAGGTGGTGGCCGTGGACCCTGACCTGGCTGAGAACGGGACTCTGGTCTACAGCATTTACCCTCCCAACAAGTTCTACAGCATCAACAGCACCACGGGCAAGATCCGAACCACCAACGTGATGCTAGACCGCGAGAACCCTGACCCCGAGGAGGCCGAGCTCATGCGCAAAATCATCATCTCCGTCACTGACTGTAAGGGCCCCCCTCACCCCTTCTCCCCGACCTGCCCCAGGCAAAGGAGGCCCAGCCTGAGGGCTGTGGGTCACTGGGCCTCCCTGCCCGGAACATAGAGGCACGACCTCTTATCCAGAGAGTAGGTGTTGGGAGGCTCCCCTTCTAGATTCTTCATTCTCCCAGGTGACCCCAGGACATAGCTGGCGAGGCATTCAGGGATGAGGGCATGGGCCCAGGGTTGGCTACCTGCCCCTTGACATCCCTTCTCAAGGAACCACTTGAAAATGAGGAGGGAATGAGACAGCTAGGTGGCAGAGCACCAGCCCTTAAATCAGGAGGACCTGAGTCCAAATCCGCCCTCAGACATCTAACACTTCCTGGCTGTGTGACCCTGGGCACGTCACTTAACCCCAATTGCCTCAGGGGAAAAAAGGAGGGAAGGAAGAGAACAACAAGCATTTATTAAGCACTTACTATGTACTATACAAAGAGCTAGTGCTTTACAAATGTCACCTCACTGATCCTCACAACCACCCTGAGAAGTAGGTGCTGTTAATATTCCCATTTTACAAGCTTACCCAGGGTCACACAGTCAGTGAGTGTTTTGGGTCAGATTTGAACTCGAGTCCTCTTAAATCTATCCACTGCATCACTCAATGGTTTCTTTCTTTCTCCAACCCTCTCGCTGTTTCCCCTCTCCTTTCTGGGTTCCCTCTAGGCGGCAGGCCCCCCCTGAGGGCCACCAGCAGCGCCATGGTCTTTGTGAACCTACTGGACCTGAATGACAATGACCCCACCTTCCAGAACCTGCCCGCCATCGCCGAGGTGCTGGAAGGGACCCTTGCGGGGACCTCCGTCTACCACGTGAGTCCCTAAAAAGGATGCTAGTTTCTAGAACAAATCCTCCCTTCCTCTTGGAGCTTCCTCTCATGGTCTTTCCCTCTCTCAGCCTGTCATGAGCTGTCTGTCTGTCCACAACAAGCAGGGGTCACAGCTCCGCTCTCCAGCCCTGTGCTCCAAGGTGAACGGCGGCCATGTGTGGGCCAGTCCCTGTTCTTACGGGACCTTCTCTGAAGTTGGGGAGACTCAAAACAGCAGAAAAGAATAGGAGACAAAAAGTGCTTAAGATGGTGACTTTAGGTGGGGTTTGACCTGAATGGCCTCCAAGGCTGCTGCTCCTCAGGGAGCTTAGCATCGTGTGGAAGAGCAGCCAAAGAACAGAAATGAGTCTAAAATTAATAGGTAGAAGCCAAGGACTTGGAGCTCAGTTGGCTGGAATATGCAGGGAGTTTGAGCAAATGAAATATTCTGAATCCCTGGGCATCCATCAGAAATCCTTGCTTCAGTATAAGTGGGTACAAATCATTTCCAAGTGTCCTTTCTTACTTCCCTTTCAATATTCAGGAAAAAAAAAACATGTATTTTTAAATACAAATTTGTCTCATGAAAAGGCTGGAAAAGGTGCTTCTGCCCTAGACTGGACATGAGGGCATTGGGGACAGCCAGGATCTGCCAGAGATGAGACTGGTGGCAGCTGCCAAACAGGACCTAAAGATGCACTTGTGTGTCCTTAAAAACTGGACCCTGGGCATTCAGAAAAAGACACAGACCAGTAAGACAGTATTGAAACTGCCAGGTTTAAATTTAATATGTACTTTAAATAATAATCATTAAAGTCTATATATCACTGTACATGTTATCTCATTGATCCTGAGAGGTGGATAGTATTATTCTCTCCATTTCACAGATAAAGAGACCAAGCCTTGCTCAGATCACATGGCTAGTAAAAATCTCAGGCAAAATTCACACTCAGGTCTTCTTGATTCCAAGTCCAGAATTCTACCCACTACATAACCTAACTGTATCTAGGTTTAAAAAAAATAGTTGTATAAAATAGAGATTTTTGTTTTTCTACACAATCTTCTTTTTCTTTACTCCTTTAGATATGGAAATCCTGATGTTTGTCAAGTTCATAATTATAATGAAAAGGGAAGATGTTGTTAAAATTTTTCTAAAATAGAAAATTGCCTTCCCCTGCCCCATGTTATGGACCAGCAGAGACTTTGAGCCTTCAAAGTGACTTTGAATCTGCAGTTTGGCTAACTTCACCCCTTAAAAACATCTAGTATTTCAGTGAGATGCTTCTGACTCCTCTAATACTGATTGCAGTCCTTAGTAGAAGTCTCTGGCTAAAAGAATCATTCCCTGATTGTGAGCCTCCCCAGACGCCGGTTTGCTCCCAGACCACTTTCAGAGTATTGCCAGCTCAGTAGAAGCATGTAAACGGGGCTCTGTCCCCAGCCTCTATGTCTTTTTCCTGGAATAAACTCCTCTCCCCTCAGGTTCCTTATCCTCCTTTAGGTTCTGTCCAGGTATCCCCTCCCATATGACACCTTTCCCAACATCTCCCCCACTCCATCTCCACTCCCAAGTTCTTGATGCTCTCTTTCTCCTCAAAGCCCCCTACCTCTCACAGAAAGCTAAATTTCACTTGAATTGACCCAAATTGAATTGCGTCACAAAATAGGTACCATGGAGAGAGGAAATGAGTGACCTCAACAAGATGAGCATTTTTTAAGTGCTCCGTTTTGCCCCCTTTTTTTTCTTTTTATTAAGTCTGGGGGCTTCCTCTCTCTAATCCCTGCTCTATTAGCAGGCAGTCTCCAGCCCCATGTCAGTGATACAAACTAAAGAAAGCCCTGGAGAGAGTGGATGTGGGAATTAAACCGTAATGTTGCTTCTTTCCTGCTGGACTCAGTCACTTTGCTTGGCTGGAGTTGGGTCTGAATCAGGGAATATTAAAAGCCAGGAGTCAAGATTGAAAAGGAACCAAAAATCTTCATTTGAGTATAAATGGAATGGGCAGAAAATCCCTCTGAATGGGAGAGGCCCTGATCCAGGGAATCATACTCTTTTTTTAATTAAAGCTTTTTATTTTCAAAATATATACATGGATAATTCCAGCATTCACCCTGACAAAATCTTGTGTTCTAAATTTTTCCCTCCCTTTTCCCTAGACAGCAAGTAATGCAATATATGTTAAACATGTGCAATTCTTCTATAATATCTCCACAAATATCATGTTGCACAAGAAAAATCAGATCAAAAAGGGAAAAAATGAGAAAGAAAACAAAATGCAAATAAATAACAAGAAAAAAGTGAAAATGCTATGTTGTGGTCCACACTCAATCCCCACAGTCCTTTCTCTGGCCCTCTCCATCACAAGACCATTGGAACTGGCCTGAATTCCCTCATTGTTGAGGAGAGCCATGTCCGTCAGAATTGATCATCGTACAGTCTTGCTGTTGCCGGGTACAATGATCTCCTGGGAGCCACGCTCTCCACATTGATGTCCGCCCATTCTTCTCACCAGGTTGTAGCCATTGACCTGGACGAAGGCTTGAACGGGCTGGTGACGTACCGCATGCAGGTGGGGATGCCCCGCATGGACTTTGTGATCGACAGCAGCAGTGGCGTGGTAACCACCACCACGGAGCTGGATCGCGAGCGCATTGCGGAGTACTTCCTCCGGGTCGTGGCCAGCGACGCCGGCACCCCCACCAAGAGCTCCACCAGCACGCTCACCATCCGAGGTGAGTCGGGACATCCCCGCCGCTCCAGACTGCAAGGGCCAAGGCTTTGGGAGCCGTACCATTCCCAGAGTCCTTTGAGACCATCCCCAGGGGACTAGTCCACTCAGAATCTTAGGTCAGTTCCCACACCTAAAAAAAGTCAGAGAGAAATTTCCCTCAAGCCTCTAAGAATGTAGTTCGTGGTCCCTCATCCGAGCCTCCTGATGTGAGTTTGATAAAAAGAATCCCTAAGAGCACTTCTACCCCAAAGGAGAAACATGTGGTAGACAAAGCACTTTAAAGGGGGCTTATGGAGAGGTTCTTAAAGATGCTTTGCAGATAATCTGTAACTCAAAGAAGTTAAAAACTAGGCTCTCCTACAAGAGATGCTTTTCTGACCCTCAGAAAGGTCCCAGTCTCGTTGGCCACGAGGAGAGCTCTGTTGGCCCATGGCTATGTGACCTTGGAGCCATTGTCCAACTGCTCTGTGATTTATAATTGTCTTCTGTAAAGTATGATCTGTGAGCTTTTTGTATTGAATCAGGGTCCGTCATCCTTCAGCATCCCCACATCCCCATCACTATCCAGCTGGACCTCTAGGAGCATTCGATCAGCCAACATCAATGAAAAAAACAATTCAAATGCTCCTGGTTGGCTCGATGCTGATGGGCCATTCTGCCAGATGGTGACATTGGTAGGAAGATAGAGAGGGAATTGTCTTTCCCTACGTTTGTGTGCTCCCATGAATATTTCTGAGCCTCACAGTACAAAATTCCTAGCGAAAGCCATGCTGTATGGAAGCATTCTCTTTTATTTTATTTTGTATTCCTTTTCTATTTTTTTGTTTTCTTATTCTGTTTTTTAAACAAAAATTTTTTTAAAAGCTGTGCTATAAAACTGATTCTCGTTTTCTCTCTGGGTCTTTTCTCCAGTACTGGATGTGAACGATGAGACCCCTACCTTCTTCTCAGCCGTGTACAATGTCTCCCTGCTGGAGGACATCCCCCGGGATTTCCGAGTGGTCTGGCTGAACTGCACAGACAATGATGTGGGACTCAATGCCGAGCTCAGTTATTTTATCACAGGTTCTGGCTCTCTCTCTTTTCATTAGCATCTCGGCCTTCCAACTCATCCTCCCCTTTGTACCCTGCTTTGAATGGAAATACAACCCCTGCCTTTGAGGGATTAGATCATGTCTAGAGAATTTAGGAGAGGGGAAAACTTTTACATCAGACATCTCCCCCTCTCTGGTTTCGTAACCACTATTACAACTGAACAATAGTTTTACATGGGATTTATATACAGACACACACACACATACATATACACAATAATATTTGTGTACAATAAATTGTGTACACATGTTTACACAAACATGCATATATGCATGCTCACCTGTATATGTGCAAGTAAGCATATCCATGCATAATACATAATAATGATAGTGGGGATACACATACGTGTGTATATGTCACATATAAACTGCTTGTTTATAATGACAGATGTGATTATGAGTCTTGCTCTCTCCTGGTGTTTCTTAAAAGAGTCATTCTTGCCTAACTCACTGGTACCTCGCTGGCCTGAAACTGTCTCTCTTTGGGTTCTTTCAGACCTTGCTTGGGCAGGAAAGGAGTCTGAGATAGCCCTAATCAGAGGAATGAGTTGAAAAGACCAGGGTTCAAAAGTCTCCCTCTGCTCCTTACCCACTGTGACTGTGTGATTCTGGATAACTCATTTAATTTCTTATTTCTCTAGACAGTTCTAAATCTATTAAGTTGCAAAGAAAGTTCTGCTCTCCATTAGTAAATGGAGTTTCTAGAGCCCTCTACTCAAAGCATTAGTCAAGTCCCTGTCTTACAGATATAGGGCTTTGCAAACCTCAAAATATCAGAGGTGCTTAACCTTTTTAGGGTTATGGAAACTTGAGGCAGTATCTGATAAAGTCTGCAGGCCCTTTCCAGAATAATATTTTTAAATGTATAAAAAACTGTAAAATGACAAAGGAAACAATTATATTGAAATAGTTATCAAAATATTTTTAAAAATCTTTTCTCTCTTCCTTCTCCTTCTTATCTTCCTCTTCTTTCTCATTTTCTGCTCTTCTTCCTTTTCTTCCTTCTCCTTCTTCTCCCCTTCTCCTCCTGCTTTTCCCTTTCCCCTCCTCCATTGCCTAGGTTTAGTGTCAGCATTTCAAGAAGACAAGAGAATGAGTAGCTCCTGAGGTGATGATTATTTAAGTGCCTACTATGTGTCGTGTACCATGCTAAGCACTGGGGCTACAGTTCCAAACAATTCTGCTCCCACTGCTTGGGGAGACCAATGTACACGCCAACAACCATAAGCAAAATATTTGCAAAGTGAATTGGGGGTAACTTCAAGGGTAGGAGATACACTAGCAGCTGGGAAAGGGTCAGAGGACAAGGAGGGGACTTTGAGAAAAGTCAGGGATTATAGGAGTGGAAGTGACCAGGTGTGCACTCTAGCCTGTGCAAAGAAAGGTGGGGATACGGGAGATAAAATGTCATGTCTGAGGAAAGATAAAGAGTCAGTTTGACCAACCCAGACTGTGGATGCAGGGAAGTCGTGTCTGGGAAAGAGGCTTGTGAGGAGGTGAAGCGCCAGAAGGAGTTTTCATGTGATTACTTGGTTTGGATGACTTGGATTGGAGTGGGGAGAAGCTGTGGCAGGGTGGCCAATTAGCAGGCTATTGTAATGGGCTGGGGAGAAGGGCTGAAGGCTGAAATTAGAACAGTGACTGTGTGAGGAGAGGGGAGGGAATGAGATGGAAGTTTGAGAGGCAGGATCGAACAGCTTTTGAATCCATAAAACCCATGTGCTCTGAAGGCAGCAGTTGGAGTAATGACTGAAAAGGGAGTGGAAACCTTACCGTATTTATCAAGTAGCTGAATGACACAGAGCCAGGAGGGCGGCTACCACATTGGCCACCAGAATCGGGATCCAAAATTAGGACAGAATCAGGAGCCAAGAAGATCTCAACCGAACAGGATGATGGGTCTCTTCTAAATAAGATGAGATTTAATATGGATAAATATAGGACATATGTGGGCTCAAAAAGTCACCCTTCACAAATTCAGAAGGGAGTAGATACGCCTAGACAACAGTTCAGGTGAGAAGGGCCCCAGAGGGGTTTAGTGAAATGTAACTCCATGTGAGTCAGTAGGTTGACATGGCAACCCATTTTGGACTGTATTGAGAAAGGAATGATGTTCACAGTGAGAGACGCACCGGTCCCACTGTACTCTGCCTCAGTTAGGACGAACCAAACTTGCCATGCTCTCAGGACAGAGGGGTCAAGAGTGATGGTGAAGAACCTCAAGATCAGACCCTCAGATTGATCAAAGGATCTGGAAAAGAGATCCAGGGGGAGACTCATTCCTTAGGGGTCTTCAGCTATTTGAATGGATGTCAAATAAAACAAAGAATAGACTTGCTCTGCTTGATCCAAGAGGGAAGAAGCAGGCCCGATGGCTGGAAGCTGTAGAGTTATAGTTGATTCCAGCTCAATAAAAGGAGAAACTTTCTAACGGTAAATATTCTCCCAAAGTGAAGCAGAATGCTTCAGGAGGTGATGGAATTTCCCCTCACTAGAAATCTTCAAGCAGAAATTGGAGGACTACTCGAGAGAAACTAGGTTTCACAAAATGGTACTTGTACCTCAGGGTCTTTTTGATCTGTGAAAGGCTCCTGACCCATCTATCCAGGTCTAGTTGAGCTCTGCCTTAGCATAATGTTTCCCACCATTTTTTAATTTATGATCTAGTCCACACATGGGAAAGGAGAATTATGAAATCTATCCTTCACTTATAATCTTGCCCAGGCCAAGTAACCTTTACATTTATCTGGACATTTATGCATCCCCTGTGTCCCAGGTGCATATGCCCACATGTCCACCTTCCTCACTCCTCCTCTCCACAATCACTACCTTTTCTGCCTTCCACCTCACTTCCCCCAAGCCATAGACTGGAGAGCTAGAGGAGCTGGAGCCAGCCCTCAATAAAACTGCAAAGTTTGCCTTCGCTTCCCCCAGCCTCTCTTTTCTTCAGCTTTCCCATTGTGGGATGATGCATTTCCTGCCTTCCAAGTACCAGCCATCTCGTGTAAAAACTTGCTCTCAGGAAGTTATAGATCTGCACCTATTCATTTCAATTTAATTCATCAAGAACTTATGTTAATTGACCACTATATGCATGGTATGACTGTGGTGGGATAGAAAGATGGGAAATGATGCAGCTCCTGTCCTCAAGAAGTGTATAATCTGCTAAAGGAGATGGTCCAAGGTAGGACAAAAAACAGTAAACAAACTTATTAAGCACCTACTATGTGCCAAGCATAATGTTAAGCTTTAGGGATGCAAAAAAAAGTGAAAGACAGTCCCTGCTCTCAAAGAGCTTATAGTCTAGGAGAGAGCCAGAGTTGTGTAGGAAAATTTGAGGAGAGGAGATATTACACTGTAATATGAATGAGTCATTCTTCCAGGAATCATCACATAGGTGATTGTCTACTTTGCTTATGCCTAAGGCTGCTCCGATGACGTCTGATAATATGATGATGTGATTAAAAATAGAAGATAGTCGGATGCTCATGGCAATGGCCAATTGGAGCCCAGAGACTCCCGCTCTAGCAGTTCATGAATCTGGGTCTCCGTGGTAGCCCCAAAGTGTCCCAGTGCTCATTATAAGGAGCAGGGGGCTACCTGACCCTGTAGAGCTCTTCTAGCCCTCCGGTTGTATCATACCAGGAATGGGTGAAAAATACTCCTGGATACATCCAGAGATGCTGGGGAAAGGTGCTTGCAAAAACTGGTGCTTTGGCGCCCTCTGCTGCCCAGTATCCCGCACGCTGCCCACCTCTTGACCAAGTCTTCATCCCAGTGGGATGGATGGTGACTTAAAGAGCATCGCTTCCAGTCCCCTCATTTTTACAGAGCAGGAAACTGAGGCTCCAGGAAGGGGAAGAAGTGGCCATCAGTGACCCATGCAGTAAGTAGTGGAGCCATTGTGGAAAGCAAGGAGCCAGAGGCAAGATCCCTCTCTGAGAACGTTTCCTCCCTTTCTCTGCCTTTGATCCCCGTAGTGACTTCTTGGGCTTTTTTCTCATTGATCAACAGGACTCTGCTGTTTCTGGGGGATGCTTCCTAATCCCCATTCCTGGCCCCCACTCCCAGAACTGGATCACACCCTCTTCCCACGCCCCCATTCATTCCTGCTACTCAACCCCGCATCTCTGGGGCATTTAATGTGCTTTTAATTGAACAATGAAGCCTTATGAATCATCGGGCAATGGGAAGGGCACTGGCACAGGACTTGGAAGATCTTCCAGCTATCAGTTCATACTGGGCTGCTCCCCTTTCCTCGATCATGGTGGAGTCAGCATCCCCCAAGCCCAAAATGCATTCTCTCCACATTTTAAGCTGTGAAATTCTCTTTTATCTAGTCCTGTTTTCTAGGTACATTAATAAATACTATTCTAATTAACTGACTTGCCCTCCAGCCTTCTCCATAAATCTTTTCTTGCCTCACCCATATTCAAGCTCCCTCTCCAAGTCACTCAACATTTGCTCTTTGCCCTCTTATATATTCATCACATTTTTAACTTGTAACATTTGTGCATTTGCCTTCTCTCCCTTCTTAACTATAAACTCTTCAAGGGCAGGGATTATGTTGTTTCCATCTTCATTATCTCCATAGAACCTTTTCTGTTGCTGCACAGTCATTTCAGTCAGTTCTTTGGGACTCCATTCGAGGTTTTCCTGGCAAAGATACTGGAGTGGTTTGCCATTTCCTTCTGCAGCTCATTTCACAGATGGGGAAAACAGAGTTAAATGATTTACTCCAAATTTGAACTCAAATCCTCCTGATTCCAAAATCAACACTATCCACTGAGTCACCTAGCTGCCAAGATAATCAATTTTAGTTGTTGTTAAATTGAATTAACCCAAAGACCTGAGTTCTAGTTCTGCCTCAACCATAAAATTTCATGCTAGTCCTTTCATTTCTAGAGGTCTGCTTCGTCAGGTATGAAGAAAAAATTAGACTTGGCTGTTTCTAAGGACCCTTCCCAGTTCTAATAATATGTTGCACATTCTATGATCCTTCCATCATTGATATGCTATATTCTGAGTTTTAGTTTTTCTGTCTCTAATAATCTATTATTCTAATATTTCAGCCACAATACAAACCTCAAGAATCATATGGCTCACTCTTACCTTCTGGATAAAATTCATACTTTTTAGCTCAACTATTTATACTCTCTCCCTAGTCTACTTTTTTAGACTTATTTCACATTTCTTTCTATCACCATATGCTCCAACCAAACAAGCTTACTTGCTCTGAACTCAGCAGTGCATCTCCCACTTTGAAAGAAGTTGTCCCCTATTCCTGGAATGTTCTCCTTACTCATCTCTGTCTATTAGAACCCTTATCTTTCTCAAGGCTCATGCAAATCTTTCCAGCTTCCCTAAAGTGTTAGGACTCTCTCATCATTCAAATGATTTTATATTTACTTATCCATGTAAATGTATCCCCAAAATAGAGTGTAAACTCCCTGAAGACAGAGACTATTGTTCCTCCTGTTTTTGTAACCCCTGCACCCAATTTAATTCATGGCACTAGGTGACACTTAATAAATGTTTGCAGTCATGTTCATTGACATTTGGGCTTACCCCCTCCGCCAAATTATGCATCTAACCCAGCCATGACTGAGTTCTGCTCTGGAGACTTAAACTACACTGACTGAATGACTGTAACCTCTCTTCATATTCCCATGGCACTTGACCAAGTGTTCTCCCACAAGTCATCCTAGAACCTCTACAGCCCATGCTGATAGTGAATGTATCTCGAGACCCTACTCAGATATGGGGGTCACATTATTTCTCTTATGCTCATTTCCAAAGAGCACAAGGTCTTGGTCTTGAGTCCATGAAGAGGCTGGAGGGGGGTAAAGAAAAAAGTGCATCTTTATCTTCACTAATCTTTGGTTTCCTTTGTAATCCTCTGTAATTTATTTTTGTACCTCATTATTCTGAAATGCAGTTCATAGGCTTAGGCCCAAGGGTTTCAGGATGCAGAAATGATAAAGAATGCCCACTTCTCTCTTGGGAATCCAAACTTTTGGTAAGCTCTTTTCTGCTCTGTCTCTGAAATGCCTTTTTTACCTGCAGGAGGAAACATCGATGGTAAATTCAGAATTGGCTATCGAGATGGCGTGGTCAGGACGGTGGTGAACTTGGATAGAGAGACCACAGCGGCGTACACCCTGATCGTGGAGGCCATTGGTATGCATCCCCCTCCCTCTCAGATAACTCAGACAAGGAAGCTTTTCCTTTCTAATGGGTGGAGCCAACCTGGGGCATCTTTCCCCAAGACCCAGGCTTGGAGCCTCTGCTCTATCTTCCCCATCCCAATGAGAAAGAGCCAGGAGAGTAAGTTGTTGCCCAGAATCCTGCCTGCCCCCACATTGCCTTCAGATGGATGAGTGAATGAAGAATTCCTTAAGTGCTTAGAAATGAGGGTACAAATAGAAGAGTAACACAGACCCAGCCTCCAGAGGCTTATATTCTAATGCAGGGGTCCTCAAACTACAGCCAGCGGGCCAGATGCAGCAGCTGAGGATGTTTATCCCCTCTCACCCAGGACTATGAAGTTTCTTTATTTAAAGGCCCACAAAACAAAGTTTTTGTTTTTACTATAGTCCGGCCCTCTGACAGTCTGAGGGACAATGAACTGGCCCCCTGTTTAAAAAATTTGAGGACCCCTATAATGGGGGATGGGAGGGTTTCAGCTGTGAGTCAGATGGAAACATCCATGATCCTTTGAGTTCATCAACAAAAAAGATGTTTACATTTCTTTATTGGCATTTCCACTGATTTCTTCCTGATACCATGAAGAACTTTGTGGAAAGAACTTTCTCTTCTGACCCTTTGGGAGCAATGGCCAAGCTGTGTCTCCCCAGGAGTTGTTTTCCAGGATGAAGGCTGCAGGCTTTGAGCTAGGAGCATGGCTTTTGCCAAAACTTTGGGTTCAGGATCCTAGGCTGCCTCCCCTAAGGTCTGAGAGGTAATGGAGGTAGAGTGATAGTGATGGTTTAACTACCTGGCACACATGGTCTCCCCCAGCGTGCCTTGATGCTTCAGCCAGACTGGCTTGCTGCCCTGTGGGTGATTAACAGCTGATGGGAATAACTTACCCTTTTCTGTCTTCAGATGGGAGATGAGATCTAGCTTCTGTGGCTATAGAGTCATCTGGGAGAATTCAAGAAAACCTTCTGGGCCGGGAATCTCTAGGGCTTCATCCTTCTTCCCCATAATATCCTTCCCTCAGAGCCAATCTTCCTCCTTTTATCCCAGTGGAATTTTTATGCCCCCTAGAGAGTGACAAGACTGGATTTCCTCCTCAGGAAACCCCAGAGAGCCCAGTACTCCCCTGCCAAGGACAGTTCTGTGCCATGTTCTGGCACTGCCAAGGCAGCTCAGCCAAATTGGAGCCTTCTCACATTGAGAAGGTAAAATCCACAGTGGTTAGAATGGGGCCCCAGCTTCTTAAACTGTGGCTTGTGACCCTAGATGGAATCTTGTAACTGAATGTAGGGGTCATGTGTAATGGGCTGAAGCTTGAATTGATGCACTGAGGTCCCAAGCACGTGAGGCTAAATAGTAATTGGACCATACTCTATTAATATATATGCTTGGAGAAAGAATGGCTCCTGCCCACTTTTTGTGCAAGTCCTGATGTGTTGTAGAGGAAATGATTTTGGTGGGTAGAAGCAGAGGGGCAGGAAGAGAGGCAGAGAGACACTGCGGGCTGGCTTCCTTTTGCAGCTGCTCACACTGCTATCGTGATCCCCCTTCACCTCCAATCCCCCTTCACCTCTACTGAGAATAAAGATTGAAGATTTTCCCTTAACCTGAATTCCTGACTCCAGCTGATTTTAAAATATGCGGTCATCACAGTCATGGAATTATGGTTTTTATTAGTAAATGTTATTTGAATACCTATCCCTATTTTTTTTTATTTATATCCCTATACCAGAGTCACATAAAAATCCTTGGGTGAAAAGTGGTCACAAGTGGAAAAAGTTTAAGGAATCCATCAACTTTTTAAGTCATTATTATTAATTACTTAGATGACTGTATCCCCGTGTAACAGGTTTCCTTTATATGTCTATAAATTTTATTTTCTGAAATGATTCTGAGGAGTTTGTAGAATTCACCAGAATGCCAAAGAGGTTCAGGATGCAAAAAAAGTTAAGAAAACCCTGATTTTGTAGGATTAAGAGAGGGGTCTTTGTATCTGTCCTAGGGGCCTGGGTAAGCCACAGTAATTAATCTAGGACTAGGTTATACCCTGGGCTATAAGTGCACGTTACAGGAAGGATTAATCCCAGATATGGGGCCAGCTCATTTGATAGAGAACAGAAGCAAGACGACATTAGGAACTGTTAGAGAAAGGTAATAACCTCATCTCCATCCGAGCCACAGTCCCATCACTTGGGTTACGGGTCAGGTGGGAGGAGGGATGCTCCCCAGGAAAATGGCTTTGTGCCAGGGTCTGTCCAAACTCCTTCAAAGTCCATTGGCTTCTCCGTCTTTAATAGGGATGGCAGAACCAACTAACCTGTACATTATTGAAGATTTGCCAATACCCGTTATTCTAAATAATAATAATAGTTCTTGATTCTATCCTACTTTGCCATTCACAAGTTACTTCTTTTAAAACAGAAATATGAAGCGAGTAAATGACCCATGTGGGAAAGGGAATAGCATTCACAGATAAGCCCCACTCCCAGGCCCACCCTCTCTGAGTTTTCTCTTTGCAGATTTACAAGCCTTGGGGTGACAGCCCCTCACTTCTCACTGCCAACAGTTTCTTCTGAGCCCCTGGGACTCCTGAACTCCTCAACTTTCCAGTCCTAAAGTAACAGGCTAAGGAAAGATAAAAGAATATGGGGCAAGGGGCAGGCAGGACTGCTTATCCAAGGTCAGAGAGGCTTGGAAAAAGGAAAACCAGACTTTCAGCACATTCTGCCTTTATTCTGATTTCCCCCTGAACTACCTTACCAACTCTTGGCTTACTCTGGCCTTATCTTGGGGCAGTAGGTTCTTACCCTGGAATCCATCAACTTTTTAAGTTATTATTATTAATTACGTAGATGACTGTATCCCCGTGTAACAGATTTCCTTTATACGCCTATGAATTTTATTTTCTGAAAAGATTCTGAGGAGTTTGTAGAATTCATTGTAGAAGAGGTTCAGGATGCAAAAAAAGTTAAGAAAATCCTGATTTTGTGGGATTAAGAGGGGGGTCTTTGTACCTGTCCTAGGCTTATTATTAAAAAATAAAAGCAAACCCTCAAAAGAGAGGCTGCTGTGACTCAGCTGCATATACTTGTCCCCTTCCCCCCTGGAACCCTTATGTAGAATTGCCAGCTCCTACCCCCCTCTTTTCCCATGTTTAAAGGCCAAATAGAGCCTGGGGGTGAGGCACAAGAGGAGATATGTCCCATATTCTTTGGGTCAGGTCAAAAAAAGAGAGACACGAGCCAAGAGATCTCTGACGGGTCCTTAGGGCCCCTTGCAGGAGGACATGTCTTCACACTCAGCCCCAAGGACGACCCGGGTCCCAGAGCCTTCCTGCAGAGGTCTGAGCCCCCTGACCATGGTGGTTTGGGCACCCTGTCTCAGGGGAGCCCCCCTGACCATGGCGGTTTGGGCACCCTGCCTAGGGGGTGTCCCCTGACCATGGTATCAGTGAGGGGCAGAGGGTGCAGTGGAGCGGCTGTTCCGACTTTGGGCCTAGGTCTGGACCCTGCCTTGGTCATGGTGGGTGTCCTTTCTGGCTGGTATAACTAGATCATCAGATGGGAGGGTCTCCCAGCTCCTGCAGCCTTTCTGGACGCCGGCTCTCTCGGGCCAGCTTGGTTCCTGGTGCTGAGCCCCCCCTTCTCTGTACTCTCAGACAATGGCCCGGTGGGGAAGCGGAGGACCGGCACAGCCACCGTGTATATCACCGTGCTGGACGTCAACGACAACCGGCCCATCTTTTTGCAGAGCAGCTATGAAGCCAGTGTCCCCGAGGACATCCCTGAAGGCAGCAGCATTGTGCAGGCAGGTGGGGGGGACCTGGGCAGGGCTGGGGGCGCAGAGGGGGAGGAAAGGGACGAGACCCTCCCCCATCAGGCTTGTAGAAGAAAAGCCAATGGGGGAGTTGGGAGAAAAGGGGAGGGGGAGCGCGTGAACACAGGGGATCTGGGAACACGGGCCAGACTGGCCCCAGGAAGCCTCAGGCCCCTATTGCCCACCTCCCTACTCCCCCCACCAGCTCCCACATTGATGGGGTAGAGGCCAGACCCCTCCAGGGGACACAGGCCCCTCCCCAGGGCACAGACCCCTCTGGGGGGCACAGACCCCTCCATGGGGCACAGACCTGTCCTGGGGGCACAGGCCCCTCCTGGGGACACAGACCCCTCGGGGGGCACAGACCCCTCTTGGGAGCACAGCCCCCTCCCCAGGGCACAGACCCCTCCGGGGGGCACAGGCCCCTCTGGGGGGCACAGGCCCCTTCTGGGGGCACAGACCCCTCGGGGGGCACAGGCCCCTCGGGGGGCACAGGCCCCTCCCGGGGGCACAGACCCCTCCCGGGGGCACAGACCCTTCTGGGGGCACGGGCCCTCCAGTTTGCCCCTTTTCCTCCGCCCTTGGCTCCCCTGTTCAGGAAGAGCTGGGAGGGACGGCTTCCCAGCCGGGGGAGGATGGCTGGTAGAAATGTCAGATTTTCCCGGAAGGGAGGAGACAAGGAGGAGGCACAAGCCAGGGCTCAGCTATGGCCCAGAACAGAGATGCTTTCATCCGGGTTTGGCTTGTGCTTTCCTCAAGGGAAGTAAACAGGCTGAGGAAGAAAGGGTCCCTTTGCCAAAGTTGTAGGAAGCAGGAGGATCTGAGGGGAGGGAAGGGTATGGGGGAGGGGAATGTATGTGCATCCCATTCACCATCCTCCCAAACACACGGGTCTGGGGACACATCAGCTGCTGGGGCGGAGGGGAGGAGCAGAAAGAGGAGTTGGGAATGAATGACTGTTTTCAGCCATCGCCCAGGGGACTGTGAACCAGGCCAAAAAGCAAAGCCAAAACTAGCTGTTTGGGCCCAGCCTGGGAGGGCTGCTCGGCCCACTCCGCTCAGAGGAGGATTCTGGGGGAAGGGGCTAGCCTGTGCCCAGGAGCAAAGGGTCGGCTCCCCCAGATCCGGAAACTCCCGAGTGGGAGACAGGAAAGGCAGGGAATTTCCAGCCCTTGCTTGGCATCTGAGGGTTGGGAGAGGTTCCCAGGAAGATGGGCAAGGGGCTGACATTCCACTGCTCAGAACTCCCAGCTGCAGAGGCTCACATCGAGTCAGTCATGTTAGCACTGACCACCCTGGAAACAGCGAGGCGCCCCCCACCCTGCCACAGAAAGGCTTTTCTCCAGGCTGCTCCTCCCCTGAAAGAGCCCTGGCTCTCAAGCTCAAATCCCTGTTCCACCCCTTAGTATCTGCAGGAACTTGGGCCCATCGATTCCTCCTGTGAAAATTCTTTGAATCCCCCCTCTCGGGGACCTCCCTGCTTCGTGGCCAGCCTTCCTCCGTCCCGGAGCCTGGCCCTGGGAGCCGCTGGAGCTTGGAGCGCCCGAGTTTTGCAGTTGTTCCCCAGCTCCCCTGGGTTCTGAGCCTGACGCATCCCCAGCCAGCACGGGTACGGGCTGAGAAGCAGTCACCCCACAAAGGAGAGTGTGGAGAGTGTGACTTTTCCAACACTGACTGACCCGGAGTCTGCTCTCTCGTGGGAAGTGATGGGGCTTTAACAAGAGCACGGCTAGCCTGTTTGTTTGAGAGAGGGGGCCCTCCCATCAGACAGAGATCTGTGCGCCATCTTCCAACCTCAAATAATGACGCTGTATTCACCCAGTACTGTTGAAAACCGGGGAACCCCCTTCCAATGGGCACTGATAGAGATCAGCCATTCTAGTTCTTATTTCACAAGAGGGGAAACGGAAAGTGGAATGATTTGCCCAAGATTCTTAGTGGTTCAGGGGTCAGACCAAGGTGAGTTCTTAATCAGAGGGATGGCTCTTTCCTAGGGACTGAGCATGGGGGAAGGGGAGGGGCTGTATCCTCCCCAGGTGAGCTTGGTCTGGACGAAGGACCGTAGTCGATGCTGGCCGCCCCGTGTCCCTTTGGGAAGCTTAAGCCTGGAGCCCCACAGCTGTGGCAGGGAGTTACAGTCTCCCCTCTTGTCATGGCACAATAAACACAGGTGCCCTTAGAGGTGGAGATGAGAGGATGAGGGATGGTGACAAAGGGCTGTATTGTTCCCAGAGCTCAGTGGCCAAGGATTTGAATGTTGTGTCTGAGCGGTGAGTTCACTGGGGCAGGAACAAAGAATAATCCAGGCTTCCTGAGGGCTCTACCATGACCCGCTGCCCGTGGACACAGCAATGGGGGAATGTGTCGAAGGAACCTGCCTTAGTTTGCTCAGCAGGACCCTCACAGGTAATAGGATTAGGTAACTAATTGTCCATGAGGAGGAGATAACTCAGAACCTTCCCTCTACCTGGTTGTAGCCTGCATCTAGTTTCTGTTTTATAGTTTTTATCTTTTTGGCCTGAACCTGTGGTTTACAGTAGTTGGTTTTGTAGTAGATGTTTAATAAGTACAGGCTGAATGAGAGGGGGGAATACCATCTGAGCAGGGAACTCCTGGTGTGGAGACTCTGCGATAAGTGATCTGGAACACCAGAACGTTAAATGACTTACCTGTGGTCACACAGTCCGTCAGATACGTCACGCTGCTTCTCATAGGTCCTGATCGCCGACAGACAAAATCAGCACCAAATAGTCCCAGGTCTTGTCCCATTCAGTTAATAAGCACAAGTCATTGGGCTGCGCGCTGTATGTGCTTCTTTTCATCTAGAGGAGAAGGAGCTCTCAGAAAATCCTGGATCCTGTAGGGCAGCTGCATGGTGGGCCAGCAATACCCTCTCCTCTCCTTCCCCAGCCCATGACCCTGCTGTGGGCTGAGGGGAAAGGGCCGGACAGAGGCAGTAGTGGGGAGCCTCATATCCCTCGGGAAGTAACAGCAGCTGTTGACATTTCCTAATCAGAACTCAGGTGTCACTTACAGCTGCCGGCAGCCCCCACCCTTGGGCCCATCTCTTCCTGACACTGCTCTGAAAGGGGCCTCTTAATGCATCTGAAGCCACCCCTACCTGAGTGATCCTGACACCTTCTTATGGAAGGAGCGCCGCCAGACACATCTCCGAGATCACAATTAGATAGAAATCTATGACAGCCTCCAGCTCATTCCCCTCTGACGGGCCCAGGTACGGCGCAGAAAAGGGAACAAACAGTAACACGAGGCTCCTCTTCCCTGGAGCCCCTCCGTCCGTGGGTGCTCCCAGCCAGCAGGAGATGGGCCAAGCTCACTGGCTGGGCTGGAAGCTCCCCAAATGAGCCAAGGTTCCTAGCGGGCTCCCCAACTATGGAGGATCTCTGGTGGAGCCGGGGTGAATGTGCCCGGAGTCCCTCAAGGTAGCCAGGAGATGAAAGCATCTTGACACCATCCCAGCCCCCAGATGCTCTAGTCCCGAGGTCAGGAAACACTTTTTGTTACAAGCTCCTCCTTTCCCCAGCCCTGATCCGATCCCCCACCTAAAGGCCACATGCAGGTTGGATGGATCGTTTTACAAGGAAGTCGCCAAGAGCGGCGCACCTGAAGGAGGGGCCCGATCAGACCCTTTCTATATGAGGATAATGCAAGGAACTGAGAGACAGCAAGTCCGGGGGGAGGAAGCCCACAGAGAGAGAGCTCAGAAACTGGAAGGGGAAGTGGGACTGGGAGAGTGAGTGGGAGGCAATGGGAGGCAGGTCTGGGCCTCTCGCGGCTGCTGACTCAGTCCCAGAGCTGACCAACAATGAGATGGGCTGACTCATGAGGGACCCAGTTCCCCATCACTGCAAGGAATCCCACGGGAGACTTCTCCGTTGAATGGGAGATGGGCTCCGAGGCTTTCCTAGCTGCCAGATCCTGGAGACATCTGGGGGTTTGGCCTCAAAAGCGTGGCCTTTGAACCCTCTCTGTCAGCCCTATGGGGTCCCCTTTTAGGGTCTCAGGGAAGCATTTTTCTGTCACCAGAAGCAAGACTTCTTCTGGGGGAAACAGTCTGTACATGAAGTAGTGAATGAGAGCTGAGCTCGTTACCAGAAAGACTTGAGTGGAGATTCTGTCTCTCCAGCACATTGTTGCTGTTCAGTCATTTTTAAGCTCTTTGTGGTGGGATTTTCTTGGATCCCAATCAGAAACATATGTCTGAGGCCGGAGTTGAACTCGGGGGATGCACTGCAGTACCACCTGCTGCCCCAAATGGCCAACACGAGGAAGAAGATGGTACCCTCCATTCTGGTAAAATCACCAGTGTCCTTATGCACTCTAAGCCAAGATATACACTATGTAAACACAAAGGGAGGCGAGGGCAAGGGCACTGCCATGCAGGCAATCAGGAGGAGCTCAGTGCCAAAGATGCATGAGCCGGCTTTGGGGAAGCCAGAGGTGAAAAGGAAGAGTATCCCAGATAGGAAGGAGAGCCTCTGCAAAGGTGGGAAACACTGTGGGCCACACCAGGCACACTGGTTTGTTGGCTCAGAGGCACAAAGGGGACTCATGGGCAAAAATAGCCTGGAAATGGAGGCTGGGATCAGATGGTAAAGGGCTTTAAGTTGCAAGCAGTACGGTTATTAAAAAGGGAAGAGCATTTATTAAAAGCCTGCTGTATACCAGGCAGGCAGTGTGCTAAACACTTTAAAAATATTATCTCATTTGGTTTCTCCATGGGAAGCCACTAGAGAGGGATAATGGCCTGCTCGGTTCTGTGCTTTAGGAAAATCAATTTGTCAGCTGTGTGAAGGATGAACAGAGAAGAAAGAAAGGTCGCAGGTCTCATTTTCTTTCTGAAGGGAAAGGTATTTGACTGTTATAGACAGGTAAAGGAGAAGACAGACCATTCTTTTTATCCTTAGACTTTTATGCAAGACTTAAAACTTAGAGCATGTGGCCTCAGCCAAGAGACCTGAATCCTAGAGAGGCATTAAGTTTGACCCCTTCCAGTCGTCCTCTGACCTTCTTCTGAGAAGTGAGGATGTGGCAGGTGGTCGGGGAGACCTATCTTATAACCACCAGGAATAAAAACATGAAAACTATTGATGTACAGAGAACCTAGTTTGCCTTTTATCTGGGCCTCCCTCTGTGTTAAGGAGGCTCCAGCCACAGGTGTCCCCTTCTGGTCCCACCAGCCCCTCCACCACATCCAAACCTGTTTGTAACGTCTCCTTCCTTCACCCAAGCCATCCCTGCCAGTGCCAGCTTCCCTTTCCCTCCCCCAGTTACTAAGGGGGACTCCTACCGACCAGTTCTCCAGCTGCACAATGAGATACAGCCCAGCTCAGCATAATTAACTCCTCTCTGGGAAGCTCTTCCTCTTCCCTTCCCCATGTTCTTTGTTACTTCCATGGCCTTGATCATCACAAGGAAGGAGATGGTGGAAAGGGGGCCCCTTAGAAGCTTGTGCTCTAAACTTCCTTTCCCCAGGCAGTCCTGGCTCCTAATAGAAAGAGAGTGGGGTCCTGTGCGGTCTGTGCCATTGGTCAGGAAAGCTTTATTCCCAAACAGCCAAAAGACGCCACTTTTTCCAACCTGGGAGTTCCCCTCTCCTGCAGTGATGGAAGTGAGCTGAGGGACGTAAGAGGAGCAGGGCCTCCTGGCGTTGCTGAGCTTGGGCAGGAAGAAAAGGGAGACCCCCTTTACCCTCCTAGGAAACCGCTGATTTGTGCCAGCCCCCATGCGTCCTTATCGCTTGCCCAAACCAGCGTTGAGAATTAATTTGGAGTCCTTTGTGGAATGGAGCTCCGCCCAGGAATCCCCAGCTTTGAGATGCAGACAATTCTGATCTGGGTTAGAAGAAACCTCTGGACCAAAAACGACTTTGGACTCTGTCAGGACCTTCCCCTGAAGCCAGGAAGGAGGCGGCTGGAAGAAGGGACAGAAAGTTGTGTCTTCCACAGCCAAGAGGCGGCTTTTCAAAGGAAAGTTGGGGACGCTGAGAATGGGCTTTCAGAAAACATTGCCCCTTCACCAAAGGGGTCTCCAAGGGAACTCTGTGCTTTGCTTGCTGGGTACATCTGCTAATTCTCCAATTTGTCCCCAGATAGACCCACTTCCAGTGGGAAGCAAACGACCACCTCCAAAATCTACATCTGGGCTAGGACAGTTGTACCTAAGGGCTTGGAGCTTTTCTTTTGCTTTTTCTAAGGGTAGGAGGGTTGAATTGGGGGCGGGTGGGGTCACCGTGGAGGTGGGCTGCCCACTAGACCAGCTTTTGGGGACGTTGCCCCACCTGCACTTGTCACTCGGGGACAGACCGACCCCTAGGCCCTCACTCTCCCCTGTCACATCTTGGTTGATTCCATCAAGCCCCAATCCTGACCACGGAGGGGCTGGTGGGCGGCCGGCCCCGGGTGCTGGGAGCCGGGCCGGCCCCGGCGAAAGCTGTGGATAGATTGGCGCAGGGAGCCGAGGCGCTTCCAGAAGCGCAGCTGGGGCTCGCTGGGCGTCTCCGGGTGGTAGGGCATGCATTCATGAGGGCTGTGGCGGGAAGGGTCCATGGCTGCCGGCTTGCAGAGGGTGACAAAAAGTAGGAAGGTCGCCAGCAGAAGGAAGATGCAGGCCAGAGCAATGATGATGGACAGAGGCTGTGGGATCTCCCCCGCGGGCAGAGGGCTGGCTGGAGCAAGGTCCCCCAAGGTGGTGTTGGTCACGAAAGCCAGGCTGAGGGTGGGGGAAGTCCTGGGTTCAGCATCCTCCGTGCTCATCTTTCCTGCAGTGCACAAATAGTAGAAGGGCTTAGAAACCAGCCTTGGTGACCATCTCGTTCGAGCTTCCCCTGGGGTGAGCATCTATCCCAGCATCTCTCTCCAATTTCCAAAAGAGGAAATGAGATTAAGATTGAGGAATCTGCCATAACTTTTCAGGCCCAACATTATTCACTCTCTAAAGCTCCAGGAAAGAGCTGGACCTGGGGTGTGGAGGACATAGAATCTGGCCTTTGTAATCAGCTCCTGTGGCCTGAAAGAAAAAGTCCTGGACTAGAAGTCCTCGCCCAACTAACAACATTGTGTGATCGGAAATGTCCTTATTTATGCCTCTCAAAATCTCAGCTTTCTCCTCTACAAAATGAGTAAATAATCTCCTTCCTTTCTCCTTTCCTCTTTTTTCTCCTTCCTTCCTTTTCTTTCTCCACTTCATTCCTTTCTCCCTTTCTCCCATTTTCTCTTCTTCCTTCTCTCCCTCTCTCTCTCTCCTCTTCCTCCCTCCCTTCTTCACTCCCTACCATTCTTCCACTCTTCCTCTTGTCTTCCCTTCCTCCTTTCTGTCCTTCCTCCCTTCTTTCCTCTCTTCTTCCTAACTCCCTCCCTCTATTCCACTTGCTCCTGTCCTCCTTCTCCCCTTCCTTCCTCCTTTCCTCTTCCCTCCTGTCCTCCCTCTCTCTCTTTCCTTTTTGTCTTTCCTTCATCCCTGCTGTTCCTTCTTTTCGTAACAAGGACTGGAGAACCATTTCTTTGTTTTGGCCTGTAAAGTTATTGGTACGAGGAATTCCCGGTAAGGAAGCTCCTTCCAGTGCAGACACCTGATAGCTGCTGCCACTTCATCATCTTAGACCAGGAGAGTCAGAAGTCATGTGTCTGGGATCCCATAACCAGAAACAGCAGAGATGGATCTTCCTGATACAGAGCTTGGTTCTCTACCCCCCCCCACCATGATACCCTCCTCAGAGAAAAGATGTTGGTTTAAAGATAAAAAAAAATCATGGGTGTGAAAATAAGTCACAAAAGTATGGGGTAGAACTGCCGGCCATCCTCCATAAGCACGAATGATGCAATCTGTGATGATGAATGAGAAATAATTCTCTATTTTCGCTTGACTGTCCTTGTTCATGGAGGGAAGCAGGAACATCCCCAAATTCATTTCTTTTTGGCTTAGTATAACGTTGTATTTAAGGACAACAGATTCACCTCATCAGGGATATTTGTCTTGTGCAAATATTAAGTCAGCAAACATTAAGGGCTCCTCAGTTTTCCCTGCTTCTCTCAGGGAGAGCCCAGAGGAATGCCAGGCTGAGGCCAGCTTGGGATTTTTGTTTCATTGCTAGGGTCCATGGCGTGTATAAATCCCGTAAAAGCCAGAGGGGTCATGCTAAAGCATTCAGCTCCCCGGCCCCTCTCCGCCACCCTTGCCACCCATCCCCAGCACTCACCAGTACTCTCAGAAGCAAGCTCAGGGTCCCTGCCTCTCCCTTCTCAGACCTGCCTGTGGCTCTCGCGGCCTGCCCAGGGGCAGGCTGGCAGCGAGCATCCTGAGCCTTCTGATCCTTTCTAGGCAGCGGCCCAGCTCTCACAACTCAGGCTCTGGAAATTCTGATTTCTGTCTAGCAGTTCAGGGGCCTCCACCTCTTAGGCAGCAAGCCCAGAGACCGGCCTGGTCTCACTTTGAATCCTAGCTTGTTGCTCATTTCTAGAAGGGAAAGGGTTCCAGGTGCTCACTGGAGGTTGCCCTGGGGCCTGAGAAAAAGTAAAGTTCTGCTCACTTTGCTCCTATAAAAAGGACAGAGAGGAAGAAAGGGGGGTGGGAATCTTTTCTGTAAGTTTCCCTTGTTTGGACTGTGCTGGAAGGAAATCTGCCTGAATTAGGGAGAAGTCTGAAATTTGAAGGGATTTGTTTTTTTTAATCCCCTTTTTTTTAAAATTTTTAATAAAAATAAAATTTTTTTATGGGGTTTTTTTTAATTCCCTTTTTTTTTTGGAATTTTTAAAACATTTTTCCCAAAGGCCAAAGAAAGTTTATTGTCCCTATTTTTGATTAAAAAAATATAATGTTAGTTTATAAAAAAAAAAAATTTAAGGGGAAAAAAATAAAAAAAAAATAAAAAAAGAAGAAAAAAAGAAAGGAAAAAGAGAAGGAAAAGGGAAAAAAAGAAAGAAAAAAAAAAAAAGAAAAAAAAAAAAAAGAGGCAAAGAAGAAGCAAAAAAAGAAAGGGAGAGACGAGAAGAAAAAAAGGGGGGAAAAAAAAGGGTGAAAAAAACAAAAAAAACAGAGACGGGGGGGGGCCCAAAAGGCAAAAGAAGCAAAAGAAAAAAACAGAAACGGGGACAAAAGGAAAGGAAGCCAGGGGGAAAAAGGGGAAAAGGAGAAAGGAAAGGGGAGGAAGAAAGGCGGAAGGCAAACGGGGAAAAAGGGAAAAGGGGGGCTGGCTGATCTTCAAACCAACCCCCCCTCCTTCCCAATTCTAAAACACAAAACTTTCTTAGAAGACAACGGGGGGGCCCCCTCCTTTGCCCCTTGGTTTTTCCCGCTGGAGACCCCCCCAGGGGCGCCGGAAAGGGTTTCCCTCCCGGGGGAAGGGGAAGACCCGAGGGCCCCCGGGTGTCCGGGGTTTTTGCTCTCTGTCAAACCCCGGTTTTCTGTTGGGCTGCTTCCCTCTCTAATTCCCAACCCGGCCTTATCCCAAGCTTCTCAGCCCTAAATTCTGAAAAAAAAACCCCCCTTTTTTATTTCCCCCGTCTGGGAAACTTTTGGGGTGGCGGGCCCTCCAAACTCCCTGGCTTCCCCCCTTTGGTCTTTCTGCCCCCAAAAAGGAAGAACCCGGGGGTGGGTCCCAACCCGGTGGGTTTCCAGAAAAGGGGGGGGCTGACCTCCCTGGGTTTGCCAACTTCCTGGGAAGGGCCCGGCCCCCCAAAAGCCGGTGGCCCCTGGGCACGGGTGACCGGTGTCTGCTCCTGGTGACCGCTCCGTGGGCGTCTGGAAGAGACTCCTGAGTTTTAGCCACCCCGTTCCTGCTCTGTCCTGAGCATTTAATTTGCTTCTGTCTCCCCGAGGAGAACCCTAAGAAGTGGGATGAGATGCGCCCCCGGTGCCCCTCCCCACTCCTCTCTCCCTGTGCCGCTGCCTTCCCTTCGCTTGGTCCTGACTCTGGGGGGAGGGAGGAAGAAGAGGGGAACGGGCAAGGGGTAGGGATGGCAACTGAGATGTGGGAACAAGTTCCAGAGCAGCCTGGGAGCCCTGAGGGCCTCCAGCCCGGGGGGCCGCCACCATCCCCCCCCTTCCCCGGGGGGGAGGCAGTGACAGCAGCAGAGATGGAGCAGAGAGCTGGACCCTATGGGGGGAAGGCCGGGCTGGAGCAAGAATGAGCTCTTTTCTTGGCCCTGCAAGGTCTCCCACTGCTCTCACCTTCCCCTGGTGAAAGTTTGAATGGTACAGTCTGCCTCTGACTATTCAGGGCCTGCCAGCCCCAGGTTACCGAGGGAGTGGGCCTTGGGAACCATGGGAAGGCAGAGGGAGGGAGGGGGGAGGCTGGGAGTGGGCCCCTTTCCCCCGGTTACAGGCCCCCCTTCTTTCACCTCCAATGTGTCTCTTCTCTCCTCCCTGCCCCCCCCCCCCGTGCCTCTTTGGGCATAAACCTTTCCTTGTATTTCTTTCCTTCTCCCCCCGGGCTCCCTTTAGAAGGAGCTCTCCAGAATGGTCAGTCCTGGGCAAGCCACAGGCAGGAGACGGTGTCTGAAGGCTATTGAAGCTGACATCCTTACGATTTGGGTGGCCCGGCCCCAAGACCCTCCAGGCAGCAGCGTCCCTCCCTTCCCCCATCCCCCCTCCCTGACTCTTCATCCCCCTTTCCCACAGAAGCCAGAGTGTAGCAGCTGCCCCTAGCAACAGCTGGCTGGCTCACGGATGAGGATGACAGAGATTCATCAGTTTTAGCTGAGGACTGAGCCTGCCCAATCAGGAGGGGAAATGATGAGAACAGCTAACATTTATCCTGTGCCTTAAGATTGGCAAAGCACTTTACATAAATTATCTGACCCTCAAAGCAACCTTGCAAAGTAGGGACCATTATTGTCCATTTTACAGATGAGGAAACTGAGGCTGATAGAGATCAGTTGTTTTGAGCACAGTCACTTAGCTAATGTCCGAGAAAGGAATTGAACTCAGAGCTTCCCAATTTCAAGTTGTCCCTTCTTTCCATCTCACCCATACTTGTCTCACTTCACACAAATACTAAATAATGTGACATGTAGCTTCTAGGATCTTTATAACCCAGGAAATGTCTTTATTTCACCTGCTTACCTCTTTCCACCTCCTCCGTCTCATCCCAGAGCCACACAAGCCCTTGCACAGCTTGGCTTTGAACACAGAAGTTTTGAGAGCTGTAGAGGCCCAGGAGGAGCCAGCGTCAGATCTGGCCTGGGGGGAAAGCTCTGGGGGGAGGAGAATAGGTATCTGTGTAACTCCCCCTCCTCATGAGGCAGCCCTCGCCTCCCCTCCCAGCATTACACCCAGTGTTCATTTATCTCCACATCCCCCCAGCCTTTTTAATCCTCATTTCCCACTGTGATAAGGCAGGGTGTTGTAAATAATCTGGAGGATGGGAATCCTAATTCTGCTGCTTGCTGCCCTTGTGGCTTGGGGAATTCAATTCAGTAAATATTAGGTGTTTACTCTGTGTCGGGTCCCCTGGGACTACAAAGACCAAAAAACTTAATTTTTAGTACTTAAAAAAACCCAAGAGCTTAAATTCAGCTCTGTGAAGGGGACTAGGAATATACATCAATCTATCTCTTGTAAAAGAGAGAAAGGGATGGGAGAGAGAGATCAACAGAAAACAGAGCTAATAATGGAAGGAAGCACTCGAACTTTAGCTTAGAATTTAAAGAGGTGATTGCTGTACTTCTGTGGACCTCAGTTTCCCTTTTTGTAAAATAAGATGGACTTGTTATCTTCAAGCTCTAAATTTGTGATCCTTTGACTTAGAATGCAGAGATTGCCCCCCCCCACCCCGAGGGGGCTCTGTGAGGTGAGGTAGAAGGGAGAGTCGGTGGCAAGTGGAATGGAGTTGCTCCTAAGGATAAAGAGGTCTTCACTTTTCCCTTGGTCAGGTTTTAGAGAAATAGCAGATGCCCTGGAAATTCTATCTCGAAATAGAGCACTATGGGAATTTTCCTAGCCTACAGTCCTCAGCCTCAGCAGGTTGCATTGCCAGAAAAGTAAGCAGGATTTGCACCCATTTTCAAGCTGGGAATGAGGAAGGCAGCATCTGGTAGGTAGTAAAAGGGAGGTTTCTGGTCAGGAGAGCTTTGCAGTGTATGGCAGAGGCACCAGATGGAACCACTGGACTGCATTTCCTCCCAGGGCAAAAGAATTGTCCCAATCCTTCTGTTGATTTGCTCAAGGTCTTCGGCTGATGGAACTTCCCACTTCCTTCTTCTCATCCCCCAACCCTTCCTGTTGAGTATTCAAGACTTCCTGGGGAGGCTAAGAGGGAAGGGGAGGGGAAGGGAGTATAGTCAGTCAGGGAGCTAGGGCACCTCCAGCTCTTGTAGAAACTAGGAAGCCCCTTGGTGAACAAAGGAAACTTCTGTGCACCTAGTGCAGAGTAGAACCCAGATTCTTCTTCATCCAGCATTCTCTGCTATTCTGGAATACTCCCTTACAATCTTAGGATGGCCATCATTTCAGACCATGAACCCTATTGTCAGATTACTTCTAAGATGGGTGATTTATTTTGATGTGGGCACTCTCTTCACCAATGATCATCAGTAGCCTCATTTGATTTCATGAATTATTGTGACAGAAAAAAAAATCATCATTCTTCTTTAATCAACTTCAAAGTAATCTCAGAATTTAGGTAGACCAGTTCTTAAAACACAGACATGGTCTCCCATTCAACCCTAAAGGGATTTTTTTATCCATATGTCTCATTGGACAGATGAGGAAAAAAAGCCCAGAGGTAATGACAGATTCGAACTCTCTTCTGAATTAAAATCCAGCCTTTTTCTTTTATACTGAACCCTACTTTAACAATAGGTTCTAAGGTCAATTGCATCTTTGCTTCTGACATTCAAGAAGCCTTATTACTAACAATAAGAGAGAAGTAGTAACCCTCACAGAAAAAGGATATATGGAGAGAACTTGAAACCAATCCCTTATCCCAATCCTTCCCTGAAATAGCATGTTAAAAGATAGAGCTCATCAAATCGATCCAAGTACTTAATCTTACAGAGAAGGAAACCGAGTCCCTGAGAAAGCAAAGTAACTTATTCACAGTAACAGAAAAAGATTCATTCAACAGAATAGAGATGGAGACAGCTTTGACAACAGGAAGATCTGAGTTCAAAACCCACCTTGACTTTGTGGCCTAAGACAAAACACTCAAAGTGTCTAGAGCATTTTCTAAGACTATACATTGTGGAGAAGCTGCTAACCTTTGGGAGAAGGAATTTCCTTACCTGGGAGTTCTCTATACCAATGAAATCACTGGTCCAGTTCTATCTCCGTGTGGCAAGCACGAGATTTACAAAGATAAAAAGTAAACAGCCTGCCTTCAGAGAATACATATTCTAATGGTAGACAAAATCAAAGCCTTTGAGATTTGAAAGAGAGGTCTTCCTAATCACCTCAAATTTAATTTTTGTGTATGTAATCTCAAATTGTGTTGAGTTTTCTTGACAAAGATACCGGAGTGGTTTGCCACTTCCTTCTCCAGCAAACAGGATTAAGTGACCTGCTGGGGGTCATACAACTAGTGTTTGAGGTCTAATTTGAACTTGAGACCTTCTACTGTATCACCTCACTTCCCTATTTAGTCTCTGTATTTTTTCTCTACTGGTGTTGCTCATCCTTCACTCTTGAAGTAGACCAGTGACGTGGGGTGGGTGATGTCTTGATTTTCAATGAATTTGATTGAGAGTGAAGCAGAGCTGTACAAAGTCACCAGCCTCACTCTCTCCTCCAGAGCATCAGAAACCAGTGGCAAGACAGGTCAAAATGAAAGGATAACCCTGGATGCAGTGGGACACTTTGGCTATTTTAAGCTAAGGTCTTTCTCAGGTCTCAGTTTATCTGAAGCAACACCCATTCAGTGATTTAAGACTAGGTAAGAATTGAGGCAAAAGATGGCTTAGTTTTCCTTCATAAAAGAATCAATCTGGGAGGGACAGACCCTCAGAGTTTCTTTTCTATATACTATCTTAATTTTTGGCTTTCCCCATTAGGATGTAAAGCTCCCTGAGGACGGGGGTTATTTCATTCTTCATATTTGTATCCCTAAGGCCTAGTACAGTTCCTGGCACATGGTGCCAGATGTTAAATAAATACTTGTTTATTGAGTGATTCTAGACATCTCTTGGCTCTGAGATTAATGCCCCACTTCTTCTGCTTAGAGAAAAAGTTTAAGACTCAGGGAGAGCAGAGCTTCAAGAACGGAGAGAAAAATCCCAGGGATAGGAGACTGAGAGTCATCTCCCTACTCTGCCTTGCCTTGACTGAAATGTTCTTATCCCCAATTTCCTTTCTCTGGGCAGACCATGCTAAGAGCTGGAAACAACTTCTTGTCCCAGAAGTGCTTCCCTCTCTCTGGGTTATCATAACCCCTCTCCCATCATATACATGGGGTCTGAAAACCCTGAAATATTCTGCCCTCAATGAATGGCCCACCAAGATTTCAACTGGCCCTCATACCCAACTGTGAGTAAGTCCACAAAGCTGGGAAATGCATAACTTCTGAAGGAGAAAACAAAATCTCTGAAATGGTGGCATTCCAAACTCCTTAACTAGTAAGGAACAATTGTCTCAGTAGAAAGAACGAAAGAATTAGTAGATAAGCATTCATTAAGCACTTGGTGCATGCAAAATATTGTGCTAAGTGAGGAAAGGATGAAAAAACCAGAGACAGCCTGAGCCCTCCCATCCTAATGGGAGAAGCAACCTAGAGATATGAACTGCTGAGACAAGAGTCTAAGCCAGGTTCCATCTCAAATCTCCATAGGAGTTACTTCCCAGTATTATAACTGCTGGAGATGAACTGGTAACAAGACCAGCAGGCTAAGAGCGTATTACCATTCCGAGGGCTCTTGGGTTTACCTGCTCAATGGAGGATGTTGGTTAGTGCTTGCTACAGGTGATGGCTAGAAAGGTGGTCCCCTCTCCATAAAGATTGCTGCCCTCAATAATGGCTGCTAGGGCCAGGCTAGAAGTAGAGCTGATGACCTATAAGTCATTGTAAGTCCCAGGTCCCTTAGGTTCAGAGTCTTAGGCAGTCTCCCTCAGGGTTTAAGGGAAAATGGTAGTACGGGGTAGTTTAATTCCCCTTTCACATCCTGCCTCCTGTTTTTTTCCCCCTCATATTGCCTTGTAGCCAATCATAATATCCCTTTTTTTGTCTTGTCACCCCCAAAGAATCCCCTTCTCTGCCGCAAGGCAGCCCATGGTGTTGTCAGAGATTGGGACCAGCTCACTGGGCCAAGAAAGAGTAAATACACCTGCTGTATGTCCTGGGCTTCCCTCTCCGTCTCTGGACCATGACAAAGCTTGAGCTCCAGCAGTACCAGTCCCAGCTATTGGGAGCCTCCTTTCTTTTCTCTAACCATCTCCCCATCCTTCTAGCTTGACCACAGCTCCATCCCTACTTTCCATCCTTTCCGAGAGCACAATTTTTCAGCTGTCCTTTAAATCGCCAGCCTTGGGGCAAATGTCTAAGCTTGTGGACAGTTTCCTGCATTGGTGCAAAACCTTTATTATCTACCTTTGTTATGGCTGAATCAGAAAACCTGAATTCAGCTACAATCTCACTAGTTGTGACTTTCCACCATTCTGAACCGGTTCCTTGTCTGTGAAATTTTTAGTCCCCACCTCCCAAGGTTGTTGTGAGGAACAAAAAAGATAATATCTGTGAGCATCTTATACATCACAAAGCATGGTGTAAATGTAAGATATTGTCATCAGGAGCGGACTCCACATTTTAAGAAAGACATTGACGGACTAGAATGTGTCCATGGGATGGCAGCTGAGACTGAGAGGCTTGGAGGCTATATCAGTTGAAGGAAATGAGCATGTTAATCTTAGAAAAGAGACTGGGCAAGATGATGGGCATGAAGTGTATGAGGCATCATTTTGGAGGCAGGATGAGGTTGGCTCTCCTTGGCCCCAGGGGGCAGAACCAAGGACAGCGGTAGAAAGTGTGAGAGGCAGATTTAGGTTTGACATCAGGAAAATCACCCTAATGGTTAGAGCTAGCCAAAAGACAAAAGGACTATACTCAGTAAAGATTCCCTATCACTAGAGTCTGGAGAGGAAATTAGATAACCCTTTGTCAAGCATATTATTGAGAAAGGATTTCTGTGTAGTTATGGACTAGAATAGATGTCCACCGAGGCTGACTTGATGACTTTTCTCTTATCAAGAGCCATTGTATGCAATGGAGCCAGGAGAGGTTTCAAAAATGGGGGCAGTCTATGAGAATGAGTCCAAAATCTTCTGGATCAAACAAAGCGAACAATAGCCTCAGGTGGGATTGGAATGATCTTACTTTCAATAACCAGATGCATTAAAGGATCTGTGGTTCATCAATCTCCATATTGATTTATGTACTTAACTAATGCCCATTATTGGTAAGACCAGGCTAATTTTTTAAGATCAGGTAAATCTGAGCAATTAGTCATAATGGTAAGACTTTGGCTTTTTCTCTTCTAAGAAAGAATTATGAGAGCTAGAAGAACATGAGACTGGGAATCAAGAGACCTTGGTTCCCAATCTGCCTGGCACCCAGTCACTATGGCCATCTCACTTTGCACCTTTGAGTCTAAGGGATCTGTTCTCTATGTCTGTAATATTTATCTTACGGGGTTATTGTAAGACTCAAATGAGGTAATATGCAAAAAACAAATTTTAAAACAAAGGTTATTAACCTAGAGAGGAATCCATTTTAGAAGGTCTATGAACTTGGATAAAAAAAAATACATCTTTATTTTCACTAGCCTTTGGTTTCCTCTGCAATCCTTTGTATTTTGTTTGACATATTTAAAGAACATTATTCAGGAACAGAATCCACAGGTTCTACCTGACTGTCAAAGGGGATCTTAATACAAAAAAAGTAATTAAGAAAACCTGTTTTCAATATGTTATTAATCACAATAATAATCCTAGCTGTGACTTTTGGCATTTCTATGACCTCAGTTTTCTCTTATGTAAAATGAGAGGTTGGACTTAGATGACCCCTGAAATTCTTCCAGTTCACTTTCATTTATCACTTTGTAAGAGTGACCTAGGATAACAACCCTGCGAAGGATGATCTGTGATTTCATCTTCAGGGAGAAGTCTCAGTGCGGAAACCCTCTCTGCCCAATGGGTGAGTCCTAGGGAGTGGTTTGAGGTTCATAGTGGTTAAAGTGAATAGCCCAAACCCAGCTTATTTCAACTCCAAGATCACCAATCTACCCATAATGCCAAGGTTAGGTAAATAGGCAGGTGTTAAATTATGCTCCTTGTATAACTCAGGAAAGTGGTTTGATATTTTTATTTTGTTAGAGTTCTGGCAAGGATACGGACCTTAAGGTGAAGTCCTAAAACATCTGAAGAGAGCTTTCATGCAATTTAAAAGCTCTCCTTCCATTGCCTATCTTCTTCCACACACATGCCCTATCTTGGTAGTAAGTACCAGAAGCAACTAACTTAGAGAGAGTCCAGAGCCTCCACTGTGCATGTGGGAGTTCTGGATTCTAGTTGATCCCCTATGGTTGTATGAGATAAACTAGATGCATTTGTCCCCAAACTCCCTCTTTGACCACGTTCTAAAAAGAGGAAGGGCCATTGGAGGTTGTGGGTGGGGGAGAAGGAATTCCATAAGACTCATTTCTCCTGGGATGTCTGGGTATAAAGGATTAATGTCATCTTTCCTCCAGCTGATGGCCACAGATGCAGATGAGGGCGACAACGGGCGCGTGTGGTATCGCATTCTCCACGGTGAGTGTTACAAACCCTTATTCCTGAAGGATGGGGATCATCATTCCCTGGTTTAGAACATAAGTCCTCTTCCCAAAAGGTCTCTGCCTTTCTTCGACTCCCTGTAGCCTATAGATAACCATGAAAAGATTAGTGGTGGAGAGAAATAGACAAACTTTTCTATTATGTGTGTGTGCATGTGTGATTTGCCCAGTCAAGAGAAGAGAGAGAGAGAGAAAGGGAGAGAGAGACAGAGACAGAGACAAGAGAGACAGAGAAAGAGGGGAGAAAGGGAGAGAGAGAGAGAAGAGAGAGAGAGAGAGAGAGAGAGAGAGAGAGAGAGAGAGAGAGAGATAATGAGAATGAATGACAACATTTGCAATTACAAATTATATCTACAGCACCCTTACACAGTGCCTGACACATAGTAGGTATTTAGTAAATTCTTAATTGATTGTTTTCTTTTTAATCCTTCCTGGGTCCTCTGAAGAACTGAATTATTCAGTTTTCTCCTCAAATCCCTGTTCCTGAGAAGATTCAGTGCTTCAGAAAATAGGTTTTCCAAGTGCCAGGGTCCTACAACCTCTGACTGTCAGGACCCTATAACCTTTGACATATGCATACCCAGGAGAATAAAAGTGTTATCAAAGACACCACCATTTTTTACCCTACAACCTAAGACATCATCATGACTGAAGCCATTTTGGTTTATTCCTTAAGGCTGCCACCATCACCACTCTTACCCTTTCTAATATAATATAAGCTATTACCTGAGATCCAGCCCTAACCCTGACACACATAATATAGAAGGACACAAACCTGGACCCCAAGGGAAAACCACCTAGTTACTTGACTGCTAAAGCTATGCTGCTTTGCCACACAGGGATCTCCTTTGGCTCTCTTGCTTTCCTTCAACCTTCAAACTGGCCCAGAAAGTTGAGTTAATTTTACTATTCTAGGATAACTACAGGAAGCAAGGCTGGAGCTCAGTCAGAATTATTGCTGACAGACTAATCCTTTCTTGCACAGATTATTTGCCCTATCTTTCTGATCATGGTACTCTTAGCCCACCCACTCCATCCATCTCCAACCCATCTTCCTCCCTGCCTTTCCTGAGAAGGTGTATGTGATTAGGTTTCCTCACACAGACATGGGGCATATTAGCCCACGGAAGCACTGACTTCGTTGCTCTGTTCTGGCGTGCCCCGTGGTGGCCAAGGTCTTGCCGCCTGCCTCCTGGCCAGTCACCTTTACTTGGACCCACTGATCCCCACAGCTAAGTCATTCCTAGCAGAGTATCCATGCCCAGCATTCTTTCATGGCTTCTCCTTCTTGTTTTTCTCTCTTTTTTTTTCCTTTTTTTTTTAATAATTATAGCTTTTTATTGACAGAACCCATGCCTGGATAATTTTTTACAACATTATCCCTTGCACTCACTTCTGTTCCTACTTTTCCCCTCCCTCCCTCCACCCCCTCCCCCAGATGGCAAGCAGTCCTATACATGTTAAATAGGTCCCAGTATATCCTAGATACAATCTATGTGTTCTTGCTTTTCTCTTGAAGAGCTTGTTCAGGCTAATGACTCTTTCTAGCTTTCGAGGTCCTGCCAGAAGGGGCAGACTTCCAGCTCCCAAGCCTCTTTCTGTGATAATCTCCCTGGGCTTTTCCTCTTTGTGGCGAGGTAGGCCCTGGTTGGCCACCATCCCTGATTTCTCTTGACTTTAAGTTCTAGCTGCTAACAGTAGAGTTTGGAGAGCAGGTAGAGCCCTGCCACACCCCAGCAAAAGCAGGGATTTTGCTCCTTCCCCGAATCCTTGTAGTGAAATGTTCTGACCTCCATCCCTCCTAGAAAGCTCCCCTTCAGCCGTGACCACCAGCTGGAGGAAGTTCCTTCTCTAAAAAAGCAAACCTCACTTTCTGGCTTACTGTAATTAATATAATTTCCCAGAACTGGGTGCAGTCTGTGCCCTGGCCCCAGGCCCAATCGAGTGCAACTCATTCCAGGGGAATCTTTTCCCTGTGACCAGACCCTATGACTCCTTCTTTCCCTCCTCTGCCATACCACCGATTTAGACTAGGGTCCCTCCCATTAGAGACACCAGCTTGGCAAACTTGGTAAAATTGTATCTTAGAATAGCAAGTACTCCCTCTGGCTAATCTTTCTTTGACTAGCCTTGTCCCCAGAGTTCCTCTCCCATAGTTCCTAGCACCGGCTTATCAGCACTGCGGGCCTGAGTGACAAAGGTCTCCATTTTGGAAGTTCATGGTGAGCCCAGGACCGTCCCCGTCTCTGATTAAGGGGAATCCCAGCTGTACAGGTCTGGGTCTCTCCAGCTGCCCCAGTGGCTCAGTGTGTTCAGGATGATCCCAAATCTGCCCTCTCATCCTGTCTTCCAGTCAGTCAGATAGTCATGTCCAACAGAGCTGCCAATTTTCCGAGCACAGGGTCCCTGTGCCTCCCTGCAAGCCTGTGGGGCCGGCCCCTTGGCTATTCCTCAAATGTGGCCTTCCATCTCCGGACTCCGTGAATTTCACTGGCTATCCTACTATTCCCCAAGCCTGAAGGGCTCTCCCTCCTCTCTCTGCCTCCCATCTTCCCATCTTCCATAAGAATCTTTCCTGGTCCCTCTCAGTGCTGACACTTTCCCTTTGTTAACTGTCTATCTCCTATTTATCCTCTAAGTGGCTTTTTTGTACAGAGCTGCTTGTATGTTGTCTCCCCCCTCAGACTGTGAGCTCCTTGTGGGCAGGGACCGTTTTTGCCTTTCTTTGTATAGCTCTAGCCCTTAGCCCAGTGCCTGGGACATGACAGGCACTATATAAAATGTGGCTGACTTGGCTTGAACAGTGCAAGGACTGTTATTCCCATTTTACAGATGGGAAAAAGTGAGGCTCCTAATGGTTAAGATGTTTGCCCAAATTCACACAGCTCAGAGGGCCAGAGCCAGCTCTCCAAACTTGTGGTCCGGGGCTCTGTTCTCTATACTGCACAGTTCAACTGTTACAACTTCCCCGGAAACTTTGTTTCTAAACAGAATCAAAACGGCAAGTGCCGGAGACATCATTCATCGATTCATTCATCCCCTTTTTGGCTTTCCCACCCGACTCCCATGGTCTCAGCCCTTCCTCAACTATTGGTTTTTTACTGATTGGTATGTTTGTTTTTAAAGAATCTGTGGCTAGAGCACTACCCTGGAAATCAAGAAGTTGTGAGTTTGAATCCTACTGGAAACATTTAATAACTATGTGACAACTTTCCTAACCCTTAGTTTCCTCTTCTGTAAAGTGAAGATAAGAAGAACACTTACCTTACAACATGTTCTAAAAATTCAAATAAAAAAGCAAAATAGAATAAAACAGAGGTCTTTGGGCTTGAAGGTATCATGTAAATGGCAGCGACTATTAAGTTCACCTCTCTTTGTATCTTTCTAGGTAACCATGGAAACAACTTCCGCATCCATGTCAGCAGCGGGCTTCTCATGCGAGGTCCTCGACCCTTGGACCGAGAACGAAACTCTTCCCACGTGCTGGTGGTGGAGGCCTACAATTATGACCTAGGACCCATGAGGAGCTCCGTCAGGGTAAGACCACTCCCCTCGTGATTAAGTTTCCACGGCGAGGGCTAATGTGGGTTAGTGGGTACAGCCATGCCCTTAGAGGTGGGAAGTTCTTGGTTGTCATGAGACTCTGGTCGAGTCATTTGAGAGCCTCAATTCCTTCTCCAAAAAATAGTCTAATAACACCCTTAGATGTTACTTAGAGGTCACAAACCTTTCTTATAGGTTTGTGAAGTATTTTATGTGCCTAAAAGTGCCATTTAAAAACTATCCATCTATTGTTATTTAGTCTTTTACTCC
The DNA here is from genome assembly GCF_902635505.1 of Sarcophilus harrisii. Classification (NCBI taxonomy): domain Eukaryota; kingdom Metazoa; phylum Chordata; class Mammalia; order Dasyuromorphia; family Dasyuridae; genus Sarcophilus; species Sarcophilus harrisii. The sequence continues at coordinate 614,612,557 of NC_045427.1, read as the reverse complement.
CCAAAGTATAATAGTTATAAAGTGCTTAACATGGTAACTGAAACATATTAAGCAATATATAAATGGTAGCTATTATTATTAAGGTTTCTATGAGGTGGCTCTACTGACTGCCATACTTTCAGCTTTATCTTCAGTCTTGGATAAATCCCTTTGTTCTGTATTTGCCTCAGTTTCCCCAGGAGGAGGAGGAGTGCACTGAGCTACTACTCATAGAGGAGCAGAGATGGGAGATTCTTAATGTCACAGGATTCACTCATCCACACCTGAGCTCTTTCCTAACTCCTACCTGCCCCTCTTCCCATCCTTCTGAAACATAAAATGAACCTTTCCCAAACATCAGCTCCAAATCCTGATTCTGTGATGCTCTAGAATGAAGACAGTCTCCTGAGCAGGAGACTTAACTGTAAATCCATACTGTGATATGGTCCTTCACTGACCTGGTCCAGGCAGGGAACAAGCCTGGAGGTTTGTGTGAGGGAATAAGCTGAGAGGAGCCTTTCTTTGAGTCAAGTGTTATTAAGTGGAGAATTATAGCCCAAGCCCTCAAGCTTTTGCAAGGAAAAAGATTAAGGGGTGTGGACTCTCTGTATGATTTAGGTTACATTGACTAGAATTTACAGATTCTCTTGGGTTGTCTAATTCTATGGAATGAGTATTCTAGGGCAAGTGTACAATCTCCTCTTGAAAACAAAAAGGAAGGAAGGGAGAGAGGGAAGAAGGGAGGGAGGAAAGGAGAGGGTTAGAGGAGGGAGAAGAAACAAAGAGAATGGAAGAAAGAGAAAGAAAGGAAGGAAGAAAGACAAAAAAGGAAGGAAGAACAAACAAGTCAACACATTCTAATCTGATTGGGTGGTTTGAGTGGGGGCAGGGAGGTGGATGAGATGATCTCTCTCAAGGTCCCCTCCAAGGTTCCATGAATCACCAGCCAAATCCCCAAGGTTACATTCTTAAGAGTAAGGAAGAAGCAGAAAGATAAGGAAAAATGTGGTTTCCCAATCAGAAAAAGATGCCCATCCCTACCCACCAGCCCTCTCTGGAGCTTCTTTCCCTAAACTGGACGGAAAGTGAGTCAAGCCAGAGAGGCAGTGAGTGGGAAGAAGATGGGAAAAGATGAGGAGGGGACCCTAAAGGGACTTTTGGCCCGTGCTGAATGGAGCGGAATTGGCCCTTCTTATCAACTTCATCACTGCTCTCCCCGGGCCTGCCTAGTGCCCACATCAACAGCAAGGGGGTGGAAATAGTGAGCAGGAACTGCACTCAGAGACTGGGTAGGAACCTGGCGGGGGGGTCTGGAGGCAGAACTGCTCCTCATCACCTTTTGCCCACACACTGGCTGCTACCCTAAGAGAACTACTTGTCATACACTGGCCCTGAAGAGCAACTTCACCCTGCAGAGAGATGGGCCTGGGTTTTAGGAGGAGAAAGACTTCATCCTTTCCCCACCTTCTCAGGGGCTCCAGGAGATGAAGGGCCATCAGCTTCCTCACAGCCATTCAGGAGCTTCCCTCTGGACAGGAAGACCTCTGGATGGTCTTACCTTGGAAGTGTTTTGGAATAGGCGCCCGCTCTTGCGCTCTCTCTCTCTCTCTCTCTCTCTCTCTCTCTCTCTCTCTCTCTGTCTCTCTTTCCCTCTCTCACTCACATACTCACTCACTCACTCTAGTCCTGACATCACAACATACATATATTGAAATATGCAAGGACTGTCTCAAAATGCATCCATCCTAAAGTCATAACCTTAAAGCCGCTGGGGATAGGAGAATTATTCTATGCTGATGTTTTCATTGTACAGATAAGAAACTGAGGTCCAGAGTTTACAGTCACCCAGGTGGCAAGGCCAGGTTCTGAACCTCGATCTCTGACTCCAAATCCAGGGCTTGATTGTCTTCCCCAGTAGAGTGAGAGACACGAAAGGAATTTCAGATGCCCTGATTGAGGATTTGGGGGCATATGGTGCTTTAGGGAACCAGGTGACGCCCACCTCTGGCCCTTCATTTCTGAAGATGCTGTGCCCAGCGCACTGTCAATGAGGGACGTAGGGTTAATTTTTAATTAGCAAGCATTAATTTTTTCTCCCTCCCGATGAGAAAGGAGAACAAGAAACTTTTTGTAGCAAATACTCATAGTCAAGCAAAAGTTTTTAAAATTAAATTTCTTGGAGTTCTTTTCCCCAGCAGTGAGAATGGCTTTGCAACAAACCATCATTCTCTCATACAGTGCCTCTCGTAACCAGTAACAGGCTTATGACATGGGCAGCCAAGGTTAGAGATGCAGTCCAGGAACTGGGACCCAGCTCTCTCCGACGGAACCTTACTAATCTATGCTAAGATGGAGCCCACAACCTTAAGCCTGTATAATCACACACAACTTTTCTGGGCCTCAGTTTCCACATCTGTAAAATGACCTCTAAGAGCTCTTTCCAGCCCCAGAGCTCTCTGTCACACCTATGCACACGTGCACATGTATGTTTTGATGACTTGTTTTGAGCTCTCTGAACAAAAACAAAGTTGAGTCAACATCTGGTCCACTGGCTTCTTTTTGCAACTACTTGTTGAAGAAGAGGTCGGACACATTTCCTATGTGCATGTGACACCCATCTGTTAGAAACCACAGGTTCTCCTGCACTGTCTCTACTCGTCTTCCTTTACACCCCAGATAGAGCCAGAGCACAGGGAGATCCTGCCAGACCGACCTCCCTCAGCCTTGCCCCCATTTTAGCAACACCGGAGCCCCCGATTAATTTTAGGGTTTTAGGTTTTCAGTTCATTCTCAGCTGGGAAAGACACTTGGCGAGCAGCCACAGGAGGGACGGCCATGGTGATGTGCACTCACTTCCACCTGCCCTACGAGGGTTCCCAAAAATCTTCCAGGCAGGACCCCACCCCCCTTCCCATCAGGGCCCCTCAGCCAAGTTGCTGGTAGCTATGAAATCAGGTTTCGACCTGGAAAGCAGCTGCATCCTGCCTGGTTGTTCTTATTTGCATACAGGGTCTGGGTTCTTGTGATGACACAGCATTCATTGCCTAGGGCAGAGGGAGGGGGGGGAAGAGAGAGAGAGAAAGAGAGACAGACAGAGAGAGAGAGGGACAGGGAGAGGGAGAGGGAGAGAGGGAGAAGGAGAGATGGGGAGAGAGAGAGAGAGAAAGACAGAGAGACAGACAGAGAGAGAATATTCCAAATAAACTACAAATGATTTTAAAGAAGTACAGGATCATAGAATTTAAGGCTGGAAGAGCTCTTACAAGCCAGTGGAAACTGACCTTTCCTGAAATCTCCCTTCAGCACTAACCTTGCTGCCAACACCAGCCAAATAGGCAAATATCTAATGGGCAAGAGCCCTCTGGACTCCCCATTGCTCAAAGGCAGGAATGTGCCCTTGCTAAGTCCTTTGGGTCATCCAGGCTCCAGTTGCAGTGGGGGCGTCCAGTCCATCTTCATCCAGGCCAGTCAGTGACTCAGAGAATTAGAGGAGGTTCTTGGGCCTCAAGTGTGGCTCTGCTTTACCTACCCAGAATCACATCAGCTTCTCCACGGGCGGCCCTTTGCCAAAATCATCCTCATCCTCTCCGGTAGCTTTGTGGCAAACATGGAGTTGTGAGATTGTACGGCAGATGCTGAACAACGCCCTTTCTCCTCCGGGTGGGCATCTGCTCTGTACTGGCTCTGTGGGAGCAGGGATTTTTACTGACTGAAGAGAACAAGAATCATGATGCTGGTTAACTTTTCCAAGCGTTTCCCAAGAATCAGCTTCTATCACCTATGGCTGTAGATCTTGTTGATATATGGCAGAAAACCCCATGCTGGGGGAGTTAGGAAGTCCTGGGTTCGAATATGATCCACACTGGCTGGTTGACTCTGACCACGTCACTGAATATCTCAGGGTGAGCAGCCACCCTGTAAGTTGTGGGACAGTCACTGACCTGCATTTGCAGACAGAATCTTCTCCCTGGGAATTCCTTATACTAATTAAGTCAGGGGTCAATTTGGAAGAAAAAAAAAAAAAAGAACTGTGAGTGATTAGGTCTCACTCAAATCCAGATAAAATCCAGCATCTTAATCCAAGTTCTTCATTTTACATAGGATTTCTTTTCCAGACAGCAGGATTTTCTCCCACAATTATCTCTAGGGATGTGTGTACTTGTAAGCATGTGGATGTCTCATTAGAATGTAAGCCCCTTGAGGGCGGGGATCTTTCATTTTTGTCTTGTATTCTCAGCTTTTATAGTCCTTGCACTCAACAGGTGCTTAATAAATGCTTTGGCCAATGGATTGATCTAGGAGGCAACCTAATCTAGGTCATCCAGGAGTCCCTAAGAGGTTGAGCTGCCTGAGCCATGTGACCTGCCCATGTGTTTATTCCCTCACAACCTTCCCTTCTGTTTCCCTGTTCCACTCCAGGTCATTGTATACGTTGAAGATGTCAACGATGAGGTCCCAGTGTTCACCCAGCAGCAGTACAGCCGCCTGGGGCTACGGGAGACCGCAGGTATCGGGACGTCTGTCATTGTTGTCCGGGCCACAGACCGGGACACAGGTGAGTCCTGCTTTCCTTCTCTGCCTCCCTCCAAGGAGAAATCCAACCCATGAGTGCTCACCCATTGCAAGGCTCACATTGTGAGATTTAATAGGGATAAATGTAAACTTCAAAAAACAAACTTCCAAAGCACCTCCCCAGCTCAGCTGCAATTCCCACAGAAAAATGTTAGTGAACTGAAATCTCAATGTGAGCCTGTGATGTGACTTGAAAGCCCCAAAAGCTATTCAGACAATAAATCTAATCCCAATGCTTAAAGTAATGATGGTACAATAATAGCTAGTGTTTGTATTGCACTTTAAAGTTGACAGCGTATTTTTACAAATATTTTTTCATCTTATCCTCCTAACTCATAACAAGGTAGGTGCTTTATCCTTGCTATTTCCAGAAGGGACTACTCTCTCTCCGGGGCCCCCAGATTAAGGGGTGGGCAGGAGGAAGATTGGAGGGATTTCACTCATGAATGCCTTCAGTCCAGAGTGGGTGGTTGGGAAGGGGGAGGATTATTTTATCAATGAGATACACAAACTTCTGCCCTACTTCCAGGGGATGGTGGGCTGGTGATCTACCGCATCCTGTCGGGCTCAGAGGGGAAATTTGAGATTGATGAGAGCACGGGTCTCATCATCACCATTGACTACCTGGACTACGAGACCAAGACAAGCTACCTGATGAACGTGTCAGCCACCGACCAGGCGCCCCCGTTCAACCAGGGTTTCTGTAGCGTCTACATCACTCTCCTCAATGAGCTAGATGAAGCTGTACAGTTTTCTAACGCTTCCTATGAAGCTGCCATCATGGAGAACCTGCCTTGGGGATCTGAGGTGGTGAGGGTCCAAGCGTTCTCCATTGACAACATCAACCCAATAGTCTACAGATTTGACCCTTACACCAGCCCCCAGGCCCGGGCCCTCTTCAAAATCGATTCAGTCACAGTAAGTTAAAGGGCAGGGCAAGGATGGGCATCGGGGGAGGGGTCAGCCAGCCAACTGCCAACTTGCTCCCTTTGGTCACTCCCATCTGGATCCTCCCTCTTCCCAACAGGGTGTGATCACTGTCAAGGGCCTGGTGGACAGGGAGAAAGGAGACTTCTATACCCTGACCGTGGTGGCAGATGATGGAGGTCCCAAAGTTGATTCTACCGTGGTAAGTCAATACCTCCCCCAGAGGGATGCAGGGGGCTAGCCTGATTGACAACAGGTCAAAGTCTGAACAGGAGAGATGAGAAAAAAGGGATGGGTTTTAGTTCAGAAAATAGGCCAGGGAGTGGATTCCAGGACTATTTCTAGGGTCTAAGTGGTCTAGAGTAGCCTTGCACCCATACCCTTCCCAGAATTGTCCCATTCTTCCCAGAATCTCCCCAGTCCTGGACGTAAAGCCCTAGTGTGGAACACACCCTTCTCAGAGACCTGGACCAGATTTCCCAAACTCACCCTCTGGATATTAGCCTCCAGGCAAGGGGGGAGGGGAATGAGACAACTGAGGGCATCCTCCTCCAAACATCATCATCAAATCAGACACACCAGGTTTTTCTGCCCTTCTCCTATTGGTCAATTGAGTATCAATTAGAAAGAGCAACTGAATCAATAACCATTGTATTTTTCTTTACTTTTTTCCTGCCAACCCCTCTGCAGAAGGTAAGTAGAAGGATGCTCTGGTTTCTTTTCCCTTTCTGTCTTCTGATGTGTGGACGTTGTCTGCTCTGGGCTCCACATGAGACTTAGCCATGAGCCTTCAGCTGGCCCCCCTCTTCCCAGAGGACAATTCTAAGCAGAGCCGAGCATCTCTTCACCCCTTCCCTGATGTCACACAGCTAATGAGAGGAGATTCAAACTCAGGTCTACCTGACTCTAATTTACTGGCCACCTGCCTGCCTAGGGGAACCAGAAGGTCCTGGTCATGGGCAATTGTCCATTATCTGTGTGTGGGTCACATCCCAGGCAGAATCCCTCTGCCCCCTGGCATGGGCTTGGGCAGCCTCCTCCCGCCACTCCCCTCCCGCTCCGTGGTCAGTGTGCACAGGATGGATAGGTTCATTTTAATATTGGCCTAAGAGAGTCACTGGAAAGGAAAATTTGCTGTGGGAGAAATAACGTATCGTGCATTTCAAAAGCCAGACATAGCTATCTTTAGGCTGTTTGCATCACTGCTTCCATCAAGAAAATTGAGAATCATCTGCATCTGGTTGCCCAGCAGAGGTTCCAATGCAATTCGTGAAGGGACAGGTTGGCTTTGAGCAGCTGTCGGGCCATTTGGTCTGTGCCACGGCAAAGGAACGGGTCCCCCGACCCACCCTTTCCTAAGTGTTTTCTCCCCCCCCTTGTGGGACCACAGAGCTGGAATGGATCTTCAAGGTCATCTGGTCCCTCATTTCATACCTGAGGAACAGGAAGCCCCAAGGATTCGTGTCCTCCCCAAGGTCACACACGACTCGTCTCTTCTGGACCGTATCCTCTGGGCTGCTGCTGCAGGCTGGCTCGCTGCTGCTCCCCCCAATGCTTGTGGGGCTCCCCCAGAGGCTCCTAATCCTGAATATCCCGAGATAGAGATCAGCACACATCCTCAACATTCTAAAATGGAAACCATTCGTCAGCTGTACCTGCCCCTTCTCCTAATCACCATCCTCCCAGGCAGCTGGGCTCCTCATCTTGGACTCCTTCCCCCTCCCAACACCCCCATCCAATTAGGGGCTAAGTCTCATTGATGTCACCTTGGCAACATCTTCCCCATTCTCTGGGCCATCACAATTCAGGCCCTTCTCAATTCTCACTTGAATTATTGTAATAGCTTCCATTACTTTCTCTCTTCTCCATCCCATCTTCCTTACCTGCCAAGATCACCTTTCAAAGGTACAGTTCTCATGTCGCTCTATTACTCAAAAACCTCCAATAGCTCCCTATTGTCTTGAGGATAAATTATAAATCCTTCAGAATCCTTGTATTTAAGGACCTCTAAGAGCCAGTTCCAACTTACTTTTCCCTGCTAGTTCCCTCCCAAGAATACCATATTCCAGGCAAACTAGACCATAGCTTCTCTTCTATTAAAGTGTGATCTCCTGCCTCACTGCATTTACTCTCTCCTCATGTCTCTGCCTTGTGGACTATTTCAAGGGTCAGCTCAGGAGCCATTAATGTTCGCCATAAAACTCTTTCTGAGTGTAAACAAAGCAAACCCAGAAAATAGATAGGTGTGAGAAAAACCAGGCAAGAGCAGAGTCATGAAAACTTAAAGAGATCATCAAGGGGAAGAGGGAAAGAAAGGCTTCACTCAGAGAACTCAAGGAGGATAAGAATTGAGTCGTCAAGAGAGCACTGAGGACTCTGAAAGGAGACTTTTCAATTGAGTGATGAGGTTGGAGACAGACCACAGAGAGCTAAGAAGAGGGTGAGAGGAAAAGAAGTAGAGGAGCCCATCGGAGACGGCCTTCTCAGGGGGCTTAGCTGCAGACGGAAGGAGAGACGTAAGACAGTAGTTAGTGGGAACAGGTAGATCAGATGAGGATTTTTGAGGATGGAAGAGACAAGGGTTAGTTTGTAGGCAGAAGGGAAGCAACCAGTAGATTGGTTGAAGATAAATGAGAGAGTAGATAGCGGGGGACAATATGGGATAGAAGGAGGTCACATGCATTTAAAGGGAGATGCCTTGGTAAGAAGGGCTACTTCATGACATGAGATACAGGTGAAGGAAGAGAAAATTACAGAACTCATTTGGATGATGGGAGATGAGGAATGGGGAGAAAAGAGAGCTCTCAAAAATGTTTTTTTCAGTAATATTTTTTCAGAAACAAGTTTCTCAACTGAGATGGTGGGGGAAAGGAAGTGTGAAGGGATTAAAAGCATTGGAGGAATCCATGAGAATTAGCTAATGACCCTCTATTTACCAGGGAAAATGGCTTATTATCCCTTTTCAACTAATTGGACCAACAAAGATCTCACTTCAGACATCACTTGCCAAGGGAAGGAGCTCCATCCAGTACCTTCCTACTTTAACTTACTTTTCTCAATAACCAGTTATCAAACTCAGTGGAGGCTCCTTCAGAGCAGGGTCTGTTCTTTCTTTGCCTTTATAGCTTTGTAAGAGCTGGATTTACCACAAATGCTTGTTGACTGGCTGCTCTAGGACTGCAAATATGCAGAGTCCCAACTACCCTCCCATAGTTATTGTGACTCTGAACCGAGCCTGAGTACTTTCTTAGAGACCCCAGGAAGGGGATGCCATGGTCTCCCATAGTTGCCCGTCCCTAACAATGATCGTGTCCTGGCTGAGCTTCTATTCTCTTGCTTATGCTGAGGGGACAGCACATTTACAAATACATGCATTTTGTCTCTTTCCTAGCCCTTGACCCCGTTCCGGGGCACGCGGTCCCCGGATCTCTCTGTTTCAGAGTCCTTTGGCAGAACCCCAGTCGGGGAAGCTGCCTTATATATACCAGCTTTTTTCTTCTTCCACCTCCGAACTCTTTCTAACATGTGGGGGGATGGGGGGTGGACAGGGGCCTTTTAAAGGCAACACCATTTCCTCTGCTTAGTCTCAGATCAGGAACCTGAAACCACAACTCCATCAGCTCTGCTTTTCTGCCCTCCCCAGGAGCCTCTTCTTCCCCTGCCCCGTCCCTGAGATGTAGGGCCCAGGAGAGCAGAATTAAATACAAGCTCTCTGACAGCGGCTGTGGGGCCTGTCAGCTCTGAACCTTTTCAACTCAAGATGCTGAAAAGGGGAAACGGGGCCCATGACATTACTGCGGAAAAGTCAGCCACTCTTTCTCAGATTCTCTCCTCGCCTCTTCTCACTCCGGTCTTCACTCGGGCTCAGGCTCTCCTTGTTACTGGCCATCTTCTTACTTACTCCTTCCTCAAGTCTCAGCTCTCTCACCATGTCCAAAGGTCAAAGGACCCCAGTCTTGACATTGCTCTCTGAAGCTCCGACCACTGGACAGTCAAGAAAAATTAGCATAAACTGTGATAAAAACAACAAGACTGAGAAAGACCTGGCCTTTCGCCACACCCTCAGAGGCTTGACCACAGAAGCCTTGGGGGACCCAGGACCCCTCCAGCTGTCTGATCAGGCTGCCCAAAATTTCCTGTGTTGTGATGACAGAGCTCTCAGATGGTGACACTGCTGTGACACTGAACAAAAAATGAAGTTAAATAGTCTGAATGCCCTTTCATTAGAGTGAAATAATGAGATCAGTTTTCTCATCTGTAAAATCATCTCTAAGGATCATTCTAAAATACTACGGCTAGGTGGGGGCGCGAGCAACTAGATTGGTTTGGTTGTGAAGAGATGGAGTAGTTTATTCAGGAAGGAGTGATGGCGAGATAGATTTAGGTCCTTCGACACCTCCCCCCAACATCTCCCCCAACACACACACACACACACACACACACACACACACACACACACACACTTCAAGTCCTGAGCTTTTCCATCAGACTAAGTCAGAGTCACATCCAGAATCCTCGGGAACAGCACAAAACTACGTCTTCCTTTTAAGTGCTCCTAGAAAAGGAACGAAGGCAGGGAGGAGGGGTTTAGGATCATTCATCTCTCTTCCACCACAGAAGGGTCGAGATTGGGTAGAATGAAGGCAGACTCAAAGAGTGAAGGAAAACAATCACAAATGAACAGAAGTGGGAACCAAAGCAGAGCACAGCTCACATAAGCTGGGGGAAACCCTCGCCCCTTTTCCCCCACCAGTCACTAGGGACCAGCCCCCAGCAGACCCTAAAGCCATGTAAAATGAGGGGCAGCCAGGGCAAGGAATATCCTGTCAGGTTCGGTGTGCGCGTGTGAGCATGACAACTCATCACCTGGTTAGCCTGTGGAACACTCCTATTCAGCACATTCAGCCACATCACAAGGCGGGAGCTGTTGGCTCAAAATGTGCTCATTTGCATGTACTTTGTACGTTCCTCATGCTGCATCATATTTACAAGCATGGAAACCCTCTGTTCTTTCCCCCGCCCCAAGTCCCTCAGTTCCCCCTCCCCGCCCCATGACCCTTAGTCTGCAAACTACGCCTGTGTCCCTCCCATAAAAACACCTGGCCAGCTAACCCTACCTGACGGACAGGGGGCAGCCCCTCTGCCCTGCTGTGGGCCGAGTCTGTCTTCCAGAGCCCCCCTCAGTCCACATCCCCCAGGGGGCCATTGTGGTTTCCCTGAGGGGTCCTTGGCGGCCCACCTTGGAGGCCCCCAACCACCTTCCCCCACCTTTCCCAGGTTTACATCACGGTGCTGGATGAGAATGACAACAGCCCCCAGTTCGACCCCACCTCCGACTCCGCCGTCAGCATACCCGAGGACTGCGCCGTGGGCCGACGGGTGGCCGTGGTCACAGCTCGAGACGCTGACATAGGCAGCAATGGGCAGGTAGGTCCCTCCCGGGGTCTGCCCAGCCTGTTTGGGGCCTGCCCGGCCTGCCTGGGATGAAGGAGGGAAGTCCGGGCACTTTCATTGTCCACAAGCAGAGTCCCCTCAAGCTTGGCCCTAGGCTGCAGGCAGAGAGGCCAGATCCAAGTCTTCCTTCATCCCTTAGATGCAGAGTTGGGCCTAACAAGGTTCCCCAGGAGAGAGTCCGGGCCCCGGCCTGACCCTCCTCAGTGTTTGCATCCCAAGGCTGCCGCCTTCCTTGAGCCCTCAGTCACGCAAGCTGTAAATCGCGAGCTCTGCGCACAAAACGGGAAACATGCGCTTACTTCCAAATCCTCCGAATCCAAATTCAAACATTCACTCAGAAAGTGTCCGGCTAGCCCACGGGGCTGTGGGTGCCCTTTTTGTCTGATCTGTTTTCATCCTTTGGGAGCTCCCAGGCTAGAACCAATAGGGGTCCCAACTTGTCAGTGACTGAGGAGTGAGGAACGCTGAGATGGTTACCCACGGACACCGGGCCTCAGAGGCAGGCCCCGAAGCCCAGGCTGGGACCCACCAGTCGCATCACTTAATTGGCCGCCTGAATGTGGACAAGGCTGTGTCAACCCCTCGCACTTTATCCATCAAATGGCCACACAGCTAATAAACACAGGCACCGTGTCAACCCCAAAGCGCAAATGGAAAGTGAGACTGACCCTGCCCCAAGAATTACATTTTAATGGGGTGTGGGACCACAAAGTGTTTTCAGATGAGTTAATTTAAGGTATAAACAATCACTCCATAAAAGTAACACCTGCCTTTTAGAGTAGTTGGAAACTAATAAACTCAGGTCATCAAGCTTTCTTTGCGAGTAAGTGCTTGCGAAGAAAATAGTCCCTCCTTCTCTGGGTGAGGTTCCAACTCTTGAACCATCTTGCTTCAGGCAGAATACAGAGTGGTGACTTCCACTCAAGTGGGCTTGAACCACTCATCTGCTCAAGAGAACTGATTGTTAAATTTTTCATGTGAGCATTTACACCTCAGAAATCATCTGTTATAAGGCAGTATTTGTTTTGTTGTTCTATTTGTTATCTATATTTAAGAAAGAAAGAAAGAAAATCTTTATAATGCAGATTAAATTTAAAAGTATGTTGTGTACGTTTTGGGGTTTTTTTTAGAGAGCTGGTGGTTAAACATTTGCCAGCATACACCCTGCTCTCTCACTCCTCCCACTTTCCCACCTTAAGATCACCTCTTCTTTCCTTGGCAGGTGTCTTTCTACCTGGCCTCGGGAAACATCGGTGGGGCCTTTGAAATCCTCACCACCAATGACTCCATTGGTGAGGTGTTTGTGGCCAGGCCCCTGGATAGAGAAGAACTGGATCACTATATTCTCAAGGTAGGTGGCATCTGCCCATCTCACCTGAGATGATCTAGAACTCTGAGAGTTCTGACTAGTAGAGCAAAGCTCATTACCCTGGAGCACTTTGATGATGGCCACATGCTCTATTCCACCATGGTTCCCAGACTTCATCTGCAGTCAGATCTGTGTCAAAGTCTCAATTCTGCCACTTAATTCCTAGGTAAACCTCCTTCTCTACAAAATGTTGATGTTGACCTAGATGGACTCTTTGGTTCCTTCTAAACCCAGGATCCTATCATCTGCTCTCCCAACCAGTTTGGTTTTTTCCCATCAATCAGCGCACCCGGGTCACTATGGATTGCACAAGGCAGGCAGAACACACACAAGCCTTTTGTCTGTATTTTGGCATCCCAGTGAGTTTTCAGAAGGCTCTAGAGGCTCGCTGACTTACCCAACTTACACCTCAGAATCTAGGTCTTTGACTCATTATCATTCCACTAGAGGAGAAAAAGAAGAGCTGGATAGAGAAACCTTCCATCCAGAACAGGAAATGACCAAGGTTTCTATGGGAGTCACCTTGAGAGCCAAAAATTGGCTTCTGGTCTGCCCTATCACTAACTCACTGCAGGCCTCGGTTTCCCCATCTGAAAACTGAGGAAAATAATACTCACCCTATCTCTAGGAGTGTTATTAGAATCAACTGGGATGAAGTATCAGAACATATCTTGAAAAATTGATCACCTTTTTCCAGGTTGATTTTTCTTTGTAACAGGGACAATTGACAATTTGATAGGGAAGGAAGTGGGATCAAGAAAAGGCAGATTAGGAAATGATGGTAATATAAGAATTATAAAGACTTTTTTACATCACATTAACATTTTTAAGAAAGAAAAGGAAGTTAACTGATGTAGATAAGCAGTGACTTATAACCTAAAATCTCAGAAGGTCATTTGTGACTAAAAAGAGCCAAGTAGCTTGATTTTGGTCACATAATGAGGTAAGTGTCAAAAGCAGTTTTTTTGAACGTGGGTACAAAAGTCAGTGTGGTATTCACTAAGTCATACAGCTTCTTGTTTAAGAAGGTATATATAAGCAAATTTAAATTGCCCATTGTTATACTATCTTGTAGCTCTAAGGGAACCACCCAGTATTGTTCAGGACAGAGCAGCTCAGGCCACTCTCCAGAAAGCAATCCCCTGGTTCTCCTGGCCATGACCACTGGTTCCGGCTTAGGATGGGTCTCCTCAGGCACCAAACAGAAGGACCTTTCAGAAGCTCTGGGTCTATCAGCTAGCTCCAGTGAATCCAGTAAGGACAGGAACCAGAGGTGGGGTCCTTGGACTAGTCAAGCTCAGGAAGTGGAATTTAGGAGCCAGACAAGGGTGGAGAGAGAGAGAGAGAAAGAGAGAGAGTGTGTGTCAGATAGACACAGACAGACAGACAGACAAGCAGAGACACAGAGATAAAAGGGACAATGAAAGAGGGAGAGAGACAGAGATAGAGAAAGAGACAGTGAGAGAAAAGGGAGAGAGACAGACAGAAAGACAGAAAGAAAGAAAAAGAGAGACAAAAAGACAGGGGAGGAAAGGAAGGAGAGAATGAGGAAGGAGGGAAGGATGAAGGAAGGAGATGTGAGTCAGTGTATTCCCGGCTTCCTTCCTGCAGCCAACCTTTGTCATTGTTAAACTCCACAGCCATAATGTGTTCCTCCTCCTGTGATCCCATGATTACCATTTTCTTCTCTCTCTCTCCACAGATTGTAGCAATTGATGGTGGCTCCCCTCCAAGAATGAAGGACCATATCTTGCGGGTCACCATTCTAGACATCAACGACAATCCTCCTGTCATTGAGAGCCCCTTTGGGTACAACGTCAGTGTGAACGAGGTAAGCTCAGCCCGTGTGGTCAAAGACTCCTGCTTCGTTCCACAGCACCTACCTGAGCACCCAAGGGTCCATCCAGTCATTCATTCAACAATTATTTATTGAGTCTCAACAGTGTTCTAAGCATTCCCAACAGCATTCGTTCTTGCAGGTTAATCAGTCAATAAATCAATCAACAAGCATTTACTAAGCACTTAATAGACACTGCACTAGGATCCAGAGAGACATGAGTCCAGTCATAGGAGGATTGGCTGGAAGACTCCAGTATCTAAAAGCTGCCGAGTGGGAGATCCAGGACCAGGAAACATGAATTAAATTTGCAGGAGATCAATTTGAGCTTGATGTCAGCAAAAACTTCCAAACACTCAGAACTGTTCCAGAATGGTAGGAGGTGCCATGAGAGGTAGCAAATTCCCCCTCCTTGGATGTTTTCAAACAAATGCTGATGACCCCCTGTGACTGGGATGTCCCAACTAAAATGTTTTTCTCAATAGTTTTTTATTTTTCCAAATACATGTAAAGATAGTTTTCAACATTCATTCTTGTAAAATTTTGTGTTCCAAATGTATCTCCTTCCCTCCCTCTCCTCTCCTCTCCCCAAAACAGCAAGCAATCTGATATAAATTAAATACGTGCTATCCTTTTAAACATATTTCCATCATTGTTATGTTGTGCAGGAAAAAATCAGAGCAAGAGGGGAAAAACCACAAGAAAGAAAAAACAAACAAAAAGGTGAAAATGCTAGTCCTAGATCCACTCAGTTTCCATAGTTCTCTCTCTGGATGAGACTGGCACTAAAATGATTTTCTTAAAATGCAATTGTGATAATGTCACCGATCCCCACACTCAACAGGTTCTAGTGGCTCACTGTTGTCTCTAGGATCAAAGAAATTCCTCTGAGTGACATTCAAAGCTCTCACAGCATTTTACTCCCTTCCTTGTGCCCCAGCCACACTGACCTACTCACTGGCTCCAACTACAAATTGGAGAAGGTAGATTTCCCACTTCCATGCCTTTGCATCTGCTGCACCTCAAAACTATACTTCTTTCTCATCTTTGTTGTGTCTTACCTATGGTTTCCTTCAGAATTCAGCTCATACCCCACCTTCTTCATGAAGACTTCACTGATTCCCCCACATCTTTTAAGAAACCCTCTCTCAACTACATTATATTTATATTCTATATATTCTATACATACTTGTTAAGTATTGTCTCTCCCAATAGAATTAAAGCTCCTTGAAGGCAGGAACCATTTCACTTTTGTCCCTGAATTCTCATCACTTAACACAACTAGTTTCTGGCACATAACTAATACTTAATAATTGCTTGTTAACTGATTGATGGATGGCTCATAGACATGAAAGAATATATAATAATTAAAGCATAGATTAAGTGCTAGATGAAGACCATAGAGAAGTCCACTACCTTCCTTCCAAGAGCCAGGAGGACATTTCACTGTCACTCCTCCGAAGTCATAGTTGGGAACTTCATGGATCAGTTTTCAATATCGTCTTCCCATATGATGATATGGTCATCATTTTCTTGGCTCTATTTACTTTGTTCTGCACCAGTTTATATGTCTTTCCAAGTTTCTCTGAATTCTTTATACTCACAGTTCTTCTGGCACAAAAATATTCTGTAATATCCATGTACCCCAACCGGTTTGGCCATGCTCCCTTTCTTTTCCTCCTGTCAATTCCCAAGGACTGGAAAAGAGCCCCGTCCCATCTATACATCCAGGTAGCCAGTCTCCAAAGAAACAGATTTTTCGTGCAATCCCAAGAACCTCTGCCTGGCATATTGTTGGGCCGACATTCTTAGCAGGTCCATTTCTGTAAGTAATGGTGAGGAAGGTGTAGAATCAGACATTATGGAGGTCACTAGATAATGAGGATCTCAAGAACGGATCCTCAGCCTTGGCCGGAACGCCCTATTTTTGGATCTGGCGTAACCTCCTTTTTGTTGCCTTTTTCACAGAACGTGGGAGGAGGCACTGCTGTGGTTCAGGTAGTAGCCACTGACAGGGACAGTGGAATCAATAGTGTCCTGTCCTACTACATCACTGGCGGAAATGAGGACATGACCTTCCGAATGGACCGGGTCACTGGAGAGATCGCCACGCGGCCCTCTCCCCCAGATCGAGAACGCCAGAGCTTCTACCACTTGGTAGTCACTGTGGAAGACGAGGGCACTCCAACGCTCTCGGTAAGTAAAGGGGAGAGCATCCCCAAGGAGGGAGGCTAAAAGGACGGAGGGCCTTTTGTGGCTGGGGCAGCGCGAATTCTCTCCGAGGACCAACAAGAGCATGAGGTCAGAGCTTCAGTGAACGGAAGCTGGATGCTCTTGGTGGGGGTGAGTCTCCATATACCAATGTTTCTCATGTTTTCCTTCGACAAGTATTTATTAGCATTTCTGCTGAGTGCAAGGGGGGACAATAATGAGCTACTGCACCGTTTCTCCTGATAGCAATTCCATCCCTCGATTCCCCAGTGGTTGGTTTGTTCTGACATTCTTGGAGTTCTCACTCAGAGGAGTTGGGGGCTTAGAAAGCAATGATAGGACCCAAGTAAAGAAGGAGCTTTAGAGGCCATCTAAACTAACTCCTTCATATTACAGAGAGAGAAACTGAGGTCCACGGAAGTAATGGGGCTCATCCTAGAGCCCCCAGCACCAGGCTAAGCCTTGGAGATTCAAAAGATGAAAAACCATGACATACTTACCCTCAAGGAGTTTACAGTCTATTATGAAAAATGGAGTAGGTAAAAATGCCCACAAGTCTCACTATAATAAAAATGTGATTGAGTTCGTGCTAACAGAGGAAAGGCACAAGAAATTCAATGAGGGAGAGAGCACTTCTAAAAGAAAGTGAGCCTCGGGAACCAGGGAAAGTTCCTTGAGGATGTAGCCCCTCTTGCTGGGCCTTAAAGAAAAGGAAAGATTGAAACAGATGGAGATGTGGGAGACTCCATTGTTGACATGAGAAACTACATATATCTATACACAAAATTGGAAGAAGCAAGGTGAAACTGGGAAAGAATAACTAGGACAGTTTGACTGGAATATATGGTAATAGGAAGAAAAGTAGCACAAAATGAAAAGCCCAGATTTGATTTTTTTTTTACATTCTTTGCCATTTCTTCTTCATTTTACTTCTTCTTCCGTTTTACAAATAAAGAAATGGAGGCAAACAGGATTAAATGACCTGCCCAGGATCACAGATTCTGAGGTCAAATTTGAACTCACAAAAATTACTTGGGCAATAATCCTAATAAAACCTACTAGGCTTTACAGCAGGTGTGAGATGAGAGAGAGCACTAGGAGGATCAGACTGAGGGGGGGCCTCCCTTTATTTTTTGAGGGTAGATTGTTAATTTTATCTTTTTTTTGATCGGCCCTGGATCTCACTGAGTAGACCCTTATAGTCTTTCAGGCCTCTTGTAACTAACACAATGTCATCCACTAATGTGAACATCTGGAGAATGTCATCAATGGGGAATCTCTCTTCCATTGAGGAGTTGGCAGGACGTCCTTCATGGCACTAGCAAACACATTTAGTAAACATCTGTCTCCTTGTTTTATGCCTTTCTGGATATGGATCTTCAGCAGATTGTTGAATGAAGTTATCTTTGCAGTCCCATCTGTCACGGAATCCTGTATGGTTTTAATGTGTGCAAGGGAGACACCTTGTTGGAAAAAAGCCTCCATGAGCACCTTGAGAGCGTTTTGTTCTGTCGAGACATATTGGTGGGGATTTTTCGTTTTGTTTTGTTTTCAACAAATAATAGACACAGAAGTATTAGCATGTTTTAAATTCCTGTCAACTGTGCAACAGTAAAGATGGGATGTACTAGAGAAAGTGATCATGTTCTTAAATTTTCACGGAGGATACTATCGCTCAATGGGTACTTGACTATTATCACACAGACTTTGTAGGAATGAGAAAGTTATTATGTGGCTTGACCATTAGTGATATATTTTTGGCTCCTTTTTTTGCTAATAGTCTTTTCTGTGATTTTTTTTCCATTTTTTGGCATTTCATTTTGAAAATTGATCCTTAAGTGCATTTAAAATCATGATGCTTCTAACACAGCTTCTTCTATATGTTGTTGGTGTTGAGGAATTTCAGTTGCGTCCATCTCTCTGACTCCATTTTGGGGTTTTCTTGGCAAAAATATCAGCTTGTTATTTGCTCCTCCTCTTCCTCTTACAGATGAAGAAAATGAGGTAAACAATGACTTGCCCAGGGTCACAGAGCTAGTAAGTGTCTGAAGCTGCATTAAACTCAGGACTTCCTGCCTCCAGGCTCAGTGCTCTTTCTTCTGTATATATTCAGCCAAATCTACCTACTTTTCTTTTTATGTATATCCTTACCACTTTTTCACGTGATACACACAGTACATGGGATACTGAGTAGGAGAGTCCAGTTATGATGGCCATAGATGAGAACAGGTCAAGATTGAAATGTTGGAAGATTTGTTGCATTTCACAGCTATTTGTTGCCTTCGTTCACCTACAAATGCTCTCGGGAGCATTTGGATCTCATGATAAATTCTCTGCAGATTCAGTTTCCCTTTGGACTGCTTTTTGCTGATTTGTGAGTGATACCAGTTATAATATTTTATTACCATCTTCCTTGGGAGTGGTGCAGAAAATAAATGTTATACTTTTCAGGGGACATCACTGGGGGCTGCAGTGATCACTAAAGGCTTCAAGGAGAACATAGAAATTGAACTAAGCCTTAAAGGTTCTCCAGCCCAGATCTCTTAAGTGACTCTTCTTTAGAGGCCATAATACCTGGGCAGATAGTCCTATCAGAGGCCAGTTCTTATGTTCTTGTATTCCCACTTTCCCATCATAAGCCTTGGTCTCCCTTTCATGGAACCATAAAGTGTGAGTGTTAGAAGGGGTCTTAGCTTAACCCCCACTATCAACCACAACCTATTTAAATAAATTATTCAAAGACACATAACTAATAGGAGGCAGGGCTAGGCCTTGAACCCTACGACAAATCGATAAACTTTTAAATCTATAAGACATTTTACTGGGATACAAGGAGAGAGAATAATTAAGTTTGAGGAGCTCACATTGTTCCATGAAGGTGAGTTAGACCATATACACAGCTAAGCAAATAGAGAGTTGATACAAATACAAAATAATTTCACAAGGAAAGGAGAGAGAACTAATACTTGGAATTAACAACAAAGCTCCCAGGTGGGAAGATAGCAAATGAGCTGAAGAAAATTATTGAGTCTTAAAAGGTAAAGACCATAGCAATGTGAATCCAAGAATGGGAGTCCACCTGTGTGGATATGCAGAAGCAATAGCTGGAAAGCTGAATATATCTGAACAAGTAGGAAGCTAATATGGCAGATGGAGAGTGTGCAAAGAAAAATCATATGAAATTAGCCTAAAAATTGAGTGGCCTCTGATTATGGAGGACTTTAAATGCCTGGCTAAGAATTTACTTTTTACCCTAGAAGCAATGGGAAATTACTAAAGATTTTTCAGTGATGGAGTGTTATGGTCTGATCCCTGAGTCCAATGCTCTTTCATTTTTAGAAATCTAATTTGTCTTCAATTAACCAAAAAATCCACTTTCTCTCCCACTTCCCCTAATTGGAAAAAAGAAAGGAAAAACAAAATCTTTATAATGAATAATCAAACCAAACACTTTCCTGCATTGGCTGTATCCAAAAATGGATGTCTTAGAATTTGTCCTGCCCATCTGCATCTTACAAGACATCCACCTGCAAGGAGACGGGCAACATGCTTGATCATCTCCCCTCTGAACTGCTTAAGCAATTGCCTTAGCAGAGCTCTTGAATTTTTCACACTTGGTTATTTTTATAGCGGTGTTATCATTGTATAAATCATTCTCCCCTTTCTGCTCACATCACATGTTATCAGTCCGTACAAATCTTCTGAGGTTTCTCTGAAACCATTCCTTTCATCATTTCTTTGTGCACAATAGAATTCCTTTACATCCACCTGTTCATCTAGTTCCCATTCAAGTGAAGGGCACCCTGGGATTTTCCAGCATTCTTTCTATAAGTATTATGTCATTTGAACAAACGAAATTATATTTTTAAAGCACTTGTGACAGTGCCTGGCACATAGTAGGTGCTTATCTTCTCATTATTACAATTCTCCATGGCTTTTCCAGGGAGGATCTGAGGGGAAGAGTAAATCCCTGGGCCTGGAATCAAATCCCATTTCTGATTCTTAGTGATATGATCTTGGTGGGGAGAGCACTGGGCCTGGAATTAGGAAGACTGAGCTCAAATCCAAAATCACTATCTGTGTGACTAGCTGTGTACTTAACCTGTTTCCCTCAATTTACTGGTCAATAAAATAGGATTTATAATAGCACTCACCTCCCAGGATTGTTGTGAGGATCAAATGAAATAATCATTTGCCTCATAATCATGAAGCACTTAGCACAATGCCTTTCATTTAATTAGCATTATATAAATGTTAGTTCTCATAATTATTATTATTCTTAGTTCTAGATAACAATAGCTATTCAGAATCAGGAGAACTTATACATAGTAATTGCAAGATTATGTGATGATCAACTACAATGATTCTTCTCAACAATGCAGTGATTCAAAGCTATTCCAATAGACTTGGGATGGAAAATGCCAGTCACATTCAGAGTGAAAATTGTGGAGATTTATTGTACAACAAAGGATAGTATTTTCACCTTTTTGTTTGTTTCTTTCTTTCTCTTGTTTTTTCTCTTTTATTCTGATTTATCTTGTACAATAGGATAAATACAGAAATATCTTTAAAAGGATAGCACAAATTTGACCTATAAATCAGATTGCTTGTCATACTGGGTAGGAGGGAAGGAGGCAGAAAAATTCAGAACATAAAGTTTTACAAAAATGAATGTTGAAAACTATCTTTACAAAAATTTGGAAAAATAAAATACAATTGAGATACAAAAAAGATAACAATAGCTATTATTAGCAATTATCATCTAAGGCAAATAAGGCAAACCCTAAGGTTTCTCACCTATAGAACAAGAGGTTGGAGTGGAAGCCCTCTGGGGCCCCTGCCAGCCCCCGATCTATGATCCTCAGACTTCTGCTCTACTGGAGCTGAACATAACCTGAATCTAGGTGACAAGAAGGGAGACAGTAACAACACCCAAACCCGCAGCTTCTCCCCACCCAGGAGCAGAACAGTACAGAGGGTGGAGGGAGGGGAAGATGGGTAGAGGTGGGTGGTGAAGAATGGAGATTCAAACTCAGAGTTCAGTTCACTGAAAACAGGAAACCACCAAAGCTCGTTTTCAGGGGCAAAAATAAGAGAGAAGCAGAAAGGCCTGTGCAGGAGGAAGGCCAGTGAAGGAAGTGGGGTATCTGCCCAGCCCTCTTCCTCCCTTGTAAGGAAACAGGCCCAGACGAGAAGAGGGCCGGAGCTCACAGCTAAACCCAGACCCTGGTAGCTTTACGTTCTAGCATTGGGCTGAGTGCTCCAGCTCTGTCCTATTGCTCCCAGTTCAGGCCTGGCCTCTGGGCCGCTTCTGTTCACACACACACTCCCAGGATAGAAATGGGCAAAGCACCTCACCAGCACCACCACCATAACTCACCTTAAGAGAAAGGAGGGAGAGGGAGAAAGGGGAGAGAGACAGAAAGCAAGACAGAGAATGGGGGAGAAAGGAAAGGAGGACAGGAGAAAGAGAGAGAGAAAAAGAAAGAAAGAAAGAAAGAAAGATTAAAAAGAAAAGGATGGAAATGAAGATGTAAAGAAAGGGAGAGGAGGTAACTTACTGAGAACAGAACTGAGAAGTATAAATTAGGAGACATGATTCTCAGATATCAAGTTATGGGAGAAAGAACAGTGGCCCTAGAATTTGGAGACACGGGCCCATTTGTGTCACTGATGGTGCCTCAGTTTCTCCATCTGTAGAATGAGGGCAATAATACGCTCCCTAACAAGGGCATTGCGAAGAACACTTCAGTCACTCAGAGATCAGAGGTCCCTTGGCTGCCCGTGGACACGGTGCTCCCCCTCTCCGACATGACGAAAACCTTGACAATCTGCACCAATCTGACGGGGACTCTCTCCCGGGTTCTGGGATGGTCACTTGTGGCAGATGGGACGTACCAAAGTCTTCCTGGCTCTAGTGGTCCCTGCACCTACAAAGCACAGGAGTGCTCCTCCTGCCAGCCTGAGGCATCCGAGAAAGTCCCAACAGCCCCTGTGGGTCATAAAGCACCACTTAACAGTGAGGGTCAGTATCCTGACCACTGCTGGACCGCCGAGGTTGACCCATAACGCACAGGACTTTACGTGGATCGCCCCATTTTAGCCTCCCCACCACTGAGATTATCGCCATTTTTGAAATAAGGGAACTGAGGCTTGAGATGAAGGGTCACAGCCAATGAGCCTCGGAGTCGGTCTCTAGTCTGGCCGGGCCCACCCTGACCCGAGCAGCTGCCAGGCTCCCTTGGCAGAAACAAGACTGGGTTTGAGAGCCAGAGTCACAGCCGTCCTGGGCAAACAGGCAGAAATGCCGGGGGCGCCGACAGCGGTTGCGGCCCTTCCACAGAGAGGAAACAGCGGTGGGCCCAGTCCCAAGAAGATGCTGCTGGAAGCCTGGAAGCTCCTTCTCCTGCCCCCAGAATGGCCCCGTCAGCCTCCTGGGGTCTCTTTCTCCCCCCTGCAGGACGACGGCCCAGGAGTGCAGCATTTGGGAGCCTCTGCTCAGATAGCAAACATTCCCACATGCCCCGAGCCCTTTTCCCACTCCAAAGCAGCCATCCTCTTTGTCCCTTCCATCCAATCAGTCCCCCACTAATTCTGGGGTTTGTAGGCCCTCTCCAGAGAAGGATCCCTCCCGAGTCCCTTGCAGACAGCGGACCTTCTATTCCATATAACTAGAATAAAATTTCATTTCTACCAGCTCTTCTCCTATATTAAGACCACTTCATCGGCCTCCCCTCCTCCTGGCACCTGGGCTGGCAGTGCCAACAGAAGGCTGGCAGAGTGAGCTGGGAAGAAGTGAGAGTCTCTGAGGTTAGCGTCTGCTTCAGCAGGAGGAAAAAGAATAGTTTTCTTCAACACTTCGGAGCTTTTTTTCCTAATGGGGAGATGGGACAGAAGAAAACTCTGACTTTTGAAAATAGGCTTGTTTACACCGGCCAAGCCCCCAGTGTGGACCCCTCCCCGCCATAGGACCAGGTGGGCTTGGCCCAGCAGGTGGGCATAGAGGGCGGCAATTTCCATTTCTCCTCCCCATCAGTTTTCTCATTTCTAGGGGGACACCTAGAGATTCTAGACTGCTGACTCCCTCCCAAAGTACATCAGCCTTGGAAACCTGCTCCCAACTGTAGACGAGGGGCCCAAGCCAGGGAGAAATGTCCCCCCAGGGAAAAATCTCTCTCCCCACCCCCTGCTTAGAATCTAGACTTTCCACCTACGGGGGCCTTTTGGCGTTCTGCTCAGCACCTCTGGAGAAGGGGTTACTGGGAACTGCCCCACCTTCCATCCAACACCCAGCATTCCAAAATTCTCTGGGTTCTTTAAAAATCCTTTAATGGCAGTTTTGTTCCAAATTTGCTTCTATGACTATGTACATATAGAACAGCGAGCAGTGCCAGATGCCGGGTATTTACAGGGGCCCCTTTGCTTCCTGCTGCTGGCCATCACCTGAGGGGGGGGTAGGGGCTGCCCTCCCGACTTGGTAGGTCAGAGGATGAGGGCCCAGAAGAACCAGGTCATTCCCCAAAGCCACCACAGCACGCCCAAGCAGAGTCCCGGCCCCCCAGAGTCCCTTGGCCGCCCCGGATCCCTCCTGGCCAGCACATGTGAAGCATTCCTTCCTTCGTCACCCCTGTGACAGTGCCCAGGGCTTTGCTCCATCAGCCCCCGCCAGCTGCCAGGGCAGGATGTCTCAGCCCAAAAGTTCCCCCCCCAGATGGGGCTTGGTGCCCCCAGCGGGCACTTCTTGTCTGGGACGGGCAGCTTAACTTGGAATGGCCAGAATCTTTGAGAGCCCAAAGCTTGCTTCTACGTGATCTTTGTAAGCCGGGCCTATTTAATCGCACGCTGGGAGGTGGGCATCCTTAGGCTGAGCCAGGGAAGTCTTCCCCACCTCACGCCCTCCGCTCCCACAGCCTCAGTCACTGGTAGGGAAGACTCCCCCCAGCTACCCCTCTGATGGGTGGATGGATCCTTGACTGGATAGTGAGAAATCGGCTGTCAGGGGGCTTTCCCTACAGACCAAGTTCACCGTCCCTTTGCTAGTTCTGAGGGTGATTTGCTTCCCTCTGTCCAGGGGCCTATGGTGGGTAGGGGAAAGGGAGAGTTCATTGTATCATAAGGCATAAGGGCAGGAAGACTTCAAATTATTAGGGGGAGGCTTCTGACACACAAGCACTTTGTCCCAGAATGTCCAGTGTGGCTGGTGAATCGTTGATCTCTCGGTGGAGCAGGTCCCACCATGTCTCTGGCAAACAGGAGCCAAGGAGAGGCAATAGAGGAGGAAGTTTTCTTTCCCCCCATATTGGTTCTTGAGGGATCATCAGGACCTTTGGGTCCTGCATGGGAGGCAGGAGAGCAAGAGAGCAACAAAGAATGGGTCCGAGGGGGCAGACCCGGGAGCACCCCGGCCTAGCCCCTCTCCCTACGCAGTGTTTTTATCAGCCCCTCCGAGCTAAGCAGTTCTACACGGCCTCTGAGTCAGGAGAGTCGGGGACAGGATCTGCAAGAGAAGGGAAAGCCGTGGTAAGACTGGGCCGTCTCCTCTCCCCTCCCCTTGCTGCCCAACTAGAGAATAAGCCACGGCTGCATCCCTTTGCATTCTCAGGCCTGCAGGTGCCCCAGGGAACCCGAGTGTTGGAAGTGGCGGAAGCTTTAACAAGCCACCGGGGTCAGGGGTCTGGGAGAGCTTGGGGCGAAGCTGGATGTACCTAGTGACGGGAAGAAAACATCTCCGATGCCAGGAGGAGAGAGTGGGGTGTTGGGCTCCGAGAGGAGGTGCCGGCCGGACTCGGAAGGCTGCCTCTGGGCCATGTAGGACAGAGGGGGCTTGGGCTTCGACTCGGAAGCCCCCGGAGACACGGCCTCAAAAACGGGGTTCTCAATGCCCTGCGCGTTGCTGTAAGAGAAGAAAATATAAGGAACCTGCTCCAAGGCCCTACCTGTGTCCTGGGACACAGCTGGCACATCCTCATTCCTGACTGCTTCCCTCCCCGGCTGGGTCTTGGCATTCCCCCCCTTCCAACCCCAGGGCTCAGCCCCTCTCCCATCTATGAGAGAAACCAGGGCAGCATGAGCCAGGCATCCAAGGAGGTTGGCTCTCTCTTCAGCATCAATCTCAAGGCAAAAGATGGCCTTAAAACAGCCTTAGTTTCCCTTGTTAAACCATCATGAGTCCATTACTTCTCTCCTGCTCATTATTCTAATGATAATATTCAGCCTGGGACAATTAATTCTGGAAGTCTAGTCTGAGCTAGGGATGGTGCACTGGGTGGGAATCAATCTCAGAACGTTGGATTTCCGAGTCGGAGGGAGTCCCGCCCGTACCCACACCAGAATCCTCTCAGCAGGGATCACTCCATCTTCTTAATGCCCTGATCTGATCGCGGCTCAGACCCTGTCAATGGCTCCCCATTGCCTACTAAATAAAGGTAAAACTCAACCTGCATCCAAAGCCCTCCACAGCCCTACTCCGGCAGAGCTCCCTGGCACTGGCGGAGGAGAACATTCCGGGCAAGCCTGTCACTCACCATCTGCCCAGAACAGTCAACAACCTCACACCTTTGCTCATCTTTCCTCCGCCTTGAATTTCTCCTTCCCACCTCCCATCTCTGCCTCCTAGTCCAGAGCCTGCCCCCATTCTCCAGCCTTTCCTGATTTCCCAGATGAGAACGTTCTCTTTTCCTTGGAGCACAGAACGCAAGATGGCAGCTTTTGTAATCCCAGACCTGAAGGTCCAAATCACAGACCTCAGAGATTTCCCAGTCCGACTCTATCTGAAGCTTCTTTTATATTTACACAGAGCTTAAATCAACAAGCGTTTGTTAAACGCCTGCTTAGCCGGTCACTGAGAAGACAGACAAAAAATGAAAATAACCCAGAAATGCTCCTGTCTGTCCAGCTGGGGAAGGAGCCACCGGGATGGGAAACTTAACCATGAAATGCATATACAAGTAAATACAGAGTAATTTGGAGTGTGGGAGAGCAAGGACGAACTCCTGGGCAAAGAAGGAAAGGCCAGTGTGTGAGATGTGGCATTTGATAGAAGCCATAATAGAAACAAGGGTGTTTCAGGAGCTGGAGGTGAGGGAGGAAGAGCTTTCTCTTTAAGTCCCTACCAACCCTAATATTATTCTAAGTAAAATGACTTCCTTTTGTTTGTATTGAAAACTTTCTCAGGCTCCATGGAGGATCTCTGTCCCAAGTTCACATGCTTGAAAGCATTTGTCCCCTTTCTATCCCACTCACAGAACTAAGGCCTTAGTCCCTGCCCCCCCCCCAGGCTCCATCCTTCCAGGCTGATATGTCTCTAACATTTTTAACTCTTTGAGGGCCAAAGGGCCCCAGGTGTCTGAGTCAGGACCCGGCCTAGGCCCAGACCTTGTTTGCATTTTTGGTTTCAAGGACTTTGCCATCTTAGCTGTTTAACTCCCTTTCCAGGCTGCCCCTGAGATCCAGTGCCTGGCAGGAGCCCTTCTAACCCAAGGCTTCCAGTTGTGAGAGCCCGCTTGTGCAGAGTTGGAGGGCTGGTGCAAACGACCAGTTTAGGGCTCAGTGTCCCAAATCCTGGTAACAAGCTCTGACTCCAACAACCATGACAGTCTAACAGCTGAGGGCACGTGGATGAGCCATTAGCCCCAGGAAGGAGATGGCTACCTCCATGGCACAAATTAAGGGTCCCCAGTCGGCCCTTCTGCCGCAAAACATCTTCCTCACCCATTAAGTAACTCCTTGGGGCTCTGGGAGACATTTGTATTTTGACTGAGTTATACATACTATAACCTGAGAAAGGGAACACATTATCTAGTTAACACATTAACAAGGATTAGTGCTTATTACATCTAGCTGAGAGTAGGGCTCCAGGGAAAGTAAGGGACCTGACATGTGCAGGAGAAAAGACTGGGAAAATGTAGGCAAGGACTCTAGGTATGGTTGGGTCACAGGGTCCTTGCAGTGGGGGGAGCCTCTGAAATGGTTCATAGGAGGTTTAGAGTTGGAACTCTTAAGAGTTCATTAATGTGCCCAAAATCACAAAGTTGGTGATGGAAGCAGGATTTGAATCCTGATGATCTTTTTCCAATCAAGAATTCATCTCATGAAACCATAAGAAAGTCTAAAAGATAGGAATGGGGGTAGGGAGAGAAGAGGAGAGAAAGGGGAAGGAGGGAAGAGAGAGAATGAGCAGTCATCCCTCAGTGAGGATTCTAGATCGGGGTCCTCAAACTACACCTGCGGGCCAGACGCGGCAGCTGAGGACCATTATCGCCCTCCCCCAGGGCTATGAAGTTTCTTTATTTAACGGCCGACAAAACAAAGTTTTTATTTTTACTATAGTCCGGCCCTCCAACAGTCTGAGGGGCAGTGAACTGGCCCCCTATTTAAAAAGTTTGATGACCCCTGTTTTAGATTGTCAGTCTGTCTGATGGAGAATCCCCTCCCCCTTCCTCATAAACTCCAGCCTGAGCTTCTGGGTGGGGTCCAGCCCTCCAAAGGAAAGGAAGGAAGAATGGGAATGTGCCAAACTCTCCATCAGGGAGAATCTTGCGGGGGAGCACGCAGGAAACCTGAGCAGGACCGACAAAGAGCCTTACCTCTCCATCCTCACCAGCTCGAGGGCACCTGGAAGAAGACAAAAAGGGTCAGGGAAAGGAATCCTGGGGGAAAGGGAAATGTGTGGAGAGCTCGGGGTGCCTTTGTAAACATATGTCAGGGAACAAAGATTAAAGACAACTCCTACCGTGATCATATTCTTCAGTCTTCCTTGTTTTAAAAGCAGGAAATATAAATCAAGGATTTATTTGTTGACCTAACAGGTGCTATCTTGATTACAGGCCCCTCCTAAACATTTATAACTTTCTGTGTTTTGCAAATATGTTTAAAATGCCCCATTTGCCAGTGGAAATCAAATCAGCCAATGTTTTGACCTGGAAACAGTTAAAACACAGTCCCTTAGAACTGAAGCACAAACCATAGATTTGCTGTTTTTCCTCTCTACAGGCATTAGCCACTTTCTGGTTTTTAACTTTAATTTACTCATCGTGCTTAAATCTGAAAAGACCAGTTACCAACAGATGACTTTTCCCATTCTTGGCTTGTCGATCAGATCAGATCTGGAAAGATGGTAGTGTTGAAGGGACAGCGGTGAGCATTCCCACTTTAGGAGGGAGCCCTGTGGAACAGCAGACCTCATCGGAGCTCCGTGAGCATAGGAACTATCTTTTGCTTTTCTTTTGCACCTCACTTCTTAGCAAGTGCCCAGAACATAGTAGACGCTTAAAAAAATGCTTGTTCACTCTCTCACACTCACTGACATTTCTACAGTTCTTTAAGATTTCCAAAGCACTTTTTATACAACTTGTGAGGCAGGTAGTACCAAAATAGTGTTATCAGCCTGAAATTTTAAAGGGGAAAACTGAGGCTCAGGGACATGCTGCGGACCATGCTGTTGATACATTTCAAAGCCAGGTCTCTCTAAATTTTAATCCCTTTGCCACACTATGTGACATCTCTGTCAGCTCCAAAGGGCTTTATTCTCTTTCTAGGAGAGATTTTTAGGGAAGCCCCCCTCTTCCCCCAGCTGGGACCAAGATCGTACTCTGTGACCTTTTTAAGAGCATCCAGAGGCAAGATGCCGAGGAGTTAAGCTATTCTCCCACCCCCTCCTGTGTTGATAAATTTGTTTTCCCTGAGTAACAGTCTTTCAGTTCCCTATTCTGGTCCTATAAAGAGAGCAGTGTTGTGGTTTGGAGTAGAAGGAATGGAAACCATCTATTCATCTGGAAAATAAGCCTCAGATTATGCAATGGAGCTGGCGGGGAACTGTCTTCTCCCTTACCCTTTTTCATTTTTTGCCTTCATGAAAATATCTTATGGAAGAGTATAACCCAAGAGCGGACGCTGCTTAATTACTTGGCAGTTTTAAGTCCCTTGTGGAATTGAAAGAGGGGAAGAAATGCTCTTAGCCGGGCCCCTCCCTCTCCTTCTCCTTTTCTAACCATCCCTAATGTGAAGCAATCTCTTTCCTGTCAGCAGCAAGAACCATCACTGAGGCTGCTTTGGTTTCAGAGAAACCAAAAAAGATCATTGAGGCAACAGCTGTGCAGTCTGTGGTCTTTGTCACTGGGGATAAATCCTATCGCAGGGTTCTGACTTAGCAAATGGCAGAGGCAGGAGCTTCCTTGGATGTAGGAGGGCCTTAGTCATCCCATCCCACTTAACCCATAGCTGTGTCCCCAAGATCTGAAGGAGAGAGAGAGTGAGACTCCAGGACCTGCCTTCTCCCACCTTCCTGGAAGGAGGACAATCTAAACCCAGAAGGAGCTTGTGCTTGTCTCACGGAGGGTATCTGGGGCTGAGGAGGGAGAGGAAGGGCAGAGAGTGAAGCTGCAGTGGGCTCTCATAACAATGTGGGGGTCACAAAAGTGTGATTTATTATGAGTAAATGTTTGATTTATAGACCTGTAGCTAGTCGGGGTCACATAAAGTTTCTTGGGTGAGTGGATCAAAGGGAACAGAGGAGAGAAAAGGCATCTGTCTTTGCAATGACTCTCTCCTTGCTTTTTGAGGATTTCCCTCAGGTAGACGGTAAACTCCACAAGGAAAGGGACAGAGTCTTAGCTCTCTGTATCCCTAAAAGCCCATTGCAAGGGCTGGGCTCTCTCACATCTTACTCTGAGACCTACTGATCGGCAGTAGCTAAATGCTTCTGGT
Source organism: Sarcophilus harrisii (assembly GCF_902635505.1). Taxonomy (NCBI): domain Eukaryota; kingdom Metazoa; phylum Chordata; class Mammalia; order Dasyuromorphia; family Dasyuridae; genus Sarcophilus; species Sarcophilus harrisii. The sequence continues at coordinate 614,582,504 of NC_045427.1, read as the reverse complement.
TTCTTCACTTAGGGTTTTAAGGAGCCGGTGTGGCCCTGGCCAGATTAAAGTAAGGCTGGACTGCGGAGAGAAAAGATGGTGTTGGGAAATAATAGGATGGGATTCCTAATACTGGAGACTGTCTTAGAATGTTAAAGCTGGAAAGAACCTGAGATGTCACCTAGTCCCACCCTTTTGTGATAAAAGTTGGGAAGTTGATTTCCAAGAGGGAAAAAATTACTTTCTCAAGAGTGCAAAGCTCTCTCTGTGAGAACGGCCAAAGCAACCTTCCTCTTATCTTATGTGAACACGTTAGTACAACAAGGCATTAAGAGCTGGCTGACCCCCGGGGCTGGGGACAGATGACCGAGGTCCAACTCCTGCCCCCAGCCCCCTGTCCGGGCTGCTTCTTGCTTTCCTTCTATGAGAAAGGAGCTCTTTCCCCATTTCCAGGAGAGCTGGGCCAGGGGCCAGAAAGCTTTCCCACTGCGATTCCTCACAGCTCCCAGAGAGATGGGGCCGGAGGTACTTACGCCTGTTGGAAGCCGCCTGCTGCTGTTTGTAGACCAAGAGGAGGATCAGGGGCAGACAGAGGATGCCCACAATGCAGGCTCCAGTGGCCAAGGCTGCCGCTGTGATATCTAAAAGGGGAAGAGAGATGTTGAAGAGGAGTCCTTCACATTGGGTCAGGGGGAAGGGTGTGAGACAAATGAGTTCTGCAAATCTGCCTTTCACTTCCCAAGGGCCGGACAGGAAGGCAAACAATTTGTCAAAAGCACACAGCAATGGTGGCCGCAGGGAGTGAGTGCTGTCAGAGCTTGCGGGTCCCTCGGAACTTTTCCTTCTCAGGGAGTGCCCAGGGCTTGGAAGCTAAGGGACTAGGGAGCCTTCTTTATGGAGAGGTGGGTACAGAGTCCCTTCTCCAGGGCCTGTGCTGCTGTCTGAGGCGGTTCCGAGTTTTCCCTTCTGAACTTTCCAATACCTTAGACCTTTTCTCTCCCTGTCCTCTGCAGTCCAGAATTAACGGCTGCCTCGCTGTTTCTCAGATGTGGCAAAGGCATTTTAACAGATATCTCCCTGTTCCTGAATTTCCTCCCTCCTGCTCCCCATCTCTGCTGCCCCGGCTTTGCTGGAGTCTCAGACAACGTCTAGCTTCTGGGAGAATTCTCTCCTGACCCTCCTTCCTGCTGGCACCTTCCCTTTGTTACTCATCTCCCATTTAGCCTGAACACATCACATTGTACAAAGTGGTGGGGACAGCCAGATGGCCCCGGGGTGGGTGCCAAGTCAGGAGTCGGGCAAGCCCGAGTTCCAGTGCAGCCTCAGACGCTTACCAGCTTGGTGACCAAGTCACTTACTGTTTACCTCCATTTTCTCAACCCTCTGAGAAGGAAAAGTCAAACTACTCCAGTATCTTTGCCAAGAAAACTCCACATGGGATCACAAAGAATCAGACATGACTAAAACAGTGGTTGACATGGTTTCTCCCCCTTTGGACTGTGACGACCGATTTTTGACTTTCTCTCCCCGGGACCTTGCACAGTGCCGGGCACACAGTAGGAGCTTAATAATTGCTTGTTGGTGTGAAGTTCCAGCCAGGTTACCCAAAGGCAGTCACTTAACCCCCTGTTCTGGTAAATGCTTGTCTGGTAAATAACTCATCAGAAAAATTTCCTTTTTAAGCTCCACTGTCACCACTTTCTTGAGTCTAAAAAAGTGCACAGAACAGTAAGTCAAACCAAGATTTGAGGTTTGCTGATTTCTGAGGTGTCAGTGCTCATACCAAACATTTAAAAAATGGAGCTCAGGAGAGCTCCAGGACAACCCCTGTCTATGGACCTCACTTTCCTCATCTGTAAAACAAATGGGTTGGACTTTCTAATGTCTAAAATCTCTTCTGTTTCCTATGATGCATTCAGAACTAGCCCATGCCCCCAGGAAGGGAAGAGACCTGAGCTCTCAAAGTTAAGATAGCGGATGACCGACCTGCTACAGCTTTGATCTGCCTGGCTTTGATCTCTGGGGAAATGTTCATTTACCAGGAAAGGTAGAGCCGGCTTCCTATACAAACCTGAGCCGACAGCAGTCGCTTCTCGAGCAGCCCCAGCTCCCTCCTCAGAGAGTCCTTCCCTCGGTGGGTGCCGAGCCTCTGAAAGGACTCTTCTCCCCAATTTTCCCTTTCCACTCCAGCATGGTAACCAAGGTGAGGCTGGTGGAGGAGAGAGAGCATCCCACCCAAAAAATCAGGAACCAAAACACAAGCCCAGGAGACACGATTGGACACCGTGCTCCTTCCCGTCTGGGAGCTCCTCAGCTAATTTTAACCCCCCAATGTGCTGATTCCAAAAGCTAGCAGTTAGCCCACCATCCCTCCTAACCACAACCAGCTTTAATTCAGTTTCTTCCTCAGCCTCTGTCCATGCCCTGAGCAGCATCTGAGTCTGGCCTCCAGTGAGAACAGAAATAGAGACTCTCAGGGTCTTCTAGACCCTAAAGTTGGAAGAGATGGGACTCTAGAAGCATCAAGTCCAACCATCCCATTTTGCAGATGAGCAAAATGAGGCACAGGGCAGTTAAGTGTATAGGCTCACATGGTTAATACAGGCCTTTCTGACTCCAAATCCATTGCCAGATGTCCTGTCCCCTACATTGCACTGGAAATAACTTGAGCTGCCATCCCATCTGACTGCTACCCAAGAAAAGAATTAACCCTACAAATATACAGAAACAGCATTTCAGCAAAAAGAATTTCAGCTGAACTGCTGCCATTATGCCAATAATTAGCAAAAACAGAAGCATAGAATCATCTACTTAAGAGTCCAGTTTTCAGGCTCTTTTTTCAATTCTTTGTTTTTTGTTGTTGTTGTTCTTGTTCTTGTTCTTTTTTTAATTTTTCAAAATATTTTTATTTTAAGCCTTGACTTCCAAATTCTATCCTTCTCTCTCCCCGAGATGGTAAGCAATAAGATATAGGTTTTTATGAATGCAATCGTGTAAAAGATTTCCACATTATTCGTGTATTTTTAAACTACCCATCATGTACCCTTGGGAAAGGTATTTATTCAGTCTGCACATTTCCTCATCCATAAAATATGATCTCAGTTTCCTCATCTGTGAAATGGAACTGAATTAGATACATTTTTCTTACTAAAGCATATCCCTTAGAAATCTCCACCAGAAAGTCCTTTGCCTTTATTAGTTACAACATATCGTTGAAAGTAAAACATTCTGCAATTCTGACCTCACCAACTCACACTCTTTGATTAATGCCCTCTGGGGAAGTTAAATGGTGACTCCAATTGACTGGCAGGAGGGGCAGAGAAAGGTGTGTGCATCCCTCCAATCAGAGGGTTTCTCGATGATTTTAAAGGAATGAATGAGAGCTGAATGTGTTTTATAACAAGTATCCAAGAGACTTTCTCCTTCCAAAGTGAGTCAGCTTTAGCTCATCCTGAGGAGGTAATCCCCAGTGGGGTGGAGAAGGGAGGGTGAGGAGGAAGGAGCAGCTGCCCACCCCTATCAAGGATCTGAGCCAGACCATCAGAACTGCAGGGCATTCTGGGAAGGACTGGACCGAAGGTAGTCGGGTCACTGCTCTAAGGGCTTCTAAGGTCCCCCCACTCTGCAGGAAGTGAGGAGAGAAAACCTGACAGGACAGGAAGAATGAAGGATGCCAGATTCCCTAGAAAAGGGGTTCTTAACCTTTTTCATCACAGATCCCCTTGAGCAATTTGGTAAAACACGTGGATTCCTTCTCAAAATGACATTTTTAAAATACACAAAATGTGTAGGATTACAAAGGAAATCAATTTTGTGGAAACACAGTTTCCAGAATATTTTTTTAAGTGTCATTCTTTCTCAATGCGTAGGGGTGAGGGGAAGTGAATTTAGAACTTAAATTAACTTCAGAAATTAAGAACAGGCTCAGAAGCATCCCTCAGAGAGAGGCACTTGGGATGAGTGGACAACCCAAAACAACCCCATCCTCCAAAAGAGCTTTCTGTGCTTTGGGTGTGGCAGGCTCCACCCCACCCCTTTGGGTGATTTTGAAATAATCCTTCTGCAAGGAAGAGACAGTTTCAAAAGCATTTCCTCCTGTGGGGAAAAACAGAAGAGAGGCTGTTGACAAGAACGGGCCTCGGCCTCTAATCTAGTTGCTTTGTGCAAGTCCCCACCCCAGGCAAGGAAGAAGAACCCTGAAGCAATGAATGGATGGGAGACAATGATGATAAAATATCATTGGAGGCTGGTACAATATCATCTCATTTAACCTTCACAAAGTGTATGAAACCCTGTAGGGTCACAGGATTGTAGATCACCCACTTACAGATGAAGGGACCTTGAAGGCCAACTCATCTAACCCTGTCATTACTTGAATGATAAGGAAGTATGTGACAGAGCTGGCGGCTGATCCCTGGCACTTGCCTCCAAGGTTCTCGCCTCTGCAACATGGGTTAGTCTTATCCCCATTTTACAGATGAGAAAATGAGGTTGTCCAAGGCCAGTCAATCATCTGAAGCAGGACGGCCATGCTGAAGATGATGTGAAGGTGATTTAGGCTTGATTTTCATACTCCACAAAAATATATAAAAAGTATATAAAAATAAAATATAAAAAGATAAAGATAAAAATATAGAGGTTTCAGGTTGGAGATAAGAGGGAAATTTTTACTGTGCAGACAGGAACAGATTATCAAATATAGTTGTATTTGGAGAAACTCTCAAACTTGTGTTTGGAGACACACAAAAGAAGTCTTCACCCTTATTATTCTGGAAGAGATGCCGCTGACCAAGGATTGGGATCACAGGCCTGTTACCATGACAACTATCCCGCCATCCTTGGGAGCAGATGACATCTTGTTGGTTTTGACAACCAGTCAGATCTTAAAAATTCTGAAATAGTCTATGTGCTTTAGACATAAGGGGAATGGATAAGCTGGGCCACAAGACCTATCAAGCAATGATACGCCTTTATCTTACTACCTTTCTTACAACTAGCCCTTCCCTGTAAGGGAAGGAGACCCACAAAAGCATTCCCATTTCTCAGATGGGGAAATTGCCACACATGAAGAGGAAGTGAGTTGACCAAAACCACATACCAAACCCAACCACAAAACCAAACCTTGATGGTTTTTATTTATTTGCTTAAAGATCCTTGCTCCTACTGAGAGAATCCAAGTGATAATATTTCTGAACTCATCTGGGTGGCTCACTGGATAGTTCTGGATTTAGATGCAGGACTAGCTCAGATACATACCACCATCCTGGGCAAGATGACTAATTCTCCTGTGCCTTAGTTTCCTTTTCTGTAAAATGGGAATAAATAAGAGCCCTTATATCTCAGGATTGGTGGGAAGATGAAAAGAGAAAATCTAGGTAAAGTATTTTGTAAACCTTAAAGTGCTGTAAAATGTCAGTTATTATTATTATCATGACGTCTCTCCGAGGGACGTAAGTCCCCAGAAAAGAACTGAGAGGACCCTCCAGAGGTCCTTTAATCCTATCCCCAGCCACAAATCAATCTTTGCCTGAACTCCTTCTGACACGTCTCCATGGCCTCATACAGAAAGAGAGAGTTCTGTTCTTTTACTGAGACAAGGCTCGTTACCAGTTGAAAATGTCTCACAGGGCAGAGAATCTAGGAGGTGAAGTCCACATTTAACTGAGAAGAATGACAGTTTCCAGAAGGGAAGGGCAGGGGTCTTGCCACGAAAACAAGACTCCCAACCACTTGCTCCATGTCCTCTCTGTGCTGTTGGTTATTCTGATGCTGTAGGGATTTTTTTTTTTAAATTTGTAAACTTCCTGAGTAATCTCTCTTCTAGGGCAAAGTCAAAAAGAACCACCCATCCTTTTGTGCTTGTTTCTAGTTCTTCCAGTCCCTTCCCTTTGGGGATCACTCAGTACTATCCCCAAGGCCTCCCAAACCAGCCAGCTCACTTTGCAAGAAGCAGGGTGTTGTTTTGGAGGAAAGCATATTTTGAGTGTGATGATCTGGCTTCCAGGCCCAGCCCTGACACTAATGAGCTTAATGACCTTGGATAACTTCCCAAATTCCCTATCCATCAAGTAAGGGCTTGGGCTGGATAAAATGTAAAATCCCTCCCTAGTTTTCACATTCTCTAAAGCTCCGAGGGAAGGAGGAGGGTGGAAGAGGGAGGATAAGCGGTGAGACTGAAGCAGGGAAAGTGCCAGGGTTGGATTCATGTGAACTGGGAACTTCACATCTCACAAAGAGCCTTCCTCCTCCTACCTTAATCACCAGAGGGTGGGCCAGCACAGCCCTCCTCCTGCACGCAGGAAGCCCCCCCTCCAATTGGTGGAGAAACCCCAGGGTCCTTGGCTCCCTCAAAATTCAGGAGGGGCAGCTATGTCCTCCTGGGCTTGTTCCTGCTCCAAAATCCCATAATTCTTTAAATTCAGAAAGTTTCTAACACTAGGAATAATTTCTCAAACCAAGAGGGCTGAGAGCTTCAGACAGAGGCTTGCTGAGAACAGTATCAGTGAGCTTGGGACACAACCCTCGCCAGAATCTTGTCTTGAGCGACAGTGGGGTGGTCCTTTTCCCTGTTCACTGCTTTCCTCCGGGGACGTGGCCTTAGAGAAGCCAAGCATCCCCTTCCCCCGAGGAAAGTCACCAACCAAAATTAGGACAGGAAGGGCAATGGGATTGGGCGGGTGAAAGGGAATGACAGTTGGTCTGAAGGCCAAGGGGTGGACGGCTCTGGCCCAAGGTGCCCAAGGACAGATGTCATTGATACCCTCAGGCCAGATGAAATGGGAGATGGTCAGGACAGGGAGGAAGCTGCCTTCTCTAAGCAGAATGGAAGGGCTGTGGCTCACCCTGGGGCCCCTTCCCTTTTCTTCTCTGAGGCCCAATAAGCTTTCCTCCCAGGAAGCTCTGGAAGCAGATGAGCTGCTCTGAGGCAGGGAGTGCAGGAGAGGCTGAACTTCTGTCCCTGTGTCCAGGATCGGGGTGAGGGCCCAGGGGGAGGGATGGGTGACCCAGCCAGAATTCAGGCGTGGGGCGGAACTCAGATGGAGGTAACTGTTCACCTTAATTTCATGCTTTTTCCATCACCAAAGGGAGCACAAATCCCAACAAAATAATTTCTAAATCCGCTTTCCGTACTTTCCAAACTTTCCTGTTTTAAATTAAAAGGGGAACCTCCCTTGGTCCATTTTTAAGAAAGGAAATTCGGCGGGGCGGTAAATGGGGGGTCAGTGGGTTTGAGGAATTCCCGTTTTTAAATTTAAAAGCTTTAAAAGGTCCTCTTTGGTTAACTAATAAGGATGCTTTCACTTGGGGAAGGGAAGGAGGAAATTGGAACGAGGGCTTGGGGCAGGGGGGCGGGTAGGAGTAAAAAGTTTGGCCTTTTAAAAAGGATGAAACAAGAGAAGAAGGGAAAGGACCTTAAATTCACTTTCCCGGAGGGGGCTGGGGTCAGGAGAAAGGGGGTTTGGGCCTTTTAAAAAAAAGGAACGAGAAGAAAAGCCCTTCCCTTTCCTGGTGGGGTGGGGGCAATCATTTGAAAGGCCCGGGAAGGAAGAACGTGGGTCGTCCCCCCGCCGGTGTGGGTAGGCCCATCCCCACTCCACATCCCAGGGACCCAAATTCTGGGTAATATTCCCCAAAGACCCCTGAATGTCAGCCCTTTCCTTTCTCTCCTTTCCCCTCGTTTTTTCTCCCTTTTGCTTTTCTCCCTGTGTGTCTTCTTTCTCTCTCTCTGTCTCTTCTCTGTCTTCCTCTTCTCTCTCTTGTCTTTCTCTCTCTGTTGTCCTCTCTTGTCTCTCTCTTCTCTTCTCTTCTCTCCTCTGTCTCTTTCTTCTTCTTTCTCTCTCTTCTGTCTCTCTCTTTCCCTCCTGTCTCTGTCTCTCTTCTCTCTTTCCCCTTCTCTCTCTTCTCTCTATCTCCTCTCTCTTTCTTCCCTCTCTCTCTTCTCTTCTCTATCTCTCTTTCTTTCTCTCTATCTTCTCTCTCTTCTCTATCTCTCTTCTTCTCTCTTCTCTCTCTCCTATCTCTTCTCTATCTTTCTCTTCTCTTCCTCTTCTATCTCCTTCTCTCTCTCTTTCTCTCTCTCTCTCTCTCTCTTCTCTCTTCTCTTCTCTCTCTTCTTCTTCTCTTCTCTCTTTTCTTTCTCTTCTCTCTATCTCTTCTCTATCTCTCTTTCTCTTTCCTTCTTCCCTGTCTCTCTTCTCTCTCTCTCTCTCTCTTCTCTCTTCTCTTCTATTCTCTTCTGTCTCTTCTCTCTATCTCTTCTCTCTTCTCTTCTCTTTTCTCTCTCTTCTTCTCTCTCTCTGTCTCTCTTCTCTCTCTTCTCTCTCTATCTCTTCCTTTTTTTTTCTGTCTTCTCTCCTCCACTTCTCCCCCCCCCGGAAGGCAATTCCCCCAACCCATTTCCCCGACACAGCGGAACCCCCAAACCCGCCCCCCTGCTGTCCCAAACCCCAAACCTCCCCGCCCCCCCCGGGCCCAACCGCAAACTCACCCCCTCACCCCCTCCGCAAACTCCCGTCTGCTCCAATGCGGTTTTATCCATCACCAAACGCGCCAAAACCCCGTCGCCCCATCCGGGAAACCCGTCGGTCCTATTCCCGAAACCCCTCCACCCCCAACCGGCCGCCACCCCTCCTTGGCAAGCGGGTACCCCCGTAAGGAACCTCCCGCTCCAAACTTGCGAATGCCCCTTCCCAAACGCACGCTTCCCGCCCCGCCCCCTCTTGAAAAAGGAAATCTGGCGGTCCGACACCCGGCCCAAACCGGCCGGTGACTTCTCCCGCCGGGAACCCAAACGGGGAAAGGGGCGGCGACCTTAGGGGCGCCCCTGAAGGGGGAAAGCCATTACTCCGCTGGCTCCGCGGGCCATGCGGGGACCCCCAAACCACCCCCCTTCCCCCCCTAACCCGGGTAGACCGGCCCCTGGAAAGGGGCGCAGTGTCCGCTGGCTCCCGGCGGCTGCGGGGCCCCCTGACCCGCCCGGGCCCCCCCTGCCCCGCCTAACCGGGGGTGGCAGCCCCTGGAGGGAGGCCGCTTGCTCCGCGGGCTCCGGCCGGTCCGGGGACCGCCCACCCCCCCCTTCCCCCCCTCCCGGGGTGGGCCAGGCCCCCCGGGGAAGGGGGCGCGAGGGCTCACGTGGCTCCCACGGGCCCTGCGCGGGGACCCCCGAGCCCGCCCCAGGCCCGCCCCTGGCCCGCCCCAACGGGGTGGGGCCGCGGGGCCTGGAAAAACCTCGGGCGTCAGACCTGGGGTTCCATGGACCACGGTCCCCCATCCCCCCTCGGGCGCCGGGGCGGCCTTGGGTGAGCTTCCAGGCGCTGCGGAGACAGAGGGAGGTGCCCGTCCGTCACTTAGGGAGCCCCGGCCACGGCCAGGACGCGCCCTCGAGCTCCCGCCCTCCCGGGGAGGAGCGGGCCCTGCGTGTCCGTGCCGGGGCCCCAGCGCGAGATGGGGCAGGGGAGGCCAAGGAGGGAGGGCTTTGGCCTGAGCCATAAAGCCGGAGCTTGCTGGCCGTGCGGCCCTTAGCCCCGAAAGCCCCGGCTAAGCCTGGGGAGGGCCCTTGCTGAGGCCCAAGCCGCGGCTGCTCCCCAAGAGCGCGGCCAACCCACGGGACGACAGCCTCCGTCAGCGGGGGCGGGGTGTCCTCGCCCGGAAGAGCCTAGAGGCTGCGGCGGGCGCCCCCGGGAGCGGCAGATAAGGAGTCTCCGTCTTCCTCCCCCACCCGCTCCCGGCGTCAAGGCCAGATCTGACCAACTGGGTCAGGCGGAGGGTCTAACGCGGGAGCTGCGGAGAGACTTCAGAGGGTTCCTGGCTCAGATTGAAACCCACGCCTTTATTTCCACGGACATTTAGCAGAGATTTGTTGTCCCCTTGGATCGTGATTTTTTAAACCCATTCTGAGAAGGGTCCAGAGGTTTTACCAGACACTGCCAGAAGGGTCCGGGGCTAAAAAGGGGCTTACGGCACTTGTTGATTCAGTTCGACAAGCATTTATTAAGCACTTGCTGTGTACCTGTCCCCATGCTGCCATCAAGGAGTTTATATTCTTCTGACCAAACAAACATGGGGAGAAAACTATCCCTTCTGCTGAGGAGGAGCAAGGGCCTGGCCTTTGATGAGCAAGCACTGAGAGCAAGGCTCACCACTGAACCACAGCCCCAGCTTGGCCACATGAAGCCAAAAGGGGCTGTTCCCAAACACCACCCCACACACACACTCACTCCCCAACTCTACACACTCCACCTCACCCCCCACGCCCTCTCACACATACTCTCCACCGCCCTCCATACACACACACTCTCACATGCCCCACGTCTCCACACTCACCCCTCCAGCACTCACACTCCCCCAGCGTTCACCTCCCACCCTTATACTCCCCCACACACACTCTCCCATTCCCTCCCCCTCCACAATTCTACACACCCCTCCACACCACACACATCCCCCTCATAACACATTCTTACACACTCACACGCTCATTCTCACACACACACGCACATTCTCACACACATACACACACGCACACTCACACACACACTGTTGCAGTGATGGATTTGTACGTCCCCTCAGCCCACCCTCCCAGGCCTGGGACTGGACCTTTTACAAGCCGGCACACTCAAATACCCATCCACTATCCCTGAATGAAAAACCTCAGGAAAACTGGTTCCTCCCAAGAGAAATTGAAAGTGGAGGCTGTTGCCAGGCTGAATTATCTTCCCACACAGCTGCCAAAGCCAACTGCCAACTGGGCAGCGTAGGAGGGTCACCCGTGGGCTCCTCCACCAGAACACCAGGGGCCGGGTCCGCCGGCCCCTTACGAGTTCGGGGGGGAAGTGGAAGGCGGCAGTGGGGGCAGAGCGGGCAGTCCTTGCTGGCATCCCAGCCCAGCTCCCAGCTAGGTGTATAACCATCCCTGTGGGCCTTGGGGCTCTGCGCATCCTCGGGCCTCTGGGAAGACTGAGGAAATGCCAGTTTTATTTCCTTTGGACACGTCCCGGACCCACAGGCCTGGTAGGGTTTTCCAACAAGTCAGTGTGCTGATCTTTGTCCAGTGCCCACTAGATCCGGGGCCCTGAGTGGGCAAGATTCTAATTCTCCAGGATACCCAGACCCAGCTCTTCCTCAGACAAGTCATTTAGTCTGTCTAAACCCCACCTTCTTAATCTAGGAAACGGAAGAATACCCACCCTGTCCCTCCCAAGCTGTTGTGAGGCTGCCAATTTGTATACTTCAAAGTGCTCTAATAATAATATATTAATAAAGTTTCCAAAGCGTTTTTCTCTCAGCATCCCTTGAGGGAGATAATGAGGGCACTATTATCCCTGTTTAAATAGATGAGGAAACTGAGGCTTGGGAGTAGGGGCCACTTGCAGGGGACCCCCCGACCAGTTATGTGCCAGGGCCAGGGAAACCTCCTCATTCTAGGGCTAGCTCGCCATCCCACAGACATCACTTCTCATCCCAAGAGAGGCAAGGATTGGTGGGAAGAGCTTGGGGAAATCCGAGCAGTCTCTTTTGGATGGAGGTGGGAAGGGGTCCATGATGGGCCGGGCTGGTCGGGGAAGCCTATCTTGATGTTCCCCCCTCCCCTTTCAGGATTCAGCTTCCCCCTCATATAGCAGGGTCCCCAAAGGACAGAATTAAATTAAGCTCTGCTCAATTGTACGAAAATACCTGCTCCTTCCGAGACCCTGCCTCCAGCTCTGTGGATTCAGAGCCTCCTTCACCTGGGACATCTCTAAGGCAGCTGCCATCTCCCTAGTCTGTGGTTTCCTGAGATTGCAGGGAGCCCCACTAAGCGAGCTCTGGGGGAGGCACTATTTGGGCAAGAAGACCCAGACTTGGCTCTTGCCCCCAGTAGCTTCAACCTAGCTCATCTTTGTCTGGTGCCCACTTAGTACAGGGTCCTGCATTGAACTAGTTGGTGAGTAGGAGAGGGAAGGAGGAATATAGATAAGGTTCTCTGTCCTGTGTCACTGAATACTCGCAGGATTCAGAACAATCCCCCATCATCCCCTACAAATCCCCCCATTTTCTGATCTCAAGACTCTGAACAGTCAAAAGTAGCTTATTTAAATTATATTAAGTAAAACTTGTTTAGGAGTCTGAAGCAACTTGGGAGATGATCTTCCCCAAGTTTATCTAAGACCTAGAAGCAAGATAATGGCAGAACTGGGACAGAATCTGGGTCTTCCCCTTCCTAGCTCCCTACAACACACATGTCTCTACCTAATAACTTAAATTTACCCACAACCTAATTCATACTTTCAGGCTCATAACTTAATTAAGCTCATGATCTTTGTGACAAGTTTGTACTGGTAGGTGGTATAAGTATTGTTATCCCCATTTTATGGAGGTAGAAATTGAGACTCAAACTGATGATGATGATGACAGCTAGAATTTTTATAACATTTACTATGTTCCAGGCACTGTGTGAAACTAATTACAAATACTACACTTATCTCTACAACAACTTAGGAAGATAGCTATTATGATTATCCCATCTTACAGTTGAGAAAACTGAGGCAAAAATTAGTTTTAAAGTTAATTGCCCCAAGATAAGCATCTATTCCAAATAAACTAAGCCCCAGAAAGATGAAATTGCTTCCTCTAGCTTTCCAGAAACCAATGCATTTTATTTTTGCTGAGGCAGTTAGGGTTAAGTGACTTGCCCAGGGTCACACAGCTAAGAAGTGTTAAGTGTCTGAGATCATATTTGAACTCAGGGCCTCCTGACTTCAGGGCTGGTGCTCTATCCACTCACCACCTAATGCATTTTTAACTGAGTTGAAAAGACTCTATGTTGTCTGGGACACAGAGACCCATTAGCCGATATTTTCATCTGACTGACTCGTCTGCGCCTCCTGTGACCCAGCAGGACATAAGTACCTGAGGGGAGAGAGGTACAGGACTCCGTTTTGGATAAGAATGGGGAAGGGAAAGTCAGAAACATCACTGAAGTTCTAGGGGGATTCAGAGGAAGGGACGGACCCAAGGAGTCAGGGAATAGCATCTGAATCAACATGTGAAGGTCCCAGGCAGGATCAGTTCTTGTACCTCCATCCAAACCCCAACTTGATGCTATTAAGGGGAGGGTCACAAGCCAGCCCCGCCTTCTCCCTGAACCCAGGGATGCTCTTGTGGTCGATGGAACAGCAACAAGCTCTGCTCAAAGGGCCTGAAGAAGAGCAAAGATGGCGGAAGGCAAGCAGAGAAGGTCAGAAGAGTGGCAGCTGCCTTAGAGATGTCCCAGGTGAGGGAGGCTTTGAATCCACAGAGCTGGAGGCAGGGTCTCGGAAGGAGCAGGTATTTTCGTACAATTGAGCAGAGCTTAATTTAATTCTGTCCTTTGGGGACCCTGCTATATGAGGGGGAAGCTGAATCCTGAAAGGGGAGGGGGGGAACATCAAGATAGGCTTCCCCAACCAGCCCGGCCCATCATGGACCCCCTCCCACCTCCATCCAAAAGAGACTGCTCGGATTTCCCCAAGCTCTTCCCACCAATCCTTGCCTCTCTTGGGGTGAGAAGTGACGTCTGTGGGATGGTGAACTAGCCCTAGAATGAGGAGGTTTCCCTGGCCCTGGTTCAGAGTGCTAGGGAATGGAAGGAACAGGAAGGCAAGAGAAGGGCCCCAGATCATTCAGAGCTAATGGGGGCAAGAGGGTTGAATTCTGGTGACGTCCCTTTCCAGGCCTTTTCCGGGCCAGACAAAAATCAGTCCAGCTGCCAGGCCCACCCACCTTTTGGACTTGTGCCTGTGTTTTTCCCTTCTTTTTTTGTCTTTGCTCTTCTCCCCCCAAAGTTCCAGAGAGGAATTTTGCCCAGGAAATGTTTCTCACTGACACTGTCTCCCCCTGTGAGACTGTAAGCTCCTTGAAGGCAGGGACCATTATTGTTTGCCTTTCCTTATATTCTCAGCATCGAGCACAGGGCCTGACACATGACTAATAAATGCATAGCTGGACCCCCAGAACCCCTTCTCCCGCAGCTAACCAAGCAGCAGGTAGCAGGAACAGTCCTCAAATTCAGGTCGTACTCCAGCAGGCCCCAGGGTAACTGCAGAGCATGCCCCATGGAAGGGGGCCCAGGGATCTGATGAAACTGGGAACCACCATCTCCTGCTTGGGGGTGGGGGGGGATTTGGCAGATCCAGGAGGGAGCAATTAAGCCCAAGAACCTGGGACTGGAGAAGGAAGGAGCATTCAGCCCAGCCCCTCCCTCGCTCACATCCCCACCCCCAGCCCCGGTCCTCCACTAGACCTCTCTCTTCCCTTTTCTGAGAAAGAAGAAGAAAAGCCAGGAATTTGGGTTTGTGGAGCTGGGGGTTGGGGGCCAGGGTAGAAGGGGGCAGGGCCGGGGTGCTGGGAGTAGGGGGAGCGAGGGGAAGGTAGGAAGAAGGAGTAGAGCTATGTGAGATTTCCATCTTACTGAGAAGGAAGCTGTTAGGACACTCTCAGGGTCAGGCTCCCACCTTGAGCCGTCACCAGGAAGACCAGCAGACTTCAGGCTCTGGCCCTGAGTTGACAGAAAGTTCCCTTTGATTGGTTTGTTTCACCCCACGAGCATTTTAAGCTTGAGTCCAAGGCCACCAAATGGTCTGTTCTTTGCAGGGACTCCAAGGGTCCAGGACACACAGTTAAACAAGAATCGGATCCCGGATTCAAACCCGGATCTCCCAACTCTGTGGAGAAAACCCTTTTAAAGGCATTGGAGTAGTAACTTAGAGACCAGGACCTGTGCCCACAGAGCCGAGTTCAAATCAGCCTCAGATATTTTGATCAGCAGGACACATCAGCAGGAAAATCAGAATAATGACAGTACCACAGCTCCCCGTTGTCACCTCGTAAATGTTAACTCTTCTTATTATTCTCTTTTCCACATTCCAAGCTAAATCTTTTTTGTTGTACTATGTTGTGGAAAAGCTTGTTTTATTCCATAATTTTTTTTAAAAAGACAGCATGGAATCGGGGATAGAGTCGATAACCTGGGAGTCAGAAAGACCTGGAGGCAAGAACTGCCTCCCTCAGTTACTAGCCGTGAGACTCTGAACGAGAAATAATCTCTTTAAGCCTCAGTTTCCTCATCTGTAAAAAGGAGAAAAATTAGACTAAATAATCCCTAAAAGTCCTAGTCCTATATATAGACCTATCTGCCTGTGTGTGTGTAAAACAGCAGAGCTGGAAGTACCATTAGCTGGCTGGAGGATGTGTTTTCCTATTGTTGGTAGCAGCAGGCCCATCATTCCCTGTGCACCTGGGACATTGTTGTGAGTCCTGGGGGGAGGGGAGGGGAAAAAGTGAAGTCGGGCTCCAGCTTTAGGAGGAAGCACATGGGGAAGAGAGGAGTCCGTGTGTTCACAGATGCCAGGCTCAAAGCTCCCCAGGCCAGGGAATGAGCCTCAGGAGCCATCGGCCAGAGGGCCCCATGTGCAGAATGTGCATCCCGAGAATGGGAGGAGAGCCCCTCCCTCCCTCCTTCTGGGAAAGGAAAGCAGATGGAATCCATAGGAAGCTGCTGCCTCCCTCCTCCCTCCCCAGCTTCCTCCGCCTCCCCCCTCTGCTGGACAGAGTGACCTTCCATTGGCCCGAGCTTGGGTACCTCGGCACTTGGCTCTCTGTGGCCCGTTAGAGCACCGGGGCCGGGTCCACAGGCCCAGCTTACGGCTGTGAGATGCTTTTGGTTTTGCCTCTTTCAGGAAAGGGACCTTGGGCAGGTCCCCAGGAGACAGTGTTTGAGAAGTATAGTTCCTTTCTCCTAGGCAGCAACCTGGGCTCGTACTTAACAGCCACAGCAGTCAGAAGCTGGCGTCCGCCACTGGTCAGGGGCCTGGGACACAGGGGCCTGGGACGCGGTCAGGGGCCTGGGACGCGGTCAGGGGCCTGGGACATGATCAGGGGCCTGGGACACGGTCAGGGGCCTGGGACGCGGTCAGGGAACTGCCCCTGGCCTCTAGGAGAAGCTCCCTTCAGCCCTCCATGCCCCCGTGTCCCGTCCCTACCTGGCCCAGGGACCCAAGCACCTCCCCAGGAGATGGGCAAGAGGGTGACCGGCTCTGCCATTTCCCTCTACGGCTCCAAAGAGTTCTCTTCCCTTTTGAGAGGAAGGGGCCAAGAGTATCTCCTTCGAATAGCGCGCCTCCTCCCATTATCCACTTTATGCTACTGAGAGGAGGGGGCTCTGGTACAATGGAAAGGAAATTGTGGTCCCAGAAGCCCAGCTCAGGAGAGAGGGAGGGAAGGACTTGGAGACCAGGATGTGTTTAGAGACCAGGATCTGTGCCCAAAGAGCTGAGTTCAAATCAGCCTCAGATATTTTGATCTCTGGATACTCTGGGCACATCAGCAGGAAAATAATGACAGTAGCCCCCCTCTCACTCCCCGAGAAGAGGATAAAGGCAAAGGTGTCAGGAGTCCCACAAATCTAAAATCTGACAGAGGCAGGGTGGGGAAGGTCAGCCTTGAGCCAGTCGGGAAGCCGTGAATCTCACCCCTGGCCCATGACCTGGGCCAGTGCCTTCACCACTCCCTGGTCCAGGAGCAGGTGAGAGACCGCGGTTGCTGGGAGACGAGTCCCCGCCTGGAGAGTTCCCTTTTCTGCTGCAATCGTAGTTCTAGTAAAATGTCTTGATGTCTCTCTCAGGCCATCCCTCCAGTACCTCTCCTGACAGCTGAAAATCTGAGGGGTTAAGAGCACTGACCTCTGAAATGCCCCACTGCTGGGCTGCTGGTCTCAAAGGGCCTGGATTGGGCCTTCCCTGGAGCCCAGCAGCTCTGGGAGGGCCAAGGACAAAGGGAATCTCAGATGTGTTTATTGATACCTGCTCCAACAGGAAGGGCCCCATTCACATCAGGGGCCCTGAGGGAGACAGGGAAAGGGAAGCCTGAACTCTATTGAAGGAAGCTGCACTTCCAACACCTTGGAAAAGGCTCCGTGGGATTCTGGACTGCAGGGCCTCCCTACAAGGGCCTCCCCGGGAAATAGCCTGAGCCTGCCCCTGTTTCCCAAATCCCTGGCTCCCGCCTCCACAGCCACAAGGAAGCTCAGCCAGGGACAGTTCCAACGTCCCCACCCATACACCAGTCACTCACTATGGGAAGAGCAGATAAATGGACGCATGCCCAGGCCAGGGACACATAAGCAGCCAAGGTTCCCTGACCCCAAGGAAGAGCTCAGTCCCCTCTTTCTCTCCGCTTCCTCCCTCACCCCCAACTGTGGCCTGACTGAGCCCCGGATGGCCGGGGAGGGTCCCTCCGCCTAGCACAGCGATTGTTTATTCTTCCTTCTTGCTTTGGATGGATCTCTGGCAATCGGAAAACCCCAGGCCATCACAGCTCAGAAAAACACTCACAGTCCTGCTCGGGAGGGAGCCGCTGGGATGGAAATTATAGGATCCCCTGCCAGCCCTACTCCCTCAGGGAAAGGTAGGGCTCTCTGGGGCTGGGAAGGGCATCAGACACTGAGGGTATCCAGGTCCCTCCTCCCCACAGCACTGCCAGGTAACCGAAGGTACAATGAGACCACCCCAAAATGGTGTGACTGAGTTTGCCACCAGATAACACAAGGAGAAGTCCAAATGGCCTTCTCCTCCCACTCATTTTTCCCTGCTGCCTTCCTCCCTTCACCCAACACCCTGAACCAAATGGACCTTAATAATGCCAGAGAATGGGGATGGGAGTAAGAATGATGTCGACATGAGTGGTGATCATTGACAGTGATAATGGCAACATTGACAGCTTAGCACCCGGCGCAGAGCACTTTAAAAATCTATATTGAGGGGGGTGATGGCCACAAGGATCCCACTGCCAACCCCGAGCCCTCCCCTTGGCCTTCTTTTCATTTTTTGTTTTATTTTTTTGCTGAGGCAATTGAGGTTAAGTGACCTGCCCAACAGCCAGGAAGTGTTAAGTGTCTGAGGCCAGATTTGAACTCAGGCTCTCCCGACTTCAAGGCTACACCACCCAGCTGCCCCTTGGCCGCCTTTTTAGACTAGTATTAAATATTTTGTCCACTGCAGTGTCCTACAGCAAGAGAATCCAAAGGGGTCAGTCCCCTGAGAGCTGGATCTTAACATTAGCTCTTACTGTCCAGACCCGGCTCATCTCACCTGTGGAGAATGAGGCATTTTGGGAAGTTCCCGGACTTAGAGGCAGAAGACATGAATTCTGGCTTATGAATAAGTTTATCCCTCTCTGGCCCCAGAGTTTTCCTATTAAATTGGAATTTAATCTAAAATTAAATAGGAAATTACATTTCCTATTAAATTGGGATAATCAGATCATCTCTTCCCCATCTCTGAGGATTGTTGGGAGAACCTAATGGGAGCATCTTTAAAGTTTTTTGTGAGGGCACATCATGACAGACCTGGGAATTCCAGGGTTTGGGGAGCTGTGATTTCCTCAGAGCAGCTTCTCCCACCTACCACCCCAGATCAAACCCCACTGGAGAGTCTTGGGAAAGTGAGGTACCCAGAATGCTCCTGGAGGGCTGATCCCTCCCAGACAATAAAGAGCCAGTCTGCCATAGACAAGCAGTCTTTTGCCTTTAAGGCACCGGCCTCACCAACAGCAGATAGAATAATATCTATATTACTATACAGATAGTGGAACGTAATTAGCGCTTGGTGAATGACACTGACTCAAAGTCTCGCTAGCTGCTGGCAGAGCCTCTGAGAACCCAGGAGCACCTTCCTGAGGCGTTGGAACAGGGACATGTGATGGAATGACCGGCCTCCGCTATCAGGAATCCAGACTTTGCAGCTCCATCCCCAGCTCCTCCAGAGATGAGGAGACTGGCACAGACAGAGCCATCCGGGGAATTCTTAGCAGAGAAGATCCACTCAGAGCCGATGCCCCACAGTCTAACAACTTAGATTCCTGAAGGAATTGGGCCCTGAGAGCAGGTACCAGAGGATGAACAAAGGGGAAGGATGCTAGAAGTGGGAGGTCAGGGATGAGCTGGGCCAGCAAGAAAAGCCAAAGCACAAAAAGATTTTTCTAAATGCTATATATGTAAAGGATATAAAAAAGGGGGGATGACTAATGCTTGGAGCGGAAGAAACAACACCAAAGGATGCAAATTTGGGTGGGGGAAAATTATATTTCCATTCAATGTGATTGGCTTTCTTTTAAAATGTTATATATCAGCCCTGAAGTCAGAGGACCTGAGTTCAAATCTGGTCTCAGACACTTCACACTTCCTGGCTGTGTGACCCTGGGCAAGTCACTTAACTCCAATTACATCAGAAAAAAAAAATATGTATTTTATTTGATTTATTTTAAAACATGATTGTGAGAAGGCATCCCATAAATTCTACTCAACTGCTAGAGAGGTCTTGGGCACACACACACACACACACACACACACACACAGAAAAGATCAAGAATTCCTGGTTTAGAACATTGGACTGAATCTAATAAGGTGAAATTTAATAAGGATAAATGTAAAGTGTACATTTGGAGTAAAAAAAAAAAATCCATTTCACAAGCAAACGCAAAATGGGAGGAACATAGTTAAGAAGAAGTTGTCTGGAAAAGATCTGAGGGTCTTAGTGGGACTGCAAGTTCGGGGAGTCCTTGGTGTTTAATGCAACAGCCAAGAAAACTTGGGCTAAAGAGAGGTGAAGTCTCCAGGAATAAGGAAGTGACCAATCCACCTCAGTCAGAGAGCAACCTCAGCATCTGGTTTCTTCTGGCATCACAAATTGGGAAGGACAACACTAAACAAGATTTTGCAGAGGAAGGCAACCAGAAGAGTGAAAGGCTCTGAGATCGTGCAATAACAGGATTATCTGAAGGAACCGGGAGTGTTTAATTGGAGAAGAGAAGGTAGCCAGAAGGGAAGGAGCAGCATGATTGTCATAAGGTGACTGAAAAGGTATCACATGGAAGAGGAACCATATTTCACCCAGAGGACAGACACAGAAAATGAGCAGAAGGTACAAAGGGGCCAATTTAGGCTTGATGGGAGGAAAAATTTCCTCACTCTGAAAATGGCCCAAAAAGTGGAAACGGCTCTCTCAGAAGGAGGGGGCTCCGTCTCCCTAGAGACCCATAACCAAAGCCTGGGCAACCACCCACCTCACATATCGCATTAGGGTCCTTTATCAGGGGTGGGCAGACCAGCCTGAATGGCCACTGAGGACTTTGGAAATCAACAATTCTGGGATTATAGCAAGAGAATTGCAAGCGGCCTGAAACAGCAGCCAATAAGATGTTTTTAAGTGGACACCTCCCGCCTCCAATATTTGTACACTTACAAAGATTGTCTGAAGTTGCACGTAAGGGTGTGCTGGAACCAGCTCAAAGAGCTGATTGTTAAATTTTCACATCTCAGAAAGCAGCAAATGCTCCCAGCCAAGGTCTGTGTGTTGTGTTGTGGAGTTTTTATGGAGGGCCTACTGCGCGCCAGGCATTGTATTAAGCACTTTTTACAAATATTATCTCATTAGATCTTCATTAAATACTCCCCAAAGGTAGGGGCTGTTATTAGCCTCATTTTACAATTGAGGAAACTGAGGCAGAGAGGAACTAAGTGACATGCTCAGGGTCACCCAGCCAGGAAGTATTGGAGCCTGGATCTGAACCCTCTACTATTCCACAATCATTCTGTGATTAAATGTTAAAGTGTGTTGCGTGTTTTCATTGTTAAGCATTTATTAGCATACCCCCGATTACATTACTCTATGTGCATCATGAAACATTTACTAGTACGGCTCTGGTTACATAATTATATGCATCTTGGAGGACAAAAAATAGACATTTTAGAAGGATTAAATGAATATGAAATACCACTTGATCCTAGAGTCAGTAGGAGCCATTGAAGTTTATTGAGTAGAGGAGTAACAAGGTCAGACCTTTTCTTTTGGGGACATGACTGTGGAAGTCATGGATAGAGGTTGTATTACAGGTTAGCCAAATAGTGCCGTTGTGCACCGAACACTGGCAGTCAAAAAACCTGAGTTCAAATCCAGCCTCAGTGAGTCAGAGCAAGACTGAGCTTCCATTTGCCTCAATTTTCTCATCTGTAGAATGGGAATGATAATAATAGCACCTATCTCCCAGGGTTATGGTGAGGAGTCAATGAGATTTTATGTGACGCTCGCTTGTAAACATGAAAGGGAGACATAAATGTCCCCTGACCTCAAAAAGAAGCTTCCATCCTGTGAGATAGGGCTTAGGACCTCTTGTCCTTGTGGTTACTCTACCCATCTGCGTAACTTGACCATGACTGCATCAGAAACTTGCACCACTGGCTTTCACAATCTGAGATGCTGTAGAGGGAAGACTAGGACTTCCCTTTCCAGTTCCCATTCCCCCCCCAAAAAAAAACATTAATGCAATCTCAGTTTACATAAAAAACAGTTTGGAGCCTAGAATGGAATTGGGAATATTATCACTGCGCTCTGCACATGGGAAGTCTATGCTCAGGCCTGGGTGCTCCATTCTAGGCAGAATGTTGGAAGGTATGAGGAATCTTAAAAAAAAAAAAACTTTGGGTATCTCACTTTTACCAGAAAAAAAGTTTATAATATCTTGACTTAAACTTCGCCGGTTTTAAAGTGCTGCAGGTGAACTAGGTGATGTATTCTTTAGCATCTTTTTTTTTTAAAAGGAATCCTTTGCAGTATTTTTTTCACAAAAAAGTATAATCTGACTTGCACAACTGGTGCTATTGCAAAAGGCATAGCTTTTGTTCAGAATGGTGTTTGGTGATGGAAACTTGCTCATGATTTATTCTCATCAATGAAAGTATCTTTTCCCTTTAAGATTTTATAGATTTTTTTGTTTGTTCTTCTGTGCCTTCAGTTTAAATTATTTCAGGATTTTTCAAATGTTCTTAAATAATGATGTGAGTTTCATCAAAGATGGAAATAAAAGTCATTTTGCTCATAAAAAAATAGAAGAAAGGGAGAAAGTTGGGGAAAACTTATGGTAGCTTTCTTCAGTTATTGGAAGGATTGTCTCTTGGAAAAGAGTTTAGCTTTCCTCTCTTTAGCTCCAGAGGGGAAAAGAATGAGTAATGGATGAAGGGTGAGAGAGAAAAATCTAGGACTGATGAAAGGAAAACTGTCCCACCAGTTGGAAGTAGATAGAGAAAGGGCTGTCTGGGGAGGGAATGAGTTCCCCTTCTCTAGAAGGCTTCGAGCAAAAGCTTTTTCATTTTTCATTTACATTTTTGGACTTGATCTTCTAGCTTTAGCTATATTTACAAAAAAAAAAAAAAAAAAAGGAGAAGAGGCCCTCCATTTCTGTGGACCAACCCCTTCTGCCCACCGATCTTGGGCTGCCCACCCCTTCTTTCTCAGGGAAAGATCTTTAAGCATCATAAATAATAGATAGTAGCTAGCATTCATATAGCACTTAAAAGTTTGCAAAGTACTTCACAAATATTATCTCATTTTACAGGACAATAATCTGGGAAGTAGGTGCTATTTTTAATTCCCTTTTATGGATGAGGAAATTGAGACTGAGGAAGGTTATGTTATTTGCCCAGGGCCACACAGAAAATTAAGTGTCTGAGGCAGGATTTGAATGCAGGTCTTTCTGACTCCAGGTCTAGCATCCTACTCATTGAGCCAGCTCCACCATCTTTGCCCATCCATGTCCCTCATACCTTCCCAGCCTGGTTCTGCCATCCCAGAGAATGAAAGGCTCCTACAACGTGCCCCTAGTCCTTGACCAATCATCAGGACTCTCTGTGATCCTGATCCCTCCCCTTCCCCACCTGGTACCAGACCTCGTGGATTATCCACCAGTTGAATGTAAGCTTCTTAAGGGCAAGAACTACCTTTATTTCTATCTTTGCATCTACAACACTTAGCAAAGTACCCTGAATACAGCTGGTACTTAATACATGCTCATTGAATTGAATAATATTGAACCCATAAAATTAGAAAAAGCACTTAATGTTAAGGTTCCCCTTCAAATCTGCAGAATGCTGCATTTTTTTTTCAGATAATTTTCCTATCTCTTATTTAAAGGATATTATATAGTTTGGGTGCATTAGCCCCATTTTATAGGTGAAAGAACAGCCACTCAGGGAAGATTGGTACTTTTCTCAAGGACACAAGCAGCAGAGCTGAGAACAGATTCCAGGTCTCCCAACTCCCTGCTTCAGCCCAGCTCTTCATCATCTCCAGGCTCATTTGTTTGGCTTTTCTTTGCCCCATTCTCCACAGCCATAGAGTGAGGGCAGGGCAGCAGGGAACAGAGTGACCCAGCTTGGTGTTCTGGAGCGACATTAGGAAATCGGAAGTGCCCAAAGGACATCATTTTAGGGAGAGAAGGAAAGGGTGATGATTACTGTTGGGTGGCCCAGGGTTAGACTACTAGGTTTGGAGTCAAGAAGACTCAAGTTCAAATTCTACCACTGATACTCTCTGTGGGACAATGGGGAAGATGTTTAGGATACTTAAACCTCCCAACCTCCATTTCCCCATCTTTAAAATGGGGATAAAAATAACCACCTCCCAGGTAAGGATGGAATAAAATAATGTTTGTGAAGTACTTTGTGAACCTTAATGTAACACTTATCATTTGGAAAAAAGCACCCACCTAGGAATTGGGCCTGGTCTGGTCAGTTCTTCCTCTTATTAACTGCATGGTCTTTAGCCAAGCCCTCCATAAGCCTCAGTTTCTCCATCTGTAAAATGGGGTTAGTGATGCCTTCAGTGCCTATCTCACAGGATTTTTGTGAGATTCAAGGGCATATTGAATGGGCAAGTGCTTCAATAATTATAAAACACCCAAAAGTATAAGTGTGTTCTCTCTCTTTCTCTCTCTCTCTCTCTCTCTCTCTCTCTCTCTCTCTCTCTCTCTCTCTCTCTTTCTCTCTCTCTCCTTCTCTCTTTCCTCCTTTTCTCTCCTTTATTTCTTGCTCTTCTCTCTCCCTTTCCTTTTTCCTCTCCCCTCCCCCACTCCTCCACTACTTCCTAAAAACACTTTCTTAATTCATCTGCCACTGAGACTTGCTGCTTTTCCCTCACCCTCTCTGTTCCACATCTCTGTCACCATTGGCTGTCACCGGGAACAGGGTCTCTCCTCCCCTCCCTCCTTGGGTTCTGGGTCAGTGGGATGCAGCCTCCCTGCTTTGCCAGCCTTAGCCTGCTCCCCACTCTCCCCGACCATAACCCTCGGCTTATCAGAGGCCCCCAGAGCCTGGGCCTCCTAAGGACAAAGATAAGAGGTTGCCTTCAGAGTGGAGTGTGTGAGGCCATTTCTGGGGTTATACCCAGCCTCCCTGCATTCTTTCTCTGCAGTCCTGCCCCTTCCCTCAAATCCAGCTGGCCTGGCTTCCACCCCACCCCAGGGGGCCTCCCTGCAGCCAGGCCCAGACTCTGCCCCAGCTGTGTCCTCTCCTTCTCTCCCTCCGGGACCGTCAAGCCTCTGACTAGGGTTTCTAACAGGAAAGTGGAGGCTCTTCTGCCCCACGCAGATCTGATGGCTAGGGGCCCTCTTCCCGGGGTTAAGTGGTCCCCACCTAACTGAGCGCTCTGTGGGCAGTGCCCAAAGATAAGTAAATGATGTGTCAGGGAAGGGGAGACTCAAAAGAAATAGCAGCTGTGGTCCTGCCTTCCAAGGCACCCCCAGCTCCCCAGACACCCCTAAAGCACTTGGCATTGGAGGGAGAGAAAGCTGGGCCAAGGAGAGACTGGAGGTGGCCAGTGCTCGCAGCCCCCAGGATCCCTGGAGTCACCCCACAGTGGCTCTCTCCAGGGGGGCTCCCTCTCTGCCCCCTCCTGCGAGTCACCCAGCTCCCTCCCAACAGGGACACAGCTGCCCTGGTCCCCTTCTTCTCTGCCCTCCCACGCCCCTGGAACTTCAGTCCCGAACTCTGGCGAGCATCCCCCCTGCCCAGACAACTCCCTCCAGCCCCAGGTGCCCTCACGCAGGGGCACAATCAGGGCATGTTCCTTCCCGATACCAGAGAAGCCCCAAGCAGCAGCTACAGGTTGCAAAGCCCTGCCAAGGTGCAGACGGACCGGGGCTCTCCTGCCCCAACACTGGCACCGTCCCCAGCGGCGACACTCCTCGGAATCGGCCCGGCCCGGCAAAGGACCGCGGAGCCGGAGCCCCTCCCTGCAGGGGCTCCCGCGGACCCTGGCCCTTTACAGCACTGTGCGGAGAGAGTCGGCGCGCAAACCCCCTCCTTCGCAAGCCGGCGGCAGCAAGGTTGCCCTTGGAGTTGTCAGCATCTGGCCGCCGGCTTGGCCAGAAGCGAACCAGACGCCGGACCCCGCCCCGGCCCGGGCTCCCGAGGCTCCCGCTCCTGCCCCGCGGGCCCGGGCTGGACGGCCGGCGGGCTCCCGGCTCAACCTTCCCGGACTTGTACCCTCAGTTAGGCACGGGGGCCGGGAGGAATGGGGCTGAGCCCCGTGCGGGAAAGGCCGGCCCGCCGGCGGGGCCCCTTCCTCCGGCCTCCTCCCCCGCAGCTGGCCCGGCCCGACGGGGAGTCCGGGCGGCTCTCTCTGTCACAAGGGGACAAGAAAAAGATCGGGAACTTACCTCCGGAGGAAGCCAGGAGGAGCGCGAGGAGCAGGGCCCGCCCGTGGCCAAGGACAGCCCCTGGAGGCAAATCCATCTCGGGGGATTTCGCGGGCCGCTTTCCGGGGTGGGGAGCGAGAGGGGCTGCCCGGAGCTCCCGGACACGGGACCCGGAGCCGCGGCGGCGGAGAACTTAGCTGACAGCGGCCGGGACAGCCGTCCTGGCTCGCAGGAAACCTCTCTGAGTGGCTGATGCCTCACAACTCCGCCAGCCAGTGAGAGTGATAGAGAGGGACAGCACCCCCAGGAGGTGAGAGGGAAACCCGACCCTCCGTGCTGCTGCTGCGGCCGCTCTGCAGTGACCGCGGCCCTGCCCCTGCCCCTGCCCCTGCCCCTGCCCCTGCCCCTGCCCCTGCCCTGCCTCTACCCCTACCCCTACTTCTGCCTTTGTCCTGCCCCTGCCCCTGCCCCTGCCCCTGTCCCTGCCCTGCCTCTACCCCTACCCCTACTTCTGCCTTTGTCCTGCCCCTGCCCCTGCCCCTGCCCCTGCCCCTACCCCTACTTCTGCCTTTGTCTTGCCCCTGCACCTGCCCTGTCCCTGCCCCTGTCCCTGTCTCTGTCTCTGCCCGTCCCTGCTCCTGCAGCTGCGGCTGCCATACTCAGCCTGAACTCATTTTGTTTCTCCAAGTGTGAGACCGAAAGCTCCCTGAAGACAGACACGAGTCTCATGGTACTAACTGCATGGCCCTTAATAAATGCTGGCTGAGTCAACATAAAATGAACATCATGTCTAAAGACTAAATGGGAAAATCTGTCCCTGACTAGGGCGGCTTTATTTTTAAAAATCTATGATCTTTTGTAAATTCAGAAAGGGAGATAGAAATCAAGCCTTTAGGCAGGGAGTTAGGGATATTTGTGAAGAGTTATAAAGGAAAGGGCTCCCCTTATTTATTGTAATCACACAAATGGGGAGAATCCCGGTGCTATCCCACACCACCAAGGCTAGACCAGGTGAAATGAGTTGCTATAATGGAACTGTCACAATGCCATTCATTGGAAACAAACCAAGGCTTGGGACTTGCAAATCATGCTGGGGGGATGCTTATGGCAAAGATAAATTTCAATACCTTTTGTCTTAATAAGCCCCCCCTACCATGACAACAATTCCATCCATAGACACTAATGCCAGGAGTTATTAAGCTGGGGTCAGGGAACTTGCTCTTTTAAACAGTTAAACATTTAAAATTAAAATTTAATTTTTTATTTAATTTAATTAATAGAAATTACATATATAATTAATATAAAATTTCATTTAATTTAAATGTAAATATTTAAACATTTAAATCGATGAACATCTATCCCAGCCCTGCAAGAGACTGTTAAGACATTGCTCTGGGCTAAGCCTGAGAGCCCACAATATGGTCCAGCAAAGGAAGAGAAAGCATATTGGTTTCTTCCAGTCATAGTTCTGTTTAGCATCATGGGTGTAGAACTAGAAGGAAAATTAGGAGACATCTAATGCAACCCCCTCAGTTTTCAGAGGAGGAAACTGCCACAGACAGGTAAAGTCATTTAAATGCCCAGTGAAAGTTAGCAGACAGTGGTGGAAAAACTCAAACCCAGATTCTCTGACTCCAAATTCAGCGGTTTTTTCCCCCTATTTCCCATATTAGGATCCATAGTCCTTGGTAATTTCACAGTGAGCTGCAAATGAGCATTCATCATCCAGATGCAAGGTGACTCCTGACCAGGGGAAGGTGACTAAAGTGTGAGGGAAGGATGGAGCTTGGACAGACCTAAGAGTTTAAGCACCCCAGCTCTAGCAGAAGAGAGATTGGTTTCCCTGTTTCTGGGAAAGCCCCTCCCTCAACAGCAGTTTATCCAGTCCGAGCTCAACAAAAAATAACTGTAGTGTTTGGCTTTTTTTCTTATCCACATTTATGATTTTATCAGTGTAGACTGGGAATTCCCAATATGGAAATGTTCTCCCTATGTGTGAATAAAGAACATTTAAAATCACAGGGAGTTGTCAGAGAACAAAGAAGGCAAATGGCAAGAGTATCAGAGGCAAGACTTAGATTAGGGACTTTCTGACTCTGAGGCTTGCTCTTTAACTATTAAGCAAGCTTATGGGTCCCCCTAATTCTCTAAAGTCTCCTGAAAACAGGGCTCTCTGGGGTGCAATGGATGGAGTGCTGAGACAGGAGTATAGAAGACTTGAGTTCAAATATTTAGATATTTACTAGCTTCTACTTTACTAGATTTTGGGGGATAATTTTATTAATTAATAATTAACACTTTTACTACATTTTACTAAATTATTAGTTTAAATTTTTACTAATTTACTAGATTCAAGATATTTACTAGCTGGGTGATCCCAGGCAAATCATTTAACTTTTTCACAGATCTCCTAGAGAGGATAAAATGATTTTCAGGCATAAGACTTTAGTATCAAACATTCAGGGCCAGAAAAGACCTTACTGGACTCAACTCCTTCATATTATGGATGAGGAATCTGTAGCTTAGAGTGATCTAACTGGAGACATGGACTAAGCACTTAATATGTGTCAGCCAAGGTGCTAAATGCTAGAGATACCAAAAAAAAAAGAAAAAGAAAAAGAAAAAAGCTAAAACTTGTATTGACAAAACTTAAGTTTCTTCATCTGTAAAATGGTCTGAAGAAGGAAATGGCAAACTTCTCCAGTATCTCTGCCAAGAAAACCCCAAACAGGATCGCAAAGAGTTAGACCCAACTGAACAATAACGCAATCTGCAAGGAAATATTACTATTCTTTTTCCCACCTTAAGATTACAAATGTGTTAGGTTTCATGGAGAATATCTTTCAGCTTCATCTTCATGAAAATGCAGATTCATCCCAGAGCCTTGAAACAATATTGCAAAACCTCAACAAGATTTTAGCATTATCAGCCATTTCAGTCACGTCCAATTCACAGTGATTTTATTTGGGGTTTTGGGGGGGCAGAAATATTAGACTGGTTTGCCATTTCCCTTTCTGGCTCATTTGGCAAATGGGGAAACTGAGTCAAACAGGATTAAGTGACTTGCCCAGAGTCACACACCTAGTGAGGGTCTGAGGCTGAATTTTTACTCATGAAAATTAGTCTTCTTGATTCCAGACCCAATTCTCTAGCCACTGTACTGTCTAGCTAACACCAAGTAACAGTACTAAAAACCCTTTCAGCAGGTAGAAACAGCAATGATTTTTATCGAGCAGATAAGAGTGTCCTAATTACCCTAGGAAGCTATTCAATGATATCCTCTTTGGTCCGGACCCACCTGGTTCCACCTCTTGGCAGCTGGCTTGTGATCTACCTAAAACTCCTGTCTCTCTGGCAACAGGTGATCCCAAGTATTTCCCCCTACAAGGCCTAAGCTGAGATCTAAGACTCCCCTTCAAGGTCTTCCTCCCCACCAACTGAATTCATCCTAGAAAGTTGTTTTGAAGGCATCTTTCATGCTGACATGATACCCCTAGTCAACCTTGCTATATTGCAAACCAATGATCAGCCAACCTCTTAGAGAATGAACAAAATGGTTTTCAGGCACAGAACCAAAACCCAGGATCATAGGTTCAGGCTGGAAGAGACTTTACTGAATTCAGCTCCTTCATTTTGTGGATAAGGAATCTGCAGATTTGATGGGAGACACAGAGTCAGGCAACAAACAATTATTAAGCACTTACTATATACCAGGTATTGCACTAAGTGCTTGGAGGAGGAGGAGGAGGAGGAGGAGGAAGAGGAGGAAAAGAAGAAGAAGAAGAAGAAAAGGGGGAGGGGTGATGATCATGATGATGATCATGATGATCATGATCATGATGATGATGATGATGATGATGATGTCATCCTTGATATGGGCAAAATCAAAATTTGAATCCAGGTGAATGACTTCTCTGAGACCGTAAGTGTTCTTTCACAAAGTCATCATATAGTAAACTAGAGAAATAAACAAAGAGACTTACTATTCTGGAGACGTTTGCGATGGTGACAGAGCAAGTGTGACTTCTAAATTAAGTGAATATGGACCGATGCTCTAGAGGTGACCTTAGGCCAACCTCTTAAAATTGTTTTGCTTGTCGATCCTGAAGGCTGTGCATTTACTTACAAGAAAAGGGCACTTTCATTCAGCTTTGCATTGCCCAGAGGCATTTGGTTCGTGCCCCCAGTCCAATAGAATTTGCTATTTCATTTCAAGATCTGCCTAGTAAAGTCCTCATTTGATCTAGAGCCAGGCAGCCAAGCGGCTCGAATTCTGCCTGCTCTGCAGGGATGATTCGGAGACAAGTCAGATTTGTGTGTCTTTTGAGTCATCGAAAATAAAAATAAATTACTGTCCAGTGGAGATTGAGGGTTAAGTAAATTACACATTCAAGTGTGGTTGTCGTTAACCATTCAGTTGAATCAGATCTTCCCATTTCCGGACCATTCTGGAAGAAAGAATAGAGGGAGGGAACAAGGAGTTATTAAGCACTTACTGTGTACTAGGCACTGCACTAAGTGCTTTTTACAAGTATGATGAATGGGAGCCTCCTCGTTGACCCAAAGAAATTTATGGTTCTTTCGAAAGATGTGTGTTTGTACCAGTATAGGACTCATTGTGGAATCTGAGAAGAATTCTATCTAAAAATGTAGTAAGACAACATCGTTCTGGGGCCTCGGAGATAATACATATATCCTATACCATTGTTAGCTTATCAGGGTTTTGTTGACTCTAGTTATATCTTGGGGGATTCCATTTAAGCTGGGGTGTTTCTGAATTTGAGTAATAATGAATGAGAGGCAGTGGAGCCTGGAGAGGTACCATCATATAGCAGAACACCACTGGGTATGGAGGATGGAAGATCTGGATTCAAATCCCTTCTAATTTATTAACTGTGTGATCTTGAGCAAGTCACTTAACTTAGCCTTCAGTTTCCTTATGTGTAGCGGGAGGGGGATTGTACCCAATGGGAGCCTTCCAGGTCCTGCATCGATGGTCCTAGAATTTAGAGTATGGCCCACTAGAAAGATGGTTAGACTTGGAGCCAGGACAGTTTTTAAATTTTTTTTTTAGATTATACGTGTACATTCATTTTTTGCATATTTCCATATGATTCATATTAGAAGAGAACAATCAAAGCAAAAGGGAAAAACACAAGAAAAAGATGAAAACAGTGTGCATTAGCTCTCTGTAGTTTTTCCTCTGGATGTGGATGGCATTTTCCATCCTAGATCTGTTAGAATTGTCTTAGATCACTGAATTGCAGAGAAGAGCTAAGTCTATCATAGTTGGTTGTCCTACAGTGTTGTGGTTACTGTGTAGGATGTAACACTTCACTCAGCATCAGTTCCTGTCAGTCTCTCCAGGCCTTTCCGAAATCATCCTGCTGGTCATTCCTTGTAGAACAACAATATCCCATCATCCATACACCATAACTTATTCAGCCATTCCCACCTGATTGGTATCCACTCATTTTCCCATCCTTTGCCACCACAAATAGAACTGCTGCAACAGGACAATTTGTAAGTGCTCCCACTTTACAGAGACTGAGGCTCAATATGATTCCCTGACAGATGGGGCAGAACTGGAGTTCCCCGTCAAATTCAGATCTTCACATCTTAAGACAAATAACCCCTTCTTTATTATATTTTGTGCCCCTCATGCCCAGGCTCACTGCTTTCCTTCCTGACTGCTCACAAAACTATGCCTTTAATAACAATAATTTTTATTCTCTCATGATAAAAAGAAAGTTCATTTTGGGGGTACCAGCAGGTAGACCATCCAGGGGAAAGGAATAAAAGGAGCATTGTTATCTTAAAGATCTTGGAAACAAATGATTCCTGCAGGAGGGAGACCAGCTCTCGTCACTAGGGCTGTCCT
This sequence comes from Sarcophilus harrisii, assembly GCF_902635505.1. Lineage (NCBI taxonomy): Eukaryota > Metazoa > Chordata > Mammalia > Dasyuromorphia > Dasyuridae > Sarcophilus > Sarcophilus harrisii. The sequence continues at coordinate 614,551,165 of NC_045427.1, read as the reverse complement.
CTCCTATAACCAACTTTTGCTAGCTGGTACCCCAAAGCTGATGAGAAAAGGTGATCCCTTCAGTTCCCCCCTCCTTCAACTCCTTCCCCTGCTCCCTACGGTCCTCTCTTTTCCTCCTGGTTGGAGTTGATGGAGAAGTAAATGGAGGAGTAAGGCTTTGATCCATGTTCCCCGAGGGAGATTGCCCCCTTGACAGCTAAGGAGCTTGGAAGATCGACGGCCAGACTAGGGGTCAGCAAGGTTTGAGTTCAAAATCTGCCTCACAGAAGCCAGGAGCAATTTGACTTTGGGGAAGTTAATAATCTGGCCTCAATCTCATTTCCTCAATCTGTATCATGATGAAGTTGGCATCAATGGCCTGTGAGATGCCTTTCAGAGGCAAGTCTGTGTTCCTGTGCCCCATGATCCTTTTTCTGGACTGCTGAGTTCTCTGGGCTCATGAAGACGGACCTTGCTGGCTTCCAGGAGACTTGGGATTACAAGGGCAGAGACCACCAGCTCCTCAGTCATCAAGGAATAAGGACTGTGTCCAGCTCCTCCTCCCACCAGGCTAGAGGGAGAGGAGGACTTGGGGGAAGGGATGGAGGGTCCTGCTCACTTCTCACCATGAAAGTTCAGGCCCCAGGCAAGCAATGAGATGGACAGACGCTCTGAGGAGGGACTAGGGGAGGAGCTGAAGATGGAGGAAAGGTGCAGAAGAGCTCCCCCTTGCCCCAAGAACCACAGAACCTTTGGAGATTGCATCATGAAGTCTGAAGACACAGGGGTGCTGGGAAGTGGGAGTGGAGGGAACATTGCCCAACTTGTGGGGAACACGCAGAAATCTCACTCGCTGCTTGCTCAACGCCTGAACATTTTTGAAGAACTGGTGGAACGTGGAGAGCCTGGGGGTGGGGGGGAGTGGACATGACCCAAAGTAGGGGTACTCGGTCCCAGAGCAGGAGCTGCTTACCACCTTGTGTGATCTCGGACAGATACTTTCACTTCTCCGGGATGGTTTTCTCCTTTACAAAATGAAGAGAGGCCGGATGACCTCCGAGACCCCTTGCAGTTTTAAATCTCCAATTGTTTCATGCCATGACCATCCCACTTCTCAGCTGTAAGTGAGGCATCTGGATCCGAGACCAACTCCCAGCCCCCAGAGGCAGTGATAGTGCAACAACCAGATTTTGTCTTTTGATTCATCAGGAATCAAAATAAAGTACAGTTGGGTCAGTTAGGTGATGCAGTGGTTAGACCACCAGCCCTGAAGTCAGGAGGACCTGAGTTCAAATCCAGTCTCAGACATTTAACACTTCCTGGCTGTATGACCCTGGGCAAGTCACTTAATCCCAATTGCCTCAGTGGAAAAAAATTAAAATAAAGTACTGTCCAGTAGAGCTTGGGAGTTAAATAGATTACACATTTTAAGTGTGGTCACTGTTAGCCAGACCAGTCAATTTAATCAGATCTCCCCATTTCCTGCCTGTCCTGGAAAGAGGAAAAGCTGGAAGAAACAAGCATTTATTAATCCCCTCTGTCCTTAGCAAGGCAAATTTGGGAAGTCAAGAAGTTTGCCTAGCACCTTCCCCACGCCCTTTCCCTGAATCTGGTGGGAGCCCATTTTTAACCGGCTGTCAGCTGATCTCCAATAAATGGTTAATTGATAAAGGTTTTCCCTTCCCCAGGGTTTTTATATTTTAATAAGGGTCTATTAGAAGAGCCTTGTAGATGCAAAGAAATGAATCATTAATACTGCAAATTCAGGCACAGCAACAGATGGGGGAGAGATCTTTTTTAGTGAGCAGTGGGGGTCGTTCACAGACAGCCAGGGCATAGCAAGATCGCCATATTTGGAAAGCATGGTAGAGCAGAATGGATGCTGCAGGGAGCATCAAGAGGCCTGGGCTCCAACCATGTTTTCTAATCACCCCTGGGTGACTTCAGGCCAACTGAACTCTCCTCCTGCTCCATATTTATGATCAAATGTTCAGGATTTGAATTCCAATCCTACCGTGCAGTCGTTATGTAGGGGATTTCTGGACTACCAGGGTCTCAGTTTCTTCCACACACACAAAAAAAAGTAGGGACTTCTTATGGGCCAGGAAAAAATAAAAAGTCAGCTCTAAGATAAGTTAAAGATTAGTTTATTAGTTCCCCACTCTGAAACACAGGTCCAGGCCTCTCTCCTCCAAGACAAAACAAAACCTTAAAGTGTAGTATCCATTCAGACATAGAGAGTGCTATTTAATATCTTTGTCCGCCCTGCTGGCTATGTCCAGGAGCCTGCATCATAAAGGGGTAAAATGGCCTGGGCCAGGAAGGAGAAGAAGATAAGGATGGAAAGATCAGGGCGCAGTTAGTGAAATGAAAGATTTGGAAGAGACAGCCTCTAAGCAACCTTTCTACTCTAATAGCCTATCACCAGACTATCTGAAAAAGAAGCTAAAAGTACCACTCAGTCCTTTTTCTTTTTTTTTTAAATTATAAACTTAACAAAGATCAACATACATGAACATTTCTCTGTGTAAAAATAGCAGAAAAAAATGACTGGATATGAATGGTAGTTTTGTCTGGATTCCCCTCTATAGTTCTTTCTGCTTTCTTCTGTGTATTTTTTAAGTATTTCCTGAACACTTTTTTCTTTCATTTTTTAATCTATCCTACCCTTCCTTCCTACCCTATTCAAAAAAAAATTAAACCCTCCTTTAAAACAAATAAGCATAATGAAGCAGAGCCAATCTGTGCTTCAGATGTCTCTGAAAATGTGTCTTCTTTACACATAATCCATTGACTCTCTGCCAAGAGGTAAAAAATGTCAGTCTTCTGGAGCTGTGATTGGTCATTGCATTAAGCAGAGCTCTTAAGTCAAAGTTGTTTAGATTTTCAATGCTTTAGTCAGTTGTTCTCCTGGCTCACCTTGTAATGCATCAGTTCATATAAGTCTTCTCCAGTTTCTTCTTCTCATCTCTTTGTAAAACAGTGAGCCTCTGTCTGTGCATGTATGTGTGTGTGTGTGTGTGTGTGTGTGTGTGGGGAGAGAGAGAGAGAGAGAGAGAGAGAGAGAGAGAGAGAGAGAGAGAGAGAGAGAGAGAAAATAAAGAGAGAGAGGGAAGGAGGGAAGGGGGGGGAAAGAGAGAGACAGGAGACAGAGAGAGAATGAAGACAGAGAAACAGAAGAGAGACAGAGAAGAGAGAACAGAGAGAGAGATGAGAGAGAGAGAGAAAGAGAAAGACAGAACAGAGAACAGAGACAGAGAAGAGAGAGAGAGAGAGAGAGAGAGAGAAAAGAGAGAGAGAGAGAGAGAGAGAGAGAGAGAGAGAGAGAGAGAGAGAGAGAATTCTAAGGCTTTTCACATAACATTTAATAACATTATTGTTATAGGTCTTTAACTATTTTTTCCTCAGTGCTGGACCAGTGGCAAAGAAATTGTTGATTTATGATAGAACACACCCAGTTTTACAAGATATGGATTTGGGGATTAAAAATGAATTTTCTTTTGTTTTTTTTTTTTTTTTTTTTCCGAATTGACGGCTCTCTGCTTTTTGTTCCGTAGGGAGCTCCTGGTCATTTTGCTGGACAAGCCCCTGTTCTGACTCTTCTCCTCCCGGCTTTCTCCACAGGCCACTACCCATGTCTATGTGACAGTGGTGGATGAGAATGACAACGCACCCATGTTCCAACAGCCCCGCTATGAGATTCTGCTGGATGAGGGCCCCGACACCCTCAACATCAGCCTCCTCACGGTGCAGGCCCTGGACCCAGACGAAGGCCCCAACGGCACCATAGCCTATTCCATCATCGCCGGCAACATCATCGACACCTTCCAGATGGACAGCAGGGCCCCCCTGGTTGGAGAACGTGGGCATGGCTGCCCTGCCCAGGAGGGGCACTTGATGGGCGAGGGGACCTGTCGAAAGAGCAGGGCAGGGCCCTGCGAGGGAAAAGGCTTTGTTAAGACAAGGTGGTATTTTCCACTTTCTCTGTTGACTCGGGGGGCATGAGAGCCCCAGAGGGAGGAACGTGTGTCAGTGCCCATGTCCTTCCTTCAGCCGGCCCGGTCAGCTGTAGCAGGGTCTTCCACTGCCAGGGGCAGCTGTGCTACTTCCCCACGCCCTCTGACCATCATACCTGTGTGTCTCTCACCAGGGGGTCATCAGTACTCGGAAGGAGCTGGATTACGAGATCAGCCATGGCCTCTACACCCTGATTGTCACCGCCACTGACCAGTGCCCAATCCTGTCTCGACGCCTCACTTCCACTACCACGGTATGTGACAGCCCATCCGCCTTGGAAAGGATCCCCAACAACCCCGCGATGGGGAGAGGGGGGAAGGACGCCGCCCCTGGTTTATTCTGGGGAAGGGGATTACTGTACCTGCATAAGAGTCAGTCTGCTCACTTGTTAAATGGGAAAAATTGTATCTATCCCACTTTTCCTCATAGGGATGTCGGGAAGATCACAGTAGTTAAAAATACTCAGAACGGAATAATAATAAAATCAGTAATCACCTAATGGTGTTTTCCAATTGATAAAAGTGTCTCAGGCGATCCACACAACCAGGCTGTAATTCTCGTTCCCTTTCTCTAGATGAGGGAATTGGATTTTAGAGAAGTGAAGTGACTTCTAGGTGCCAGTGCTGGAGGATCTAAGCCTTTTGACGAAGCTGGGATGATAGATCCCAAAGGAGCTCAACAAGTCAGAAAAAAACAAGTCAGATGAAATGTGTTCAGGATAAATGTAAAGTCTCACACAAGTTCAACAAGTCAAGCTCAGGGTCTAGGAGGGGGCTTTAGATAAGCTCCTGAAAAGGAATCAGAATGGTGAGGGACAGAATCCATGCCATGGGAGAACAGGTTGAAGGAATTGGGGATGTTTCCTCTGCGAGGAAAAAAAAGGTTCAAGGATACATGAGAATTCTCTTCAAGGATGTAAAAGTCTTTTGAAAAAATGAAAAGAAGGACTTAGTCTTGTCCTCTGACCCCAGAACTTCCAGAGCCCTGCGGGCTATTTACAGCCCATTCTGTCTTATTGCAGGCTGGGAGGGAAAGGTGCAGAAATTCATCCCTTTGATGTGGCAGGGATTTCAGGATCCCAGACACTGCCCGGAGAGTTTACAGGCTGAGCCAGCCTTGACTAAGCCTCCATTTTCTTACAGGTGCTGGTGAATGTCAATGACATTAATGACAACGTGCCCATCTTCCCCCGGGCATATGAGGGACCTTTTGATGTAACAGAAGGCCAGCCTGGGCCCAGGGTATGGACCTTCCGGGCTCGAGATTTGGACTCGGGACCCAATGGACAAGTGGAATACAGCATCGTGGATGGGGACCCTCTGGGTGAGTAAGGTTCCAGGGCCTGGATGGGCCCAAAGGGAGCGACTTTCATCCCTCCCCCATCCCATGGAAGTGGATGTCCCCAAACCAGTCAACAGATTGCCTCTTTTCCTGACATCCCCAAGAGCAAATTATTTTGCCCGTTTGCCTGTAAACACATAACATATATTCATAAAAAATTCCAAACACAAACACAGAAACAGCAATACTTTGCATATCTGTCTTAAGATTTATGGAGACTTTCCTTTGCAACAATCCTGTGTTATCCCCATTTCACAGATGAAGAAACTGAGGTTAAGTGACTTTCCAAGATCAGACAGCTAGTAAGTGATCTCTAAAATCCCCTTTTTGCTCTAAACCCTAAATCTGATATCAGTGGCAGAATCCCTCCTGGGATGGGTCAACTCCAGCCTTTCCTTGCCTCCCATCCAAGCTCCCTTAGGACCTGCTCTTTGCCAGTGGATAATGGGGTGGCAATTCAGTTGGCCAGAGTTAGCCGAGTGCCTCCTACATTCTAGGCCTTGTGCAATATAAATAAGGGGGCTTAAACTCTATCCAAGGTCATGAGGAATATAGACAAATATAAATATGATCAGACCTGAAAGACACCAAGGCTATCAGTACTCACAGGGGTCAAAAATCGCTCCTAACTGGGGGTTGTAAGCATGGGAGAAACCAGAAAAGGCCACAAAGAGGAAGGGACACTTTATGAATTTTATGAATAAAAATGTTTTACAAATTTTTGAGGTGAAAAATTAATTTCCTCAATAGTACTCACACCACTCCCCCAGGGGAGACTACAGAACAGGAAAGAGTTATGATGGAATCAATGATAGCCAAATAATGATGATAATAATAATAATGTGGTAACCTTAATAGTGCCGATCTTATGTGGTTTAAGGTTAACGTGATGAACTTTTGCATGGTGCTTTCCTCACTCATGACATTATCTCTTTTTGGGAGGAAGGAGGTGATGAAATGGGGTAAGGTTAAATGACAGTCAGGGTCACACAGCTAGTAAATGTCAAGGAGCTGACTGGACGGCAAATCAATGTGTTCTGACCCTAAGTCACAGCTGGCACTTATTTATTGTTTTCAAGTTTGTGAAGCATTTTCTCTATGAACATAATAATCTGTTTTGAACCTCGAAATAGCTCTAGAAGGTAGGCTTTCCTACCAGGAAAACTGAAGCTCCCAGTAAAATGATTTGCCTATGATCACATAGGAAGTGTCAGAGGCACAATTTGAACTCAGACCTTTGGGATTTCAAGTCTGACACTCCCCAGCATGCTTTCCTCTATATTGTCTCTGTAGCTATTTGTGTGTTCTGAATTTAAGGTCATGCTAGAGCCATCTTGCACTGCTTTAGAGAGGCAATTGTTAAATTTTCAGTTTGAACATTTATACTGTAGTAATTGGCTAACACTACAAACCAGAACTTGAGCGATTGCTTTGTTGATTGTCTAGAATTGAAAAAATATTGGGGAAAATGTTTTTAATGCAGAGTCAACTTATAAGTGTGTAGTATATACAATTTTTTTCCAGAAAAGCCAGTTGTTAAACATTTACCAACATACCACCTACTGCCTGGACCCCTATCAGAGTCCTCCTTAGGAATCATGTTCTTAAATGTGTACGATAAAATACAGAAGAGTAAAAAGGAAATTAATTCTATTGAAATGCAGTTACCAGAGTATTAAAATGCATTCATATTAATAATGCATTAATATTAATGGAATTATTATTAATCTACTAATAGCTAGTTATTGTAATAAATTCACGACCCTGTGAAATCTATCCATGGGCCCAGGAGAAGCCCAGGGTAAGATTCATAAACCATCCTCAAACACTAAGCAAATGTAAGCCAATAGTATCATAAAATCACTGGCAGTATTTGGGAGCTGACGTCACTTCTATTCAGTCCCATCCAAGTATCATTTGGATATTTGATCTGGGTATGACTTGAAGAACTGGTTCCCGGCAGGACACTGGCCAACTAAAATGCCTGGATCCCCCAAAGGGGGGGGCAGACACCTGAATGGGGCTTTCAGTATATCAGTGGTGGCTGGAGGGCCTTTTAGCTGCCCACTTTCCCCAGGCTTGGCACCCACTCTGGAGCGGACCAGCTCTCCTTCCAATGCCCCCCAATGCCCTGCCAGCTTCAGTCTGCCCATCCCCACTGGGAATTAACAGGGTGGAGCTGGCCTGTCTCCTGCACTGAGAACAAAAGCCAGAGATTGCCATCTGAGGGATCATCGGTGCCCGGGGAAGCCCCTGCTCCTCCCCACCACTGGCATTGGGGGAGTGGGGTAGAGAACATGGAGAAGGTGGGAATCCCCACTTCTTTAAAGACACAGACCATCAGGCTCAGGAAATCCTGCCCCGACATCTGTCAGCCCCTCAGGGAAGCTTGGCAGCCTGTTGCTGTGGGGCGGAAGGGGCCAAGGGACTTCCCTGAGTGAAGGCCAGGTGGGAAGAATATGAGGAATACAGCTGTGGGAGGGGTGGATGGGAAACCTGTCTGTTGTGTCATTGTAAAGTCAGTGCAGGAGGAGCTGGGCCAGGAGGGGAAAGAAAGGGAGGCTAGACAGAGCTGGGGAAGCGGGGACTCACTTCTCCATCGATTCTGTGGGACTTCTGGGCAAATGGTTTTTCCTCCCTGCGCCTCAGTTTCTCTCAGCTGTCAAACAGAGGGAGGTAAAACGTAAAGTCTTATCCCTTACAGCCTGCTCTGAAAAGTCTCTGAAGAGGGCAGAAGTCCAGAGGGCGGTTAATCCGGCGAGCAGGGTAGCTTCTAAAAACTGAACATAAAAAGGGCTCAGACCCTGCAAACCATAGGACCGTCGCCTGTCACTGAGGCTGTGGACACGTGGAAAAGTCAGTCTGGTGCAGATCCGAGGGGGCCAGAACAGAATGGCTTAGGTAGAGTGGGGGGTGTCAGCGTAGACCCTGCCCTCCCTGAGAGGGTCCCACGGGCGACTGGCCAATTGCTTTACCTTTCCCGGCCTCAGATGGTCATCTAGGTAATGGCATTAGGCAGAGCCATGGGCCAGGAAATGGTACCAAATTCAAAGCTTGCCTCAGAGATTTAGTAGCTCTGTGATACTGGGAAAATCATTGAATCTCTGCCTCAGTTTCCTCCTCTGTAAAGGGGGCTAATAGTGGTACCTGGGGTTGTTGCGAGGCTCCAGAGAGGTAACAATCATAAAGCACAGACCAGATAAATGCTAACTATTGACAATATTACATATATTGGCAATATAATATATTGACGATATTATCAGTAAAACGAGAGGGTTGGACTAGACTGATGTTTTTAAGGTTTCCCACAGTTCCAGGTTTCCATGAGTCTATGGTTTTTGTTCTAAGTGTAAATGCATAACCTTAGACTTGTGATATTGTTATTATCCTTTTTTTTTCTTTTTTGCACAAGGCAATTGGGATGAAGTGACTTGCCTAAGATCACACAGCTAGGAAGTATTAATATTTGAACTCAGATCCTCCTGGCCCCTCCAGGGCCAGTGCCCTATCTACTGGGCCATGTAACTGCCCTTAGATTTGTGATACTGAGGAAAGATTGCTCCATTTAAAGTCAGAAGACCCGAGTTCAAATGCTGCTTCTGACACTGTGTGAACCTGAGTAAATCCTCTCACCTGAGAACCTCAGCTTCCTTATCAATAAAATGAGGAGGTTTTACCTCTAAGGCCCCTTCCAGTTCCAAATCTGATTATATGATCTTAAATGACCTTAAAGATAAAAGATCTAACAGATGTCAGTGAGCATATAAGGGGAAAGGAATTGTGGGCTAAAGGATGGGGAGGAGAGATTGGGACTAGTGAACAACTCTCCTGCCAGGCTTGGCCAACCCCTATTGCAGGACTGGTCTCATGCTTAGGTAAGTTACCCATGCTGGGTGGTGGGGGCAGGGGGATGGTCCAGACACCCCCAGTACATCTCACACTGTTCTGCCCCCAAACCTAAAATTCCATAATGAACCAATCAGTCTTTTGCGTTGAGAATTGTCAACTTGCTAAAAGCTGAACAGGTCACCCAGTCTGAGGGACACATTCCACCCCTAAGTCTTTCTGGCTAATGAGCTTTCCAAAGGCCTTCCCTGGGGCGGGTGAGCCAGGATTCCGACCCGGAGATGCCCCGGGGGGAATAGCTGTGCCCAGGAGGTCATGCTGGGAGGGATGTGCCCTGGAACAGTTAAAGGCATTGAGGAACATCCTCGGTGTGATGGGAAGGGGGAGAAAATAACTCCCCAGTGTGTGGAAAAGGTTGGAAAGCAGGGTGTTCTCAAGGGAAAAAGTGAGTGGAGAATATGGCATAGCAGCGGGTCTAAAAGGGGACAGGGAGAGGGAAAAGAAGGAGAGAGAGAGAGAGAGAGAGACAGAGACAGAGACAGAGACAGAGAGAGACAGAGAGAGATACAAATACAGAGAGACAGAGACAAAGTGCAGAGATGGAGTGGGAGAGACAGACAAGACAGAGACAGAAAGGAGAGAAAGAGACAAGAGAGAGAGGAGAGACAGAAAGCAGAGAGAGAAAAAGAAATGAGAGTGAGAGACAGGATAAACAGAGAGAGAGAGAGAAGAGAGGGAGAGAGGAGAAAGGGGAAAGCATGGAATAGAGGAAGAAAAGTGGGGAGAAGGGGAAAAGACAGAAGAGGGAGAAAAGGAGGCAAAGAAGGGAAAAGGAAAGAGAGAAGAAGAAAGGGAAGGGGAGGGGAAAGAGAAAGAGAGAGTGGGAGAGGGGAAAGAAAGGAAAGAGGAAGTAGGGAGAAGCAGAAGAAAAGGAGAGGGGAAAGGAAGGGAAGGGAAGGGAGGGGGGAGAAAAAAAAGAAGGAAGGAAAGAGAAGAGAGGAAGAGGAGGAGAGGGAAGAAAAGGAGGAGAGAGGAAGAGAAGAGAAAGAAAGGAGAGGGGAGATGAGGAGAGGAAGAAAGGGAATGTAGAGAGAATGGGGGAGGAGGAAGAAGAGCAGGCCTGTGCACAGGAGAAAGAGAAGAAAGTTGGTGAAGGGTTCCAGAAGCAAAGGGAGGAGTAACTCTAACTGGGCAGGGGGATTTGATGTGAGCAGGTGTGCAAAGAGGGATGCCCTCTGTATAGTGCTTCCCACTGTCACAATGCCCATATCACCAAGCCCTGTGTTGGACAGAACATCTAAAAGCAGGTGGGCTGGAGTCTCCACAAAGGGAGAGGGGCTGAGTTGGGGGGGGAGGGGAAGCCCAGGATCTCACCTCAAACACCAGCCACAGGTGACCACAATGTGACTGCAGGGGATAAGACCATGACAACCATGCGTCTACAGGAAAGAAGACAGGAGGAGTGTAAACAAGGGGCAGGAAGGAAGGAAGGAGGGAGGGAGGGAGGAAGAAAGCAATGGAGGGAAGGAAGGAAGGAGGGAGGGAAAGAAGGAAGAGGAAGGGAGGGAGAGGAAGGGAGAGAGGGAAGGAGGGAAGGGAGGGAAGGAAGGAAGGAAGGAAGGAAAGAAGGAAGGAAGGAAGGGAGGAAGGGAGGGAAGAAGGGAGGGAGGGAGGGAGGGATGGGAAGAAAGGAAGGGAGGGAAGGAGGGAAGGGAGGGGGGGAGAAAACAATATGGAAAAACCAACCAAAACATCCACTGAGTCTACAAGTTTCTGCCACATTCAAGAACCACAATCCCCTCACCTCTGCAAAGAAGAGAGAAGTGGGACACTTTCTCTCCCCCTAGGCCAAGCTATATGAATTTTCATTGAGAAAGGGGAAAGATGGGAAGGGGATGGGCTGGGCTACATTCAGCTGGAATGAGACTCTGATCCTTTGCTTCCTTCTGAACCTGGTTCTTGTCTCGATCTCCAGGTGAGTTTCTGATCTCTCCTGTGGAGGGGGAGCTTCGAGTCAGGAAGGACATTGAGCTTGACCGGGAAAACATCGCTTTCTACAACCTCACCATCTGTGCTCGGGACAGGGGGACCCCCCCACTCAGTTCTATGGTGAGTCTGTGTGGCGAATAGCAGAGGGCTCTCTGGCATGCAGCTGCCCTTTTCTTCTCCTCCCCCTTACCTCTGACCCTTGATGGGCAACGTCCTTCTATCCAAAATTATAAGAGGACCATAGAAAGCCATCTTCTTTTACCTAAAGAATCTCATTGGCCCCCCCAGAGTGAGCATAAGCTTCTCCAATGTTTGGGCTTCCCTGGCCTCAGCTTCTCCTGTGCTCATGGCTGGGAGCCGGTTGTCTACATTCTAGGAGCCAGAACCCCCACTACAGACTTGCTCCATAACCATAAGGACTTGCTCATGCAAGCTAGGTGGCAGAGTGACTAAAGCAGAGGGCCTGGGGGCAGGAAAACCCAAGCGCATCTTCCAGCCCCAGACACTTATTAGTTATTTGATGCTGAGCAAAGCAGTTTAATCTCTGCCAGCCTCAGTTGCCTTATCTGTGAAATGGGCGTAATAATAACACCTACCTCCCAGGGCTGCTGCAAGGATTAAATATTATATTTATAATATTATTTTTATTTATTTATATTTATAAGGCATTTTGCAAAACTGAAAGTATTACATAAATGCTAGTTATTATTGTTTTTGTTATTACTATGGTATTGTTATTATATAATTCACACAGAATAGCAAGAAGGATTCTGTCCCTCATGCCCTAAGTAGCTTAACTAACACTATCTATGGTGAGGTCTAGACCTTCATGTCTGGGAACGTCTGCCAGATCATTTTCCCTCCTCTAAGTCTCTTCCTTCTCTTCCCTTCCTTTCCCCCCCCCTTTCCTCTTCTGCTTTATCATCTTCCTTTTTTTTGTCCTTTTCTTTCCTTTCACCCTTTTCCTTTTCCTTCTTGACGCTTCCCAATATATTATAAGTTTCCTGAGGGGAGAGACTCTGTGTGCCTGACACACAGCAAGCAAGTTGTAAATGTTTTTTGCAATCAACTGAAATCTTCTTTTTCTTAGTTTTTCCCCTTCTTCTTCTTCTTCCTCTCCATTTGCTTGGGCTCATGCCTCTTGCCTCTTCTCCATCCCTCGCCCCAGATGCTGGTGGGAATCCGCGTGCTGGACATCAACGACAATGACCCGGTGTTGCTGAACCTGCCCATGAACATCACCATCAGCGAGAACAGCCCCGTGTCCAGCTTTGTGGCCCACATTCTGGCCAGTGATGCCGACAGCGGCCCCAACGCCCTCCTCACCTTCAACATTACTGCTGGCAACAGAAACAACGCCTTCTTCATCAATGCGACGGTGGGACTCCTTTCTGCCTCCTGACTCTCTGGGCAGTGGCTCCTGCATCACACACACACACACACACACACACACACACTCAGATATACTCTCACACTCACACACACTCACACAAACACACACACAAAGGGACACACACACACTCATATATACACTCACACTCACACACACTCACACACACACACACACACACACACAAAGGGACACACTCTCTATCCCAAGCCCACCAACATCACCCCATCGGACACGTGTGCTGCTCCTGGGAGCTCACTGAACCTGCTCCAAGATTATGCCCAATCACATCAGAAAGGCAGGAACCATCCTCCTTTCCTTTGCCTATTTTTCCTTGGCCACCCTGAGAACCATAAAGAAAAACATAAATGTGTGTGAATGGTACCGTCACCTTCCTATTCCCGTTCCTGCCTCCGCCTGCCCACTCAGCCTAATTCTTAGCCTCTCTACCGAGGCTGCTCCCTCCTTGGAGCTGGGATTTGCTCCGTGGGCACCGCTACCTTGGTCTGTCATTAGCATGACTGTCCACTCCAGTGGATCTATCTCAGAGCACAATGTTACCTGTTCTGTTATGGAGACTTAGCCCTTTATTTGGGGAAGAGAGAGGGGGGAGGGTTGCATGGCATGTTTTGTTGTGGTAGTTTGTTAAATGATAAAAAATTAAAATCCAATTTCTTTGGAGAACTTTATAGCTGTATGTGAACTAAGGCTGGGAAACACTGCCCTCCAGAGGTCATGAGCCTCATCCATGAAACATAATCCTACAGAGCTTCCCTACAGAGGCTGCAGCTCATCTCCCTCCAGGGTCAAGGAGCTGAGGGCCTCAGAACAGGGGGGATTTTTCAGGTGGGGAGGGGCTTTCTCGCCAACTAACCCCAGCTAACTCCACACACATATTCATTTCACATCTTTCCTTCTCAGACAGGGATAATCACTGTGAACCGGCCCCTGGACCGAGAAAGGATCCCTGAGTATAAACTGACTGTTTCTGTGAAGGACAACCCGGAAAACCCACGCATTGCCAGAAGGGTGAGTGATGTGGGGGGAGACAAAGGGTGAGATAGGAAAGGGAGAAGGAGACTACTTCACTCCAAGTCTGATCCAGCTCCCACCAGCCAGGCGCTCTCCACAGTGCTGAAAGGATCCTGGAACACAGACTGAATTGTCCTTTTTCTTCCCTTTGCTGTTATCAACAGTCCCGAATGGACCCCCAAATGCCAGTTAGAGTAAATTGTTCTTTTCTTTGCCATTATCAAAGCAAGCAGAAACAGTTTGTGTTTCATTGTGTGACTCATTTAGGAAGTCTCTTTCTCTCCCTTCCCCTGTGTGGTATGGTGACAAGAGCAGTGCTCACTTCCTTTTCTGAGTCTATTTGCTGATATTTTACAGATCGGCCCTTTTATAAGGGCTAGAGTAGATGAAATCTTATGTTCCTTCAGCTCTGTATGATATTATTCTAAGATTAGATTATCTCTGAGTCTTTGAGATTCTAAAAATATTGGGACTCTCAATCTCTCCCTCTCCTTTGTGCCGTTCTGCCTCCTTGCCTTTCTTTGATGTCTGATTTTTCTTTTTCCTCTTTTCATTTGTTCTTCCTTCTTTTCTTGAATATATCTTAGGGACGCCCATGGTGGGACAGTGGGAACCATGGGTCTAGGGTTAAGGAAAGTGGCTCCAAACCCATTTCAAAAGTACAGGTTCTCAGTTAGAAGAAAACCCAGCAACTGTTTGATCCCTCCCGTGCCTAAATAAGACAGACCTTTCCAGTAAACTCGAGAGTCTTCCTCTAGCTACTGCTAAAAGTCCCTTGGTGAGGAAGAACTCACTCCCTCCTAAGGCATCCCATTCCACTTGAGAATTGCTTTATTTTAAGGAAAGAAGATTTGGGATTTTTTTTCTTACATCAGGTCAAAATCTGCTTCTGCTTTTTGGAACTAAGCAGAACAAAGCTACGCTTGAAGAGAGCTCTCGTGCTATGCCCTTCCCCAAGTCTTATCTTCCCTAGACTAAACACACCCACTCTTCTTCAGGGTAGTCTTCTCAGCATCTAGACTCTCTCACTCCCCCACTCATCTACTCTTGGCTTTCATTTAACTGTATTCAATAAGTATTTATAGTACACAAATATTTGGTTGTCATTGGTACATGACACCCAAGTCTGACTTTATATAACTATGAGGTCCCTTGTAACTGCTCTTGTGAGTATTTGGAACTCTAAAGACTTAATGGAGGTACAAGCTACATATTGCTTTTCTGCACTGGGAATCTGAAAATATCACTCTAGTCCCATGAATAAATGTACAATTATTCCATTCATGATTGATGTCCAGATGTCTTGTTGCTTCTTTTGCTTCAATTTTTCAAGGATCTGTGAGTTCATTGGTCCATAAATAAATATGGATTAAATGTTTACTACGTGCCAAGAACAGTGCTAAGTGCTGGAGATACCAAAGGAGGCAAAAGACAGTTCTTTCTCTCAAGGAGCTAATGGATCGCTCTTATCAATGAGTAATCATTGATATGAACAACCCCTCAGTCATCTCTGGGCCCTGGTAGATGATGTTTGGAAGTTGCCATGATTAAAGAATTCATCATCTAACTTGGCCCCTCCCAATCATGGCTAGACATTCAGATCATAGCCATTCAGTCCCTTATTGAATCCATACTGAAAGTATTTCTAAATTGGTAGAATATACCAAACCTTGCACCCTGCTCCCATAGCCTTGGAGAAGCCAGGATCAACTCCTCATTAGAATTAGAATGTAAGACATGAGAAGAAAACTTTGGTCAATGGACAGAGCATATGAGTGAGTAGAAAGAGTAGAAAGAGCAAACGATCCACAATCCCAAAAATGTAAATGAAAATAACATTATAAGAAAGGTGGTTTCCAAGTAGCTAAGAAACCAAGTGAGCAGTTAGAACATAATTCCCTCCTCTCAACAGAAAGACAGGAAGAATGATATATACATTATCCTTTCCATCTGAGTCATAGTATTAGATGTTTTGTTTAACTCTTTTTCTTAGTTAAAGGGAGTATTCAGTTTTGGTTAAAAAAAAAAAAAAGGTGGGAAGTCATTTCTAGGAATGACTAATGTAAATGCAAACGACAGCAATAAAACTTTAAAAATAAAAAATAAATAAAATAAACAGATGGGAGTTGTCCTGAATATGACACATAAGAGAAAAAGCAAACTAAACAAGATGGATCTCAGGGCCTTGGCAAGCCATCCCAATAACAAAATTACTCAGAATTTCTCTGAGCCCCAGTTTCTTCAGGTTCTATTATATCATATTATATTATATTATATTTACTTATTTCACAGAGGTTAGGACCAAATGAGAAATCACTGAAAAATAGGAAATGACAAAGGCAAAATGTCACTATTTTCTAAAAGTCAATACCCCCTTTCTTTTCTTACTTCTAGGTCACTCATCTGATGTTCCACACATATTTTGCAGCTCTCTACCTACAGTGTCTGCCTTTCAGAGAGTTAGCTCCTACCCCTACTCTTTCCCACCGCTCTTTTCTTCTTCCCCCAATAGGATTTCGACCTACTGGTGATCTCACTTGAAGATGAAAATGATAACCACCCACTCTTCACCCAGAGCACCTACCAGGCAGAGGTGATGGAGAATTCTCCTGCAGGTGCGTACAAAGGAGACCCAACCCCTGGAAAACCCCTAGGCAGGGTGCCAGGGCTACAGTGATGGGAGACTGGGGGAGGAAAGGAGGGGAGGAGTAAGCTGTCTCCTGAGCACCTCATCTGGACCTGGGCTTGTACTAGATAGTGTAGAACATAAGCATTGCTCCTAGTGCAATGCCTGACACGTGGTAATTTCTTAATAATTGTCTTGTTAAATTAAATTGAACTGTGGAAGTTTTCTATATAAGGAGGACAGGGACCTTGTCAGAGTAGCAAGAATAGAGGGCAAGAGTTGCCAGCCCCTTTCCTAGTGTTGCACCGGCCTCCTCCAGACGGGTCATGGTTGGAAGGCAATGATGTTGCCCAGGTGCAATGACAGCCCACGATGGCAGTGGGAAAGAAGCCACGTGCCCTAACCCAGCAGGCTCAGCCACATCCCAAAGGAAATCCAGTCTATGAGCCCAAGTTTTAAACACCGCACAGTCTAGCTGGGGAGATAAGGAGGGCGCATAACTTGAGAAATGATGACATGGCAGCCCAAGGCAGCTGATGAGGAGATGCCAAAGAGAGCCTTCTAGTGGCGTAAAGAAGGAAGAGCTGGCTGTGGTCTCAGGGAAGGAGCCTCGGATCAGTCACCCAAGTTTTCTAGGAAAGATTAGCCCTCCGCCTGCCCCAATCTGCCTCTCCTGCCAACACTGAGAGCACGCCCCGCATCCCTTAATGCCAGAATACAGAGCCCCCCCTGCTCCTCCCCTTCTGAAGAAGTCTGAGGGAGTCCTCATGAATGGCCACAAGAACAAGGGCAGGTCTCTGTTTCTCTATTAGACTGGCCAGACCTTGACAAGGCTATGAGGGAAGGAGACTCGTTTACAAGACAGTTGGGTGATGCAGTAGGTAGAGCACCCACCCTGAAGTCAGGAGGACCAGAGTTCAAATCCAGCCTCAGACACTTAACACTTCCTGGCTGTGGGACCCTGGGCAAGTCACTTAACACCAATTGCCTCCGGGGGAAAATAGCAAAAAGATATAAGAGAAGCCCCAGTCAGCCACTTAACCTCAATTGTCTCGGAAAAAAAAAACTGGGGATGTGGGGGACTTCTGTGACTTTATTCAAAGTCAAGATAGACCATGTGCCTGCACAATGATTGCCCAATCATACCCTCCCAGGCAAAGGGTTATGCCCACAAATATGTGGACGCTAAGGAAACAGTACAAGAGATGGCCATGTTTGTACATGAGGTCACACACACAGTCCACACATGTATGTGCACACGTGCATCTAGAGAAATACGCACACAAAATTCCACATAGAGGGACCAGCACAAACACACATCTGAGTGAGCCTGGGACGCCATCTGTGAGCCATATGGCTCATGAATGGCACGGGCATCCACACCTGGCCACCCTCGGACATCTGTGTGTCGGAGCAGGGATTCTGCAGGGAGACTCTGCTCCAAAGGCTGCTAGGAAGGCAGACCTCGGTCCTGGGCTTGGCCCTGGCCCCGGGCAGGCTTGCTCACAGCTATGTTTTGTTTTCTCCCCCAGCAGGGCTTTGAGGCTGCTCCCCACCTGAGTTCAGTCTGCCAAGGCCACACAGCCGCCGCTCCATCACTTGTCTCAGCCCCTGCCCCCAGGGGGCCCTCACCCATCCACCTCTCATCCATTGTCAGCCATGGGCCACTTGGGAGCGGGAGGAGGGAGGGGGCAGTGGGATCCACCCCCTTCTCGGAGGTGACGTTGGCCTTTGTCCGTCTCTCACAGGGACACCCGTCACGGTGCTGAATGGGCCGATACTGGCCCTGGACGATGACCTCGGCATTAATGCGGTGGTGACCTACAAACTCCTAGGGGCTCAGAGTGACCTCTTTGACATTGACAATGCCACTGGTGAGACCTCCATTTCCCAAGTCCCTCAGTTCCCCCCAAACATCTCCCCCAGAGCCAGATTCTCAACAGCACGGCTGGGAAAACTGCAGACTCTGCCCTCGTATCACGTGACAATCAGACTTCATCGCCACCTCATGTCCCTCGTGGTTGGCCCCCAGAATCCTTCCCCTCACATGCAGTGACAGGCCCCTCAGAGGAGAAACCATAACGAAAAACTCACAACTCTGTGAGAGAGAGGGGGTAATTCTCCCATTTTGCAGATGAGAAATCAAATGACTTGCCCAAGATTATACAACTAGGAAGTGTCTGAAGCAGATGTCCTGATTCTGGATAATGTCCCATTGCCATTCCAAGGCAGCTGAGAAGATAATAATAACAACTTGTATTTCTCTGGTGCCCAATAGTGCTGAACACTTTACAAATATTGAACTAGAATGAGAAAGACCCAAGTTCAAATCCAGCCTGTATAATCCTGAGCAAGTCACTTTGCCTCTCTCTCCCTGTTTTCTCATCTGTAAAATAATAGCACCTACCTCACAGAGTTGCTGTGAAGATAATCTAATATTTGTAAAGCAATACCTAAAAGATGTTACTGTTATTATTATTCTTCCATAATGCTATGAGTAAAGAATGCATCAATAACCAAGCCAATAACCAAACCAAACCAATCAATAACCAAAGAATGGATCAAAAACCTCAGGCCTAAATCTGGCAGCATAGCTAAACTCACAACAGCTAAGCAAGAAATGAGTTGTCTGGAAATTCACTGGTAGGGGAAATCCATTGCTTTTATGTCTGGTTAGAAGTGAATGAAATGCCAAAAAGAGAGAATTTTTGCTCTTTTTAAGGGGTGGAGTTCAATCAACAGGTTACCAGCAGTTTCCTCTCCGTTTTTGTCCCCTCACATAGGAGATATTAAGTAAGTGAAAGTGATAGCAACTGTGCTGCCATTTATACAGCTTCCCTCTCTCCCTAGTGTGGACACCTCATCTTGCTATCGGATTATGGAGAAGAGGTGGATTTCCTTGAGCCTTCTTTACCTTTTTCTTGCCTTTAGGTTTTCAGGATTCCTCTTAGTACTTCTGCCTATAGGACCCCAAACTGAAGAGATCGGGCAGGTTCCGAGAGAGTCCTTGCTGTCTGTCCCCTCACATATACCCTAACACTAGACCCATAAGCGGATACGGTTTCGGGGACCTAAAATTTGAGGGATGGAGGTTTCAAGCAGCTTCTCACTATTGCTATTTGGCAGTGAAGTCTCCATGTCTGGGAAGGAAACAGCACAAATTCTGGGGAGTTTCAAAAGCTCCCCCAATGGGAATGATCCATATTCACCCCCTTGGCCTTTATTATCCACCTGGAAAATTATTCTGCTGATCAAATAGCAGAGATGCAGTAAAAACTACCTTCTTCCTATGGGTCCCAGGAAACTTAGGCAGAGAATACCAGAACTGAGAGGTGCCCTCTCTCAAGACTCTCAGCCTACAGAAGATAGGATCGTAACTTTTACCTTATGTGTCCTGCTGAAAGCAAAATATTTGAGTCTCTCTCTCCTTAGAGCAGCTCCAGCCTGGTTTCCAATCAGCCCTAACTTTATTCATACAGCATAGGTGATGCTCAAGGATTTCAGAAAGGGACTTGGGAAAGGATCAGCAACTGGAAATATGGAAAGAGAAATAGCACCTTTAGGAGAAAAGGGATTGTTCCTTTCTCTCTTCTTCCTTCTTTCCTGAGACACCTCAGTTGTACTCAGTTGTGGATAGAGGACTAGACCTGTACTCAGGAAACCCTAAATTCAAATCCAAACTCACTTCTCTATGAAATCCTAAGCAATTCAGCCTCTATCTCAGTTTTCTGATCTATAGGGTTATGATGAGGATAAAATTCAAGAATATTTGCAAAGATCT